>NC_136382.1:194341954-194726954 GCF_965140285.1 Lepidochelys kempii | reverse complement strand
TAGTGCCTTTGGCTTAAATCTGACTATTGGCATGAGTAAAGTTACTCACATGCACAAGTGTTTGCAGGGTCAAGGCCTTATTTAATAGAATTGCTACTTTTATATACCATATAGTCATAATCACAAATTTCTCTTTTCCTCCACAGGGCTGCAAAATATGCCAGGGGATTATGTGTCTCGGGGTAGTCCAATGGGTATGAATATGGGACAGCCAAGTTATACCCCGCCCCAGATGCCCCCACATCCTGCTCAGCTGCGTCATGGGCCCCCCATGCATACCTACATTCCTGGACACCCTCACCACCCAGCAATGATGATGCATGGAGGACCACCCCACCCTGGAATGCCAATGTCAGCATCTAGCCCCACAATGCTTAATACAGGAGACCCAGCAATGAGTGGACAAGTGATGGACATTCATGCTCAGTAGCTTAAGGGAATATGCATTGTCTGCAACGATGACAGACTTCAAATATTGTCTTTCTGCAATGACTATGGAGTTCCATTCTTGGCATCTACTTTGGACCAAGGAACAATCCTATTCTTCCGAGGGACCCTGGAAAGCAGGAAACACTATGTGAAGTCAACTTCTGGGGACATGCTAAATAACGATCTAAGACATGAAGAGAACAAAGAGTGAAATATTGTAAAATGCTATTATACTGTTATCCATATTACGTTGTTTCTTATAGATTTTTTTAAAAAAATGTGAAATTTTTCCACACTATGTGTGTTGTTTCCATAGCTCTTCACTTCCTCCAGAAGCCTCCTTATGTTAAAAAGCCTTACAGTTATCCTGCAAATGACAGAAAGGGCTTATTTGCAGGATTTTTAGAGCATTAAAATAATTATGTCAGGCAGAAGAATCTTTCTTCTATCCTAGGATTTCAGCCATGCACACACACAGACACACACTCTCTCTCTCTCTCTCTCTCTCTCTCTCTCTCTCTCTCTCTCTCTCTCTCTCTCTCTAGCCTGGGGCGTGAATTTGCATGTCTAATTCATTTACTCACCATATTTGAATTGGTCTGAACAGATGTAAATCGGGAAGGATGGGAAAAACTGCAGTCATCAACAATGATTAATCAGCTGTTGCAGGCAGTGTCTTAAGGAGACTGGTAGAAGGAAGCATGGAAACCAAAAGGCAGTGTATTTGAAGCCTAATTGTCACATCAGAGCATCATTGTCCCCATTCAGCAACACTTATACATCACTTCCTGTTTTACGCAGCTCAAAACATGAACTGAAGATTTATTTTTAATATGTTGACTTTATTTCTGGGCAAAGCATCAGTCGTGTGCATTTTTCCATAGTCCCATCATGGAGCGTTTATGTATACATTGTAAATAAATTTTGTGCAAAAAGGACTGGAAAAATGAACTGTATTATTGCAATTTTTTGTAAAAGTAGCAGTTTGGTATGAGTTGGCATGCATACAGATTTACTAAGTGGGATAAGCTAATTATACTTTTTGTTGTGGTTAAACAAATGCTTGTTGATAGCCTTTTTCTATCAAGAAACCAAGGAGCTAATTATTATTAATAATAATCAATGCACACTGAGTCTTAGAGTTTCTGATTGAAACAGTTTGGATTGTATAATAACTCAAAGCCCAGTTGTAGTAGTTTGAGTGCAGTAATGAAATCTGAATCTAAAATAAAAACAAATTATTTTTTGTCATGCTGACTCCACTGCTTGAAAAATTTGTTTGCTGCCCCCCAAATTTGTAGTGATTCTCCAGTAATATGTGAACCCAGCATCTGCAAGATTAAACTGTAAAAAGATTTACCTATAATTGCTATTTAAATACCAAAGTCTTAGTACCTTATTTAAAAGTAATGCTACACTCTATAAAGAAACTTTCTGAAAGCTTACACACAGATTGTCAGAATAACGGTTGCCTATTAGCAAATTGAACATTCAAAAGCATTAACTGCAGAACATTTTAACTCTTTTCTCTCTCCCTGAATTACATCTCTAATACCTTATTTACATTACTTGAATCATTGACAATTAAACTTTCTTGAACTGAGTGTATTTAGAAAAAAAATTAAAAACCTGGAGATAAGTGCATATTTGTAAGTAAATTAACTACTCAAACTAAGGATGATAGACTTTTAAAATCTAATGCTCATAAAGAAGTCTTGTGCTCTGATTGGCTGAAGACTGATCATTAACCAATTTTCCGTACAGCTGTACTTTCTGCACTGCAGCCAACTAGTTAAATAGTACAAAATAACATGTTTAGGCTGCAGTACCTTATAATTTTCTTTAAATAAAATCGCAGCTATAAAAAGTGTTTCCTAAGGGTAAGAAAAATACATAAATATTTTAATTAAGACAAATTCCTAAAAAACTCTAGCTGTGATTGTTTGGTAAACAAAAGGTAGCATCTGAAGCAGGGCTGGCTAGAGCTCTGAAGTCTGCCATTCAAATAGATGTCACCCCATAAACCCGCCCTGAACAATTCTATTTTCCATTTGAAAAGAGGAACCAGTTGTTCGGTGGGTTTACTAGGTGATATTTGATTGACTGGCTTACCTGCTGGAGCAGTCCAGTCTCCTCTCACCTTTTTGTTTATTGGAGTGTGCTTCAGAAGTCTCCCTTCTAAATAAACCTCCCTTTTATGACATTAAAATAAGCCTTTAGCCATAAACCCCACCCCACCCCATCCCCTCTTTCCCCCGAGTAGAATTTTTAAAAACCCCAAATCTAGAAGGGAGAGCCGCGTTCAGTCTGCAATAGTCCTCTGGATGGGAATAATTCCCTCTTGATAGGTGGTTACTAGCAGTTAATGGCCATTTGTTTACTTTTTCCATTAAATAATAAATGTGTTTTAAAACTACTACTAACCATCCATTTCTCCCCCACTGCTTACAGTGAGGTTCCAGCCTAAGACTCCATGGGGCTGATTTTCCACTTACTCCGGAAGGGTTTTACACTTGTGTAACTCCCTTGAGTTTATCCGAGCTGCCCGATCTACACCAGGGCCAAGGAGTGGAGAATCAGATCCACTGGATGAATAGTGTGCATGGGGATGCTTAAGAAGCGGGAGTTAGCTGGGGAGTATTAGGGCAGCGGAGAGTCAGGCTGGCTCCTGGAGCCTAGTGAATTAGGAAAATCAAATGGTGGGTATACCCCCCCCCCCCATCCTCGGTTCTTTCTCCCCTCCCTAGATTTTTAAAGGGCCACTATACCGATGAGATTGCACATTTCTGATCCTGCCTTGTGAGTTTATAATAATGCCAGTTCTGAGCCAAAATGGGAATGCTCGGAGCGGGGTTTGCTGCTGCTTTTCTGCTCTCTTTTTTTAATGTTTCCTAAAAGACAAAAACAAACCGCCCTGCAGCAAACAAAGAGCACACGCGTTTGTGCCTTTCTTAGGGGTGGGGAGAAGACTCACAAAAGGCTTCTTCGTTAATATGACTGTTTTAGGGGGTGTGGAGGGGGGGTTTGGTATATTTCACATTAAAAACGCTCCTCTATCCCGAGACATTTAATCAGCTGTAATTATAACACATTCCAAATGAAGAATATGCTTGACAGTATTTTTTATTGTTATTGTTCATCGCACGATCTTAGGCGGCTTTGGGGGCACAGGAAAGAGAAGTAAACGGGTTACAAATAGGGAATTATCCCTCGTTTAGCATTAAAATTCATTTAGATAAAATTGCCACAAACATGTAAATGGGGAGATTAGTTCCCCCTCACGCCTTATTGCACTCTCTCAATGGCTCCGTTTTACACGTTGGGAATTCCGTCTTCGCAGGCTGCTTGCTGTTTCCTAGCTACCCCACATTCAAAGCAAAGGCTGCAAGAGAGAGAAGGGGGGCGGGTGAGAAGAGAAAAGGGGGGGGGAGTTTTGGCAACCAGTCTGCAATTCATCCTCCGCGATCCGCCCTAACAGAGGGGGAAACAAATATCTGGGGAGGCTTTATCCCCCTCCCAGCCCTGCGTGGACAGGCCAACGCTGTACTTTCCAGCAGGGAGGCAAGCTGGGTTGTGTTTAGTTTGGAAGCCCCAAGTGGTCGGGACCGGGTTTGTCGCTGTGTGAGTGTGGGTGCGCGCCTAGCCACACGCAGGGGGTGTGTGTGTGTGTTCCCCGTGTTCCCCGCACCTCGAGCGGGAGATTTGCCGCGATCCGGGGAACAGAAAGAGGGGGGCGGGCTGGTGTGTTCTTACAAACAAAACCACACAACTCTCCGGCCGGCGGAGTGAGAACAGCCCGGTGGTGTCCTCCTCCTCCTGCGCCCGCTCCCTCTCGGCAGAGCCCGAGGAGGAGGAATGGCAGCTTCGACTGCCATCTTTTGGGGGGTTGGGGAAATGACTCGGTTCCCCCGGCCCCTCCGCTTCTCCTGCCTCGAGAGACGGGCTCCCTGCTTCAACCGTGCATGGGGAAAGAATTAGCCATAAAATTAGTGACTCACAATTTCAAATGGGAACCGCTAAGCGGATTAGAGACGCGTGGAAGTGTAGGGAGGGTCTGAGACCCACTCCGGGGGATCCCCCGCTGCAACCAGGCAGGTTTTGTCTCCCTTTGCCGAGAAGGGGGGGACCCCCCCCCAGCGCTTGTGTCAGGGTTGCGGGGGGGGGGGCGGTCGCACCCCACTGCAGCGGATCCCCCGGAGCCAGAGCCCCCGGTGCCAGCCGGGCCCGCCTCTCTCCCCTCCTGGGCTCGCTCTGGGGCTCGGGGGGCGGTGTGCTGCGCCATTTGTTCCTTGCAAAGTGATTGCTGTGTATCGCCTTGGATCAGTGAGTTCAGCCTACCTGGAGGGGAGGGGGGTAGGAAATCCCGCCGGGGGGGGGGGGGAGGGAGCCGCGGCCATGAACTCTAAGGCCATGTGCTTCGTTTGACTTTTTTTTTTTTTTTTTTACCCCAAGCGGGGCCCCCGCGGCTTCAGTGAGCGGCGCTGTGATGCTCCGCGTGTGCAACCCCTGCCCCCCGCCCCTGCCCCCGCAGCACCGTCAGCCGCTCTCCCCTGAGCCGCGCCGCCCGTGCGTGGAAAGAGGGCGAGCCCAGGGAGTGCGGAGGAGTTTGCTGCTGGGGTTGTTCTCAGCGGGTCTGGGGGCGTGTGTGTGTGTGTGGGGGATCCTCCTCCTCCTCCGGTCGGGGCATGCCTGGCCCGGGGGGCGGGGGCGGCCTCTGGGCCCGATCCCGCCGCCCAAGGACTGGCCAGAGAGGTCCCGCTCTGGGCGCAGCGATCGCAGCGGGCCGCTGGCGGGCACCGTGTGCGGCGTCTCTTCCCCCTTCCTGCGCGTCCCAGGCCCCATCCCGACAGCCCCGTCCGCTGATAGCCCAGCACGGCTGGGGGGGGGGGGGGAGATAACACAAATAGAGCCAGCTAGTGACAGGAGCCCAGGAGCAAAACTCTCCAGCCAGCTTCTGAGTTGAGGTCGGGGGGCTGGGCCTTCTGCATGGAGCGGTGCCTTTCACTGGGGCTTTATGTACCTAGGGACGCCCTGTCCGGATCATAACTATTTAAGGAGCAATACTTTGTGCTTGTGGAGAGGTATATTTGTGTAAACACGTGCAACCTTGTTGGCGAGCAAAGTAAAAAAAAAATTTGGGGGGGGGGAGTCCGGGCTTGGGGAGGGGGGTGAGAGGTGCAGATAAGATACCAAAACGTATTTTGCAGGAGGGGATTGGGCCTTTTTCCTGTTGGCTCAGGAAGGACGCTTGGGGCTGAAATGAAATACATTAGATTATAGCTCTAGCCATGGGCGGGGTGCGTTGGTTTGCGAGGGAAACAGCAGAGGCGTAATAAGGTAGTTGGATCTCATTAAGTTGTGTCTCTCTCACACACACACACACACACACTTACCGCGCACTGACTTCGCTTGGCCCCTCGAGAAGAGTGAAAGCCCTGGAGGAAAAAAGACTTTACTTTTAAAGTCAGTCTAATATCGATCGCCGTCATCCCCCTCTCCCCCCCACCTCCAACCCCGGCGGCAGACGCAGCCCTACCCTAACGGGGGACCGGGGGAAAGGATCCTCCTCGGATCTGATTCTCTGCGGGCCGTTGTACAGGGAACAGCGTGTGCCTAGAGCAGAGCAAATAAAGGCAGGGACAGCCAGCGAGGAGCGAAAAGCCTTTTATTTTTCATTGCAGTGGTGGGCCAAGTGATCCTTCCCGTCTGTCAAAAGGACGTTGGGATCCTTCAGGATGAAAGGGCGGGGGGGGGGGGGGGAAGAGAGCCATCTTCTTACCTTTTATCCTCTGTTTCCCGGAGTGTGGGCCGCCGCTTTGTGTGGGAAGGAAGCCCCTGCAAGGTGTGTGTGTGGCTGGAGCCCGTCCAGCGGAGCGAAACCCAGGGGGAGCCTTTTCAGTCACCCCTAGAAGCCCCCGAAGGGAGCTGAGCGGGGCGAGCTCCTGTTCCCACCGCCGCCGGTCCCATCCCAAGGCAAAGGGGCTCGCTGCTGACGTGCTTGGGGCAGCCGGCAGCCACGGGGACGCAGGGAAAAGAAGTGGCACGTTTAGGAGCCAGTGTCCGTGTTTTTATTCTTCACAATGCACCATCTTGCCTTTAAATCCGCCAGGGCTGGGCCATCTATCACAATATGTTCCATCTACCCGCTGCCTTCTTGAACTCGCCTGGAAAATTGCAGTGTATTTACCTGGCTCCATGACCTTGTTATGTTGCCTGAGAAAAATACCTATTTGCTTCCCTTTGGTTTGGGCTAGTTGGAGCCCTCATAGGGCCACGCTTATTGGGCTCATGAGAAAGCTCTGCTAGGGACACAAAACAAGCCAACAAAGTCCTTAGACTGAAGGCAAACGCCACTTAAAGCGAGGGAAGGTGGCAGAGTGAATATTAAACCTTGGGACAGGGAGACAGCATATTCCTGCTCATAAATGCGAGATCTGCTTTTGCGTGGCTCCCCGAGATACTTGCATGAAAGTAGTTCATAAACTCCGTGCAGCCAGCTTTCTGTTTTATGTAGCGAACAGAGAAAAATCTCCCTGGTCTTTACTGTGTGGAATAACTTAAATGTCTATGTGGCAGCTGCTTCTAAAGCCGAACCTAAACTCTTTGGAAGAAGGGGGGACGAGTGAAAGGCGAAAGAAAGACTTCTTTTTTCCCCCCCTTTGGTGCCATTTTGGATGTCAGCTGTTTCCTTGGTGACTGTGTTCGGCCCCCAAAGCCCCTGGGCTCCTGGATTGTTAGAAGAAGAAGAAGAAAAGCCTGCTATTTCGGCACCGTCATTTATCACTGTCACCGCATAATGATTCCCCTTGCAGCTCCTTATTGATGTTTGTAATTGCATTATCTCATAAGGGGTGAGGGGTGATCAATGAAACCGAGCCATGCATTCTGGGGTCAGAGGCTGCCAAAGTACGGTTGGTCCCGTTTTAATGCAAGTACTCATTAGCTTTAGGGCTGCATGCAAATATTTCTCTATAATCTCTGAGCTGGTGCAGACCTTGTAGCCCAGCCCAGCGCTTGTCTAAAAGACCGCGGTTGGCGTAACCTTTTGCAGAAATGCTAGACCAGGTACCTGTCTCGCATCTCAACGAAATGAGCTGGAGCCACTGATTGGGGAGGGGTTTTTCCCCCCGCGGGGATCAGATGTCAATTCTGAGTAAGCATCGGGGAGTCTCCCCCCCCCCCTCTTTCCCTTCAAAGTGGGACCCACCGCTCTCTCCACTCCATCGAAGGCATGGGAACGTATGGAGAACTCGCCCCAGAACATCTCGGTGTGCGCGTTTACCAGCGTCGCCACTTTAAACACCCAACGTTACCCCCCCTTGTGCTCTCCGGCACTCCGGTTTCATTAATAGGAGCTGCAAACTGGAGCGATCAGCATCATCGCCTTGTTGTTAGAGCGCTTCGGTTTAGGTAGGTGACGGGTGCAGGGGTTGGTAAGCGGAGGAATGCAAAACAAAACAAAATAAATAAGCCCACGCCAGCCAAAATAAAACAAATCGCCCCCTCCCTGAACCAATCAATGGCACGTTTTGCACTTGAAATAAGCCGGCAGCTCCGCCGACCCCAACTGAAGTTCATGTGTCGATTCAAGAGAGTATTTAGGTAGCGAAGAGAGATGGCACACTGACATTGTGGCGAGTTTGTGTAAGCTTAGGGAATTTAAGCCATCGTGTTGCAGAGACCTAAAGAAGTGGGGGAGATACAAAGAGGGAGGGAAAAGCTCCCAGCGTAATTTTAAACTAAATGCTTTATTGGACTGTGACAGGGATATCTCAACAGTGAAAACTTGATTTGTTTAGCCAGAGGCGGGGAAGGAGACAGATCCAACTTAGAGTGCCACGTTTAAGTAAGAGGTTGAGTTTCTAAATCCTATCCTAGCTTTTTATTTTAATTTGGGGGAAGTGGAGAATGTTAAGCGAACGCCGAGCGCATCCTACATAAGGAGAAAGAGTAAACGCTGTTACAGGTTTCAGAGGAGCAGCCCTGTTAGTCTGTATTCGCGAAAAGAAAAGGAGGACTTGTGGCATCTTAGAGAGCATAAGCTTGCATCGGATGAAGTGAGCTGTAGCTCAGGAAAGCTTATGCTCAAATAAATTGGTTCGTCTCTAAGGTGCCACAAGTCCTCCTTTTCTTTTTTACTATTACAAATACAATTTGACCTGAGAAGGGTCCCCTCCAACCCTTTTGGTATCACACTAGCCCAAAAAGATTACCAACGAAGTAAAGATTAACCCCCCCCCACCCCGCCCCGTAACACAAAATTAAGTCCATGTGTTGCACTCTAAAGTTAAAAGAATTATTTGTCGGCTACATTCTTGGAGACTAACCCTATCAATACTTAACCAAACCCATCTATGGAATACTGTATTAGAGTCCATATCAGTTCGGAAACAAAACAGAATTTTTCAAATAGCTGTTTCAATAAGATCACGCTACTATACGAAACCAGAAATATTCTATGCCGATAAGGACAGATAGTTTAACTGGATTTGCTATCCATTGACTTTTGTTCATTTGCTACCCCTTTGAATGAGCGTTGTTCCTTGATTTTGGAAATTACACAATCTTCTAATAAACGAGTCTGGAACTAATATATTGATTGTAGACGTCAAATCTCTGTTTTGTCCACTATATTTTTAATTCTTTTTGCAGCGGTGCTAGAATTATACATGTAAATAAAGGCCAGTTGTTTCCTTTCTCATAAACATTCACACGTTGTTTCACTCTTAAAGTAAAATAACCGCAACTGCTAAGTAGTAGGATTAATATACAACTTTCAAATCTCCATGTGAACTAATCAGACTTCGCTTTTTTCCCTTTTTCTTGCTTTGATTATAGTTTGCAACCTGAAGCTACATACTTGAAACAAAATAGTGCTTTAGACCACGGTTAAGATAGGGAAAAATTAGTCTCGTTTCAGAAATTATTTATTTGTAGAACGACTATGATTAAAACACACACACAAACCGCAGCTGCAAAAAAGGAGAGAGAAAAACAACAAACAACCCACCGTGATTTACGATTATTAAATCTTTGATTGCCATGTTAATGTTTCTTTTTCTACCTTTCATTTGCATTTTAATCTATCGACTCTTTACTATTTTGCTGCTTCCTAGTCGAGTGATTGATTACAGATCTTCAAGAAAAAAAAACCCACCAAGCTTTGCGGGCGACCTTATATCTCTGCCCCCCCCCTTTGCTGGTTAGATTTCTGAACCTTCCTCAGCAATGGTAATGCAAGCAGGGCAAATTAATTGTGCTCTTTTAAATGTCAAAGGTATAAATAAAAACGTGTTTTGCCCCCCCTCCCGGGTCCCAAATGTGAGTACTTTCCCACCCCGCTTGTTTTAAAAGCGAGAAGGAATCATCCCGGTAAAATACAATTAAAAAAACCAAACCAAACCAAAACACAACCAGGCGCAGACAGGACCCTGACTGTAAATACGTATCAGTGCAGATGGACTGTTCTTGTTTGGTAAAAAAAATCAAATCAAATCAAATAGGCAGCGCGAGGCAGCCCCAGGTTTCCCTGGCAGGGTTTTGGTGTTGAGCCTAGGATCTGGAGCCTGGCTGGAATGGTTATTAGGACAATTTGTTGACAGGCCAGCAGTAAAGACAAAAGGAAGAGAAGCAGCCTCTCGCCTGTTTATTTTCTTTCCTGGTCTAACCTGTCTGCTGCCCCTTGGGCTGTCCCCCCTCGGAGTAGGGCGGCGTCCTCTGGGCAGGACCCTTTTGTTGCTGTTGTGTGGGTGGTAGGTGGTGGGTTTGCTGGGACTAGCTGCGGGCGGGTGGGGTAGGATGCACTGGGCTGCCCAGCTGTCCCTGGGCTGGATGGGTGCGGACTGGAACAACAATTCCCCAACCCTGGGAGGCTGGGACCTGGCAATCCAACCCTTAAGGGTCCCGCAGCAAAGAGGGGCTGTCGGGGAGGGGCGAGCCCACACATAAGTGCTGACTGGGGTGGGGGGGAGATGAGCCTCAGGAGGAGAGGAGGTAACCTGGACAGACTTTGGGAAGCCCCCCAGCCCTACCCCAGAAAGGGAGAGGCTGGCAGCCGGGTGGCATGCCAAAGCGATCTCAGCAGAGACTCGCAGCGCCGGCGCTGGGCTGCTTCCCCAGGGACTAATCCGGCGTAGGGACAGGCGCTTGCTCCTGCTCACTCATATCATGACCACCCCCCCCCCCCCCAGGGATCCTGACCCGGCGCCTGGCGGTGCAAGAGGGAGGCTCCCTCGCAGGCTGGAGACCTTTGCGGCTGTTAGGAAACCTCTCACAGCACAATCAGGGACTCACTGCCGGGATTTGATTGCCCAGGCTTCTTCCTTCCACTAAATGGAGCTGGTCTCATACAGTACGCGCAGGGTGGCTGGAGATCGGTATGTGTCTGACACCGGCACGTACGCGATTTATCACTCAGAGCCACGGTGGCCCTGGGACAAGGGTTTCCAGCCAGTGCGGCTTGTCACCTGGAGGTGAAACGACTCGGATCCGAAATCCCCTTTTCTCCTGTCTACACGCGCAGCCCGCGACTGGCTCACGTGGGATGCCGACCCAGCTGGGGTTGAGAGGCAGATCCGGGCAGCGAGGGGAGAACGAAGAGGGCAAACGGGGAAAGTCTAAACGGGAAAACTCATTGCGGTAGAAACGATCAGAGCGGTCTGTACCTCCAGGGGTGAAGACAGATCCTTGCGGACAAGTGGGAAGACAGGGCTGGAATGATTTAAAGGCGAAGGGATGGCAGATTATTAAGAAAGTAATAGCAAGGTGTCCCCTGCACTACAGTTTTATTGTGGGGTAGTAACTACCGGATTTATTTATTGCCGGGGCTCTACAATAAAGATAATGACCACAACCTCAAGATAAATGCTTACGCCCGGAGCTGGTCAATTGTTTTTTATTTAGGAGTGTGATCCTGAAAGGTGGAAGTCAGCTTCTCCCCGCCGCAAAGATCCGTCTTGGTTTCCCATCCCATTAGAAACACGACATGCAAATAAATAGGTAGTTTCGGGTTTGGGACGGCGGGATTTATTTCAGGCAAAGGAAGAGGTCGCGGGGGGACCCCCAGAGACTGAATTTCTGTCGGTGCGCTGTACCCCCACCTTCGCTCTCACGCATCCGCAGCTGAAAGCATGAAGGTGTCATGTCTGAACTCCTTGTTTCCTGATCGATAAGGGCGAGGGAAACAATGTGAAAACCGCCCCCCCACCCCCGGCCCAGGAGGCTGCTGGCTGGAGACTGGAGACTTCCTGTTGGAAAGGGTGAAAGTGCCCTGGGGGGCGGGGGGGGGGGGACTTTTCCTTGCTGCCTCCCACGCCGAGGCGGACAATAGGGAGGTTTAATGTAGTTTTGACCTATTAAAAGCACTTGCAGGAGTCCCCCCCTCGCCCCCCACCGCCACATACCCTCAGCACCTGGCTTGGTTAGGAAGGAGGCTGCACCTCAGTGGAAGTGCTTGGTGCCTTTTCTCCCTTTTCTCCCCCCCCCCCCCAAGAAGTCCCCTAACCAGACGGAGGAATTGAGGCTGACCTTGACAGTTGCTTGCCAAGGTCAGAGCAGAGTAGGCTGCCTCAGGTGTCAGCATAGGCTCAGGCCCTCTCCCCCTGATGTGATCTGATCCAATAATAGTCACTGTGTTAGCCTCTAATGAGGCACCCGGTGAGAGCTGATCGGCCCCCACCTGCTCTTTGCGGTGATACCAACAGACCCTGAGATGCCAAAATGCAGTCAGCATCCTCTGCTCATTTCTCTCTCAGGTTCAAAGAGGTAGGATTTCAGCCTCACAATAACCACTTATATTCCGGGCTTCCTTTGATCCATGCATGTCCAGGAAAAGCACCTGACAGTGAACTGTGATGGGGGAAAAAAGGACAGAGGGGGAGAGAATAGACTCCCACAATTTGGTGGCTTGTGTGAGGGATGAGATGATGAGGTTGAAAAGTGAGAACAATCCTCTTCAATCTTTTACAATATCAGTGTCATTCAACGCTACTTTGCATTTAACCAGAATATCCCTTTCCGTGATTTCCATAAGCATATACGTTATAATTTTCACATCCTTCAATATTAATCATTCTACTCCGCATTACGTGTCTATCTGAAAGTCTGACCTTACTAGTGAAGCACATTAACTTTACATTGTTGCCCACAATAAAGTAGGAGGCACTACATTCCCTTTCCAACCTCATCTGAAATGACACACACACAATATACCGTTGCCCACTGCATGAAAAGAAAACAATGACATGCATTCTGCTCCCAGCATGACAAGTTGTCTGTCTCACTTCAAAGGACTATAACCTAATTGTTTCCAGAGTTTAAAAAGTAATTAAGCTATATTAGAGAAATTTAAATAAAAACAGTTTTCTTCACACTGGGTCACTCATCTTTTTATTCACAAAATGAGCACCCCATCCTTTTAAAAATAGAGATATTTGTTTTAAAAAAACCTGAAGTTTACATGAAAAATGTGAACAGATTTAGTTTTTAAAAGGGTTTGGGCAAAGTGGAGGTAATTATGTATAATTAATGCTGAAGGGAAAATGAACACATAATAGGTTCCAAAGATTAAACCATCTGTAACTACCAAGAGAACTTTAAAAGTTTTTTTAAAAAACTAAATCTCATTAATCTAGCAAAGGATTTTTAAAGGGAACGAGTAGCATATATGTTATTGTTTAATACATTTCTTTATTCTGATTTTTTTAGCTTAATTCCCTAGAATGTTTAAAAATTTTAAACCTACAGGTTTGAAGGTCATCCACCCTGAAAGAATTGATTAGGAACCTCAACCACTATATTAATGTTTGTAACACTTTGTTTTAGTGCTAGCTTTCCATTTTTGATGACAGTATAACAAAGTTATGTTACTAAGAAGTTCTAACCTGAAGTGTAGAGCATTTCCCCCACCTTTATGCTTTTCTTGATGCACATGTTTTGCAACCTATAATATATTTCAAATTCCAGTGACTAAACCTTTGGGCCAAATTTTGTTCAGAATTACTCACATGGCAGAGAATAGTCCTTTAAATTCAACTCATTCTCAGCCACATTTAGAACATTTAACAAAGAGGGAATATGGTTTTAGATATACAGGTTCCTTATTGAATCTATCACAAAAGTAAAAACAATGCTTTTATATTTTAGTAATCATTTTAAGATAGACATTTATCGGTAATTTTATAGTTCAGGAAAACTGCTTGGAAGCATGACATTTATTTCGAATTAGTCATAATGTCTATGAGTTGCTATACTTTGTACATAGTTAGGGTCTTATTTTATAAACCCTTACTAATGAAAATAGTTTAATTAAAGTTGATGGGACAGCTCATGTGATGATGAACTCGTCAGACATGAACGGCGTTTGCAGGATCAGGCCCTGGGTAAAATACACACTTTATTATGGAGGTAATGACCTAATCAGGATTCGACCCTTAAACTACTGCATTCTTCCATCCACCTGTTAGATTAAAATACATTTGCTTATCTCAATCATAGCTTATTTATGGTTCTAAAGGAGATCTTGGATGATGGACAAAGTTTCTTAGATCAATCTATGGAATGTTGCTTACTTCTCCAGTGAGGAATATATCTTGTATGAAGAACACTTAATCTGGTAATCCAAGGAGAGGTTTCTTTCTTCCTTCAGGCAAAATCTTATATAATTTTGTATTTATCGCCAAGGCAACTCTTTGAACTGATTTTTATTTTGATGCACATTGTACTCAGAGAGTGAAATTGCACAATGCAGTAGAGGGCCTATGTACCCCTTTAACCTCCCAAATTCATACCCACATCCTTCCTTATACAGAGGCCAAACAGCTGAGCTGTGAGCTGGAAATTTCTCCAGGGCCAGGGGAGGGAGAAGGATTTGTCCCACACCCCAGGTAACAGAGCAGCAGTGGATCTGCTCTGCAATTGCTAGACAAATTTTAGTCCTGGAAGAACTTCCCTGCTTGCTCCCCTGACTACATGGAGGAGGACCAGTTGATGAATACGCACAGTAGCAATCCTGGGACTTCACTCATGAGCCTTCCCAGACCTGTGCACACATCCCTGCTATTCAGAAATCAAGAGTGAGTTTGTGGGTATACCTCTGGGGGAGGACTCTAATCTTACCTCCTTGGGTTAAAGTGATTGTAAAGCCCAGTGTAGGTCTTGGGGGAATTTTACTCATATAAAATCTATGTTTTCTAATATTACAAACAAGTGTTCTAAAATCTGCAAACAGTGATTAGGTAATTAGGGCAAATCTCTCCCTAACATCCTACTACTATGCCCAACTTTAGAACTGGCTTTAATACATGTAAACTGGTTGGCTTCTCCCGTGCTTTGAACAGCATCTACACACACTGTATTTAGTCCAAACTTACCTCCTTCCTCTGGTTTGACTTTTTGGTGACTCAAATGACAACAAAAACAGGAACCCCAGCCTAGAATTCCTTCCCAAATTTAACTAGTCCTTAGTTTTCCTTGTAGGGACTTTTGTCCTAAATCTCAGTTCCTCTGCCCAACCCCCCCCCCCCCCCACCTCTCTTGTATCCTGAATGGAGCCACAATATCTCTCTGAGTAACAGCCGTGTTAGTCTGTATTCGCAAAAAGAAAAGGAGTACTTGTGGCACCTTAGAGACTAACCAATTTATTTGAGCATGAGCTTTCGTGAGCTACAGCTCACTTCATCGGATGCATACCGTGGAAACTGCAGAAGACATTATATACACACAGAGATCATGAAACACTTTAGATACGCTATTACCAGCAGGACAGTGGGGTGGGAGGAGGTATTGTTTCATGATCTCTGTGTGTATATAATATCTGCTGCAGTTTCCACGGTATGCATCCGATGAAGTGAGCTGTAGCTCATGAAAGCTCATGCTCAAATAAATTGGTTAGTCTCTAAGGTGCCACAAGTACTCCTTTTCTTTTTGCGAATATCTCTCTGGTGGTTTTAATACCTGCCAACAAGGTAGCTGAAAAGAAGAACCCTGCCATCTTCTTACACATGTCCCCTCTCACTGCCTTGGGATGTGCGCATTGTCATCTAGCCCTCTGTAACCAGCTGAGGACCTAGTTTCTGAATGGTGAGGTTTTAAAAAGTGCCTAAGTGACTTAAAAGCATAAGTTCCACTGGAAGTCACTCAAGTGCTTTTGAAGTCCCTTGCTGATACCAGAAGATTTAGATGCAGATCCTCACCTCCTGTAACTTATCCTCATTCCATTGACTTCAATGGAGCCGGGACCTTAATGTCCCTAAACCTGTGACTGCCAGAAGCTGGGACTGGATGACATGGGTGGATCACTCAATAAATTGCCCTGTTAAGTTCAGTCTCTCTGAAGCATCTGGCACTGGTCACTGTTGGAAAACAGGATATTGGACTACATGGACATTGGTCTGACCCAATATGGCTGTTTTTATGACAATTTATGCCATTTGAGGATTTGCCTTGCGGTCTTCTTGCTGCCTGTGGCATTCATTTCCTGTGCCAGGCTCTCAATGTCCCATGGAGTCCTGGAACTGTTTCTAGTCTCTCCCTAAGACAATTGTCCAGGCTAATGAGCTGCATATCCCCACATGGGTTGACTTATTTTAATTCCCCAAATTAAAGGGGGATTACAGTTGAGTGATATGATCCAGGAGTCTTCATGGACAAAGGCAACCTTAATGGTTTCTGCCAACTCTAATAGCTCAGCTCTGACTAATGTCTCCCATACTAATCGGTGGCCACATTCTGATGAACTAGGCTGGACATCATCTTTTCTTCTAGCTGTACTGGCCCAGTACAGCCTATTGCTATCCCACAGGCCATAATCTCAGGCAGCCATATATTCTGTAGTCCCATAGCCATTACTGTGACTAGTGAGATTGCTACACTACAAACTCATGAAAACACATGCTGTCTTCACTGAAACTTTGTCCTCCCATCCCTGATGCCTTCTTTGTTTATATCCCTGCTATGTTTTGTCCAAATCCTAGATTGTGAGCTGTCTGGGGCAGGCACTGGTTTTGTGCTGTTTGTTTGTACAATGCCTAGAACAATTAATTCTCTTTGAGGTCCTTAGGTGCTGACACAATATACATAGTAAATGAGAATAGTCACAATACCACGTGGGGGCAAATGCCTTCAAGGGCCCCAGCTTCCCATGCAATTGGAGGGGCTGTGGTTACCCTCTCTTTGGAGTCCCCAGAGCTCTTCATTTCCCCCCTCAGATTTAGGATGCAGAAGTGGCTGGTCTAACAGATCATTCTCCAGCTACTCCTCTGTGTGCTGGACACCCTTTGCTAGTGTGGACAGATGGAGCTGGGGTACCTACATATGTCTATCCAAGGCACACACTCTAAATTCTGCTCCATTATGATGTTTATTAGCTCCTGTTCTGTGCAGGACTTGGGTTTGAGCCAACAAGCCACCCAACCCACCAAACTCCAGGTGAAGGTATCCAGCTGCTCCCCCTAAGGACCAGGGTTCACTTTGAAACCTTTGCCAGGACTTTTCCTCCAAAGCCCTCAATTGGTTCAAAACTCTGCCTTATATTGTACAGCCTCATCCAGGGCCCAGTATACCACTTGTCCCTCACTGGTCAGAAAATGGGTCAGAAGAAAGGCAAAAATCTCCTTCTCCAACTGGACTGTCTTATAGCTACTCATTTGAAAGTGACCAACTGAATCTTCTGATCCTAGTTTGGTCAGGGAAGGGCTGGAGATTACTGGCTGTCTAGGCGGTGCTCCTCAGTTCACGTGCCATTAAAGCAGCTGCATTTGTTGTTGCTGCTGGACTTGAGCCCGGGCTTGCTGCAGAGCCTGTAACTGGTGCAGCTGTTACTCTTGGGCTGAAACCGGGGCCTGTCGCTGTTCCCGCTGAGCTTTCTGTTCCCTCATGAACTGCAGCATGGTCTGGTGCTGCTGCTCTTTCTGTCGTTCCGTCTTCCATGGGAGGACTTCTTCCATGTTCCTCCTTTGTCCAGCGTGCACTTCTTGACCCAGGGGTAAGTGAGGGGAGGTTCCCTTTTTCTCCGAACACACTCTGTGTAGTCACAACTTACCTCCTTCCTGGGCGTGGCTTTCTTCCTAACTGAAATAACAATAAAAATTTAAACTGTGGCCTACGTTTTCTCCCCAAGCCTGGCCATTTTTGTAGGGTCCTGTCTATTTTAGCCCCTTGTTAAAGCTACTCTCTTATATTCAACATGGAGCTAACACACTGATCTTGTCACCAGCAGAAATCAGTCAGTGTTGCCTGAAAGGCTCTGAAATCTGCTAACATGGTGGGTCTGCAGAAGAACCCCACTCTCCTGTTACAATATATTTTCTTTGTTCAGATCTATCAGGGTGTGATCCGTGAAAGTACTTAGGCACCTAAGTTCTGTTTTTAGGCACCTAAATCCTGTTTGTAAGCACCACTGTGATCCACAAACTTCCTGCTCGCTGTGGCCATATATTCCACCAGGAGGAGGATGTTGGATGGGGAGGTGCTCTGCAACTGTGGGGCCTACTTCTGTTCCTCCCTTTGATCATGCATCTGGGCAGAGTTCCTCTGGTCCGCATCCGCTGGCTCCCTACACAGCTTTTAGGAGCTGTGGGTGCTGTCTGGGGTTCTCTGCTTGGTGTCCCCTTCTGCATCCCTGGTTTTGAACCTGCGACCCTCACTCCTGATCCTGTTTGTCTTGTGACAAACTTATGATGGGCGTCTGGCCACCTATCTCCTGCTTAAGCCCCAGAGCAATTCGCAAACTGGGGGGCCCAATCCGGTTGGGGAGGCCCATCCCTGTTCAAATCCTTTTTTCCCTCAGGAGAAGGGGGGGACTTGAGTCAGCGACACCTGCATCCCAGTGTATATCCCATCCTTTAGGCTAAAGGCAAAAAGGGAAATCCGCCTTACTCCCCCCACCCCCATTTTGTTTCGGGTCCCCCATGCAACTTAGGTGGCCAAATGCCTACCTTCCCCAAGTCAAGGATCACTAACAGGACATCGTAGAAGAGGAGACTTTGAGTGTCTGCAGTCTATGGTCTCTGGGTTTTGCATCTGGTATGATTATTCCAGGGAAGTAAACAGGTATATATGTTGCTCTTGTTGGACTACCCAGCGTTGGCCAGTGGGTGAGTGGCCAACCCATCACCCCAGCATATGAGCCAGCTGCAAAGAATCTTACTGACAGATCACCCAAAAGAGCAATGTGCAAACCATAGCTTACTCTCCCTTCACCACCCCTTTGATGTGCAGCATATGTGTATGGGATTTGCAGCAGCAGATCCACAATGGGAATGTGGATCTGGCTGTTCAGCTGTACCATACTTAAGGCTCAAGATGGGAGAAAACCCCTGGCACAGTTCCAACATTGGGGCCTCTCTCACATAGCTTTTAATCAATTCCTGCCACAAACCTAAAAGTCAACAGCAGAGTGATGATACCGTTTTATCTAATCCCTGTCTGATCTAGCTGAACTTCTAATAGAAGTAGTAGTAGTAATAATAATAATAATTAATAAATAATACCTAGCTCTTATAACCACAATTTTTATCAGCAGATCGCAAAGTTCTTTACAAAGGAGGTCAGTCTAATTATCCCCATTTTACAGATGAAAAAACTGAGGCATTGCATGGTGAGGTGGTGACTTGCTCAGTGTCATCCAGCAGACCAGTGGCAGAGCCAGGAATAAAATCTATGTCTCCTGAGTCCCATTCTGCGCTCTAACCACTAAGCAACACTGCACCCTATCAGTATAGTAGCTGCAACCTATTCAGATTCAGAATGGCAAAGACAAAGCCACTAACTGGAGATGCGGGCAATGCATCAGACTCCTGTGCACAGCCTGTTACTCTAGGCCAGTGCCTGGGATAACTTTCCCTGGTGTCTCAGAGTGAATCAAAATCCTCAGGGATGGTACAAGGTGTATTGCAATAGGAGCCCGGCCAGGCCAAATGTCTATCTCAGTTCAGCCCCATCCTGCTGCTATGTAGCTGAATAAGAACAACTCTGGCTGCACCACAGAGTAAGATTCATGTTTTCTTAAGTGAGTGTCATGGGGCCTCAGTGCCATGCAGAACAATAACACAGCTCCCTGTCCTCCCCCCGGGTACACTTTGTGAGGTAGTAGTAAGCGCAACAAGGACAACAGCAAATCTAGGTTTCAGTTCAACCCCAACAGCTGCAGTGGTGCAATTGGTTAGCACATAGTACAACAAGGCCATGTTGAGAGGAGACATGCTGAGGTTGTGAGAGAGCTGGAAGTTTCAGGAACAGCAGGAAGTCCAGGCCTGTGGCCCTAGTTTGGCTTAAATCCAGCCTTGCCTGGCCATACAAGGAGGGAGAAGTCCCTGAATTACCTCAGGCACAAGGATTGTAGCTTTTGCTGTCCCTTGAGGGCAGTGCAGAAACTGGGGGAAGAGGGAGACAGAGTGGAAGACGCTCTTGTACCGTCTTTTCTTTGCACCTGTGCAAGATACAGGGTCAGTCTGTCCTCAGAGTTAATGAATCAAAAAAGAGCACTGTGACGTTTCACTCCCTATGCTTATGATATGAATCTGACATAACTGAGATATACTTGATGCAAGATGGCTCATGTGGGATATCATTGGAAAGGTTATAATTTACTGAATGCGATTATCCAATCTGTATACCTGTGTCATTTCTGTATCTGAAGTTAGGAATATTGACTCTGTATCTGTATTTCAGCTATGCTACTTTGTGTGATGCCCACTGCTAACACTTCAGGTACAACAATGGAAAAGCCAGACAGGGCGGATGGCCCATCAGCGAGGACAACGAACTGTGAAAAGGCTTGGCCTTCCTGCACTGACTCATGGACACTGTGATACTACAGAGTCAGGTGGTCTTGTCACCTGATACTAAACATTACCTGGGGCTTCTTGTAACTTTCAACTGGAAGGTAAAGGGGGTTAAATTTGGTGAAAAAAGGATTCCTGCCTTATGTAATTCCTATTTAAAGGTGGGGAGGAAGGCAAACGAGACTCCTCCTCTCCATGGCCTGCCTGCCCAAGAAGAAAGACTGCTAAAGCCACCCAAAGGGAAGGCAAGGGGGGAGTCCAGAATGAGACAGGGGTCCAGTCTGAAAAAGAATATAATTGGAACGCTGAACCACAGAAACTTTGAAACCTGCCTAAAATAACATTTAGGGTGAGAACTTATATTGTGTAACCTGTTTCTTAAGTATATTGAGCTTAGCTTGCATATTTTGCTTTATTTGTTCAGTAATCTGCTTTGTTCTGTCTGTTATCTCTTATATTCACTTAAAATTTACCTTTTGTAGTTAATAAACTTATTTCTTGTTTATAATATAATCCAGTTTACATAATTTCTAACGAGGGGGGGGAAGAGGGGGAGAAGTTGTGCATATCTCCCCCCACATTGAAGGGGTGGGTGAATTTCCTAAAGCCTTTGGGTTTGTACCCCTTGAAGGAAGTGGGCACCAGAATGTTGGGGAGAGCCCCTAAGGCTGAATCTTTCCAGAGTGGATCTCTGACTCTCTGTGCAGCTGGGTGTGGCCCTGCCTATGTGCTTGGCTGGAAGAGGCTTGTGAGCCTAACCCAGCAAGGCCAGGTAAAGGGGACCCAGACTGGCAGAATAGGCTGGCTCAGTGGCATCCCAGCACCTCAGATGACACCCCAAAGGGCCCAAACCTGTCACAAGCACCTCCAAATTAGAGTGGGGTGAGGTTTTTAATTTGGGCATTGTCCAAGTCTTTCTTGGAGTTGTAACAATCTTCCTATTTACCTCTTTGTTTTCTTCACCATCAATAGGTATGTAATGCCCAACCATATCAGTGGCCAAGGAGCTAATCAGAGCCAGTCTCCCTCAAAGCCAATCAATGCCTCTGAGTGGGTTGCTTCAGAGCAATGCAGGGAGCTCTTGCCACAAGGGACTGAGAATACTTGCACAAGGCTCCCAGGCCATGCCTGTCAGGCATTGAGGAAGTTGCTACTAGAATGCCAGATTGGCACCTTCTTGTGTATACGGCTTAAAATCTTACTTTTAATATTACTTTAATATAATTTCAATGGATTTTATATTCCATTAATATGCTTTAAATCCTGTCCCTCCCCCACAAAAAAGACCCCAGACAAAGAGGTGGACAATGGGGCTGGTAACAAATGAAGTTTGATGCAAATATTATGTACAGCATGAATTGCTTCAACTTTAAAAAGTAGGAATAGCTCAGATGACTATGAATGACATACTACATAAAATAAGGTAATAGGCTTAAGGTATACATTGTCATACCCCATTAATAACTTAGCCATCTGTCAGTCTCGCAGCAAGAGCTAAATATTATACGTATTTTAGCAGCAAGGTAATGTTCTGTACCTGCATATCTGCAACTGCGAACAGAGTATATGGGTCAAAGAGTTAAGGAGTTCATAATTTTGATGTAGTTGTTAGAATAAGTAAATTGCTGGATTTATACATAACTTCATACTGGTAGATATAAGGAGAACACAGGATTTGCCATACTACATAATGCTCCCTCCAGTCCAGTAGCAGATGCTTCAGAGGAAACAGCAAGAAAGTCTGTAGTGGGCAGTTCTAGAAAACTTACCAAGAGTGGAAGTTTCTTCGTAACCTCTATCAGTTATCAATTAGCGTTAGCTTTTGCCCTGAAGCCGGAGGATTTATATCCCTTGTAAAAATATTGTATCCTACCTAATGTTAAAAGAATTGGCACAAGAAATTGCAAGCCCATTAGCAAGAATTTTTAATGAATCTGTAAATTCAGGGGTTGTACCATATGATTGGAGAATTGCTAACATAGTTCCTATTTTTAAGAAAGGGAAAAAAAGTGATCCAAGTAATTATAGGCCTGTTAGTTTGACATCTGTAGTATGCAAGGTCTTGGAAAAAATTTTGAAGGAGAAGGTAGTTAAGGACATTGAAGTCAATGGTAAATGGGACAAAATACAACATGGTTTTACAAAAGGTAGATCGTGCCAAACCAACCTGATTTCCTTCTTTGAGAGAGTAACAGATTTTTTAGATAAAGGAAACGCAGTGGATCTAATTTATTTAGATTTTAGTAAGGCGTTTGATACTGTGCCACATGGGGAATTATTAGTTAAATTGGATAAGATGGGCATCAATAGGAAAATTGAAAGGTGGATAGGGAATTGGTTAAAGGGGAGACTACAACGGGTCCTACTGAAAGGTGAACTGTCAAGTTGGAGGGAGGTTACCAGTGGAGTTCCTCAAGGATCAGTTTTGGGACCAATCTTATTTAATCTTTTTATTACTGACCTGGGCACAAAAAGTGGGAGTGTGCTAATAAAGTTTGCAGATGATACAAAGCTGGGAGGTATTGCTAATTTAGAGAAGGACAGGGATACCCTACAGGAGGATCTGGATGACCTTGTAAACTGGAGTAATAGGAATAGGATGAAATTTAATAGTGAGAAGTGTAAGGTCATGCATTTAGGGATTAATAACAAGAATTTTAGTTATAAGCTAGGGACGCATCAACTAGAAGTAACGGAGGAGGAAAAGGACCTTGGAGTATTGGTTGATCATAGGTTGACTATGAGCTGCCAATGTGATATGGCTGTGAAAAAAGCTAATGTCGTCTTGGGATGCATCAGGAGAGGTATTTCCAGTAGGGATAAGGAGGTTTTAGTACCGTTATATAAGGCACTGGTGAGACCTCACCTGGAATACTGTGTGCAGTTCTGGTCTCCCATGTTTAAGAAGGATGAATTCAAACTGGAACAGGTACAGAGAAGGGCTACTAGGATGATCCGAGGAATGGAAAACTTGTCTTATGAAAGGAGACTCAGGGAGCTTGGCTTGTTTAGCCTAACTAAAAGAAGGTTGAGGGGAGATATGATTGCTCTCTATAAATATATCAGAGGGATAAATACCAGAGAGGGAGAGGAATTATTTAAACTCAGTACCAATGTGGACACAAGAACAAATGGATATAAACTGGCCACTAGGAAATTTAGATTAGAAATTAGACGAAGGTTTCTAACCATCAGAGGAGTGAAGTTTTGGAATAGCCTTCCGAGGGAAGTAGTGGGGGCAAAAGATCTATCTTGCTTTAAGATTAAACTCGATAAGTTTATGGAGGAGATGGTATGATGGGATAACATGGTTTTGGTAATTAAATATTCATGGTAAATAGGCCCAATGGCCTGTGATGGGTTTTTAGATGGGGTAAGATCCAAGTTACCCGGGAAAGAATTTTCTGTAGTATCTGGCTGATGAATCTTGCCCATATGCTCAGGGTTTAGCTGATCGCCATATTTGGGGTCGGGAAGGAATTTTCCTCCAGGGCAGATTGGAAGGCCCTGGAGGTTTTTCGCCTTCCTCTGTAGCATGGGGCATGGGTCACTTGCTGGAGGATTCTCTGCTCCTTGAGGTCTTCAAACTACAATTTGAGGACTTCAATAGCACAGATATAGGTGTGAGGTCTTTTTTAGGAGTGGTGGGTGAAGTTCTGTGGCCTGCATTGTGCAGGAGGTCAGACTAGATGATCATAATGGTCCCTTCTGACCTAAATATCTATGAATCTATGAATCTATGAATCTATAATGTAACCATGGGTTTCTCATTGAATGGCTAATTCTTTTTTGAATGCTACTAAGCTGTTTGACTCAGTGATATTAAATTGTATCTGTGTGCAGAAAGCATAAGTTTTCTATAAACAGAAACACTTCAGAATTATTACCTCAACTATCTGATAAATAATGAACACAAAGTCCTTAACATTAAAAAAGTCCAGCTAATAACTGTAAGGCTGATTTATAGTTCTTTACCACTTCAAATCACTTTTACAAATACTAATTAATTACTCCTCACAACACCTCTGAGAGGTGTATTATTAATAAGCATTACTCTGTCCACGTACAGACGGAGATGCTGAAATACACAGAGGTTAAGGCCAACACTTTCAGAAGTGGACTCTGGCTTTGGGTGCCTCAGCTTTTGGGTGCCCTGCTCTGAGTCCTCTTGATTTTCATTTTCAGAAGTGCTGAAGATCAGGGCCAAAATTTCTCAATTTGGACCTCCAGAATCAAAGGCCACTTTTGAAGTTTCTATAAAAAGAAGGTCTGTGGCTGGCTACATAAGAATGATTAGATGGAATGGAGGATATCTAACAGAAAATTCCATTTGTAACTTTGTTGTTAGATAAGGAAAAGGCCTTTGAAAGTGTAGAATGGAACTATTTGTTTTCCCTCTTGGACCCTGATTTTCCATGACAATCCTGCAGACAAACTCTTGCTCCTGCACCATAGGCTGCTGTGGCCATGAACTATCAAATGCAGAACTGGAACTTTGAATAAAATAGGATTTCGTTTAAATTACTGAAGGTGGAGATAGGTTATATATAACTCACCTTTGAGTCCAAGGTGTTGGTGAATGGCCTTTTCTCAGGTAATGCTGCCTACTGTCACTGTTTGCAGTTCAAATGAAAATATTGTGCCATCAGAGACAGCAAGGATGTGAATACTTATAGGTGGGAAGGAACATAAAATAGTCCAATATGCAGATAAAACCGTTATCTTCTTAACTAACCAGACAGTATCACTCCCAAACTTAAATAACTTATTTAATAGTTTTGGCACATTTCTGGTTTCAAAATTAAGTATGACAAAACTAAAACTTTGACCATTTTTGTTTCTTAGCCTACTGAAGTTACGTTACTGTGTTCTTCTATTCCAGTGGGCTAGTTCAGATTATAGATCCGGAGATAGATTTTCAAAAGGGCAAAGGACAAAATCCCAAATGATCTTCAATGAGAGTAGGGCACCCCACTGTCCTTTGTGCTTTTGAGAATCTTCCTCCAAAACTCTACTTTTATGCCCCATCATGACAAATATTTACAGAGGATTCGGACATGAGTGAACTGAGCTGGTTTTGAACTGTTGAACTGGAAGCAAAAGATACTGTTATTTTATGCTTGAACCATCAAGCTCTATCAAGAAGTTTTTTTTTTTTTGGCCTGTTTGTCTGGCTGTGGAGCTTTAAGAGCTCCTACCTGAGTTTCTCTGCGTAATCACAAATATAAATACATAGGGAATTCTGGGAGGAAAATGATTAGCTGGTTACCTGAGTGTGAATTTCAGATATGGGTAAAATCTATACTCTTCTGTTGATTTACATAAAGCAGCAGACCAAGTCCGAAATGTGGACTGTGCACAGTAAACTTTATTAAGTGACTCTGTGAGCTTGTAGGCTGCTGAAACAACTTGCTGCATAGCCCAGTGGGGAAAAACTTTCTCAAGAAACTTTTAAAAGATGCTTCTTCTGCTGCTGGTGCCCTCGCACACTATTGGGTGACAGTTCTGTATCAGTTTTTCCCCTGAGGTAGGACTATTGAACCTTGTCTTCTAAACCCATGGATTAGTCAGACAGGGCAGAGATTGTCTGTGGTATAAAAGAAGCTGTAAATGTTTTCAGATTAATACTGATGACCTGGCCACAGGTTCCATTGGTGTTTCCATCTTCTGTAACACCACTTTTAACTTATTTCTTATGAAAACACATACTGGTCTGCTCTGCCATCGCTACACAGGGGATTTATGCATGCAATTCCCATTACTGCTAATGACAGAGAATCACATAAATCCTCTGCACATCAACAGCAGAATAAACCACTAAATCATCAAGTATTTAAGGCTGCTGATTAAGGGCCAAATACTCTTCAGATTTGCACTGTGTATCTCCAGAGAACATAGAAAATTCAGTGCTTGATGCTCTACGAAAAGCCTTTTGCTTCAGGGTGACATTCATCCCGGCATAGAGGCCTGGGCATCAGGTATAGAGAGGCTGCCTGGGGCCTCGTATCTCCCACTCCACTCCACATTGCAGAGGGTGAAATCTCTGCCCCAGTTCCAACAGGCTGGCCTGGTGGGGACTAGGAAGCTCTGGGATCTGCACTTATCCAGAGTCAAGTGGCCGACACCTCCTGTGGAGAACATGTGCTGGTGCCATAGCTTCTGGTCCAGTCCATAAGATGCAGTAGTGGCCACAGAGAGGCCAATGGCCCCACAGCCTGCCGACATACGGGGAAGTATGCGTATGAATTTCTTCTTCTCCCCTGCCCCTCCCCCCTCACTTTTGTATACAAAACTCCATCTCTCTGGGTTTGTTTGGGGAAAGGTGACTTTCATCCTGAGGGAAATGTACAACTCTAGTTATGCACTTGCAATTCCTGCTGACATAGAATACATGGAAGTTCCACAAATGGGTCTAGAGCCACCTGTGTCCTTCACTTCCTCCAAAATCTGTTGCTCATCCAGCAAAGCATTTCAACTTATGCTTAACTTTAAGCATGAGTAGCCCTGTTGAAACCCTCCCAAAGGCACTAGGAGGCATATAAATATCCCAATCCACACCCACAACTGCTATTCTTAGTGGCCACTCTATTACGGGTAGATGACAATATAACGACACTGGTCGAAGGCATCTTATGACCCATATTCCACATCTGAGATGGTTGCTCATCAGAAGGGTTAGGTTCTGGCCCCATGATGCGTTTTTTACTAATAATTTGATTTATTTATATGCTACTGTCTGAAACAGGGGGTTCCTGATCCAGAAGTTCAATTAACTTCCATTGTTGAGCCTTCTCAGATGATTATCCAATAGGGGGCTGGCTTACAAGATGAGTTTTAAAACATCTTTCAGCTAAAGTAGGCAAAATTTAGCACTAAGGAAACATCGTGTGGACTCTGTGGTATTCCCTGGAAGGCTGGGACAAAAATAATTAATGAATGGATTACACTGACCCATAAATTTCATTGTTTCATCTGAGAGATATATTAGTAATATAATTCCTACTTAACGCTTTCAAAGGACCACATGTGAGCATGACTGAATGGATATGGAAATTATTTATGCAGCATGTTAAAGAGACATTAAAGCATTTTGGAACATGTGGCAGGCCTCTCAGTGAGGCGAGAGATGCAGAACAGCTTTTCAGCTGTGGTGTGCTACCTTGGCTGTGCCAAACTCACCATATGATATATCTTTCTTTGGAATGGATGCAAATTACACCCTCATGGAAAGTGTTGGATTCACAGCCTTGGAGATGAAAGTTCTGTATTTCTATACAGAGGATAAGCAATATCTGTGCAAATTTCCCCTTAAAACTTTCTCTGGGCTCCTGAACCTTATTCTGATGTGAAGAGCTTGTCTACATGGTGTATTAGGCTGCACCAAAGGGGTGTATAAATGAATATGTATAATGGCTTTGTGTGCAAACTGGCCTGTGTGGACCCCAGTGGTGTGCACTAACAGTTCCCTAGGGAGTGTCAATGTAGCCCTGTTTTGCACCCTAGGGAACTTTAGTGAACATCAGCAGGGTCTACAAAGGCCAGTTAGTGTGCAACATGCTAGTGCACACTAGAATTTGCTCCCCAGTAGGGTAGACTAATGTACCATGAAGACAGACCATAAAACTCCATGTCTATGCAATTCTTGTTCTCCTTGTTTAGACTTTCAGAAAGCATATAAAGATGATGGTGGTTTCCAGGATATGGACACTTGATTCTCTTCTTAGTCCAGTTCCTAGCTGACATTTTATAGAAGTGATTAAACAGCCATCAGAGAGCAATGACTTCTGGTCCCTACTGACTTAGGTTAGATCATACACTAGTGTCATGTGGCCACAGAGGAGAGTAGTGGGCACTAGTGTCCTCGTAGTGCAGCTGGATTGGATCATGGACTGGATTAGAATAGAGGCATAGTACCTTTAGGCTCACATCTACCACCTCCACTCCTGGAGTCATGTGATTACTTCAGAACCTCAGCTTTATTTTAAAAAAAAGTATGTTTCTAGCCCTCATAGTAGTGAAGAAAAGGCTGAAAATATGATCCAAATGTAACTGATACAATGGTGTCTGTTTGAGTCTGCACAGAGCCTGATACCATATTTCTATGAGGTTTGAATACATCTCAATGGGGTGTTAACTCCAAAGACCCACTGCTCTGGGGAGCACTGCCTGCCCCCTCCTCCCCCCCTGGAGAAGACTCTGCATGTGGCAGGTGGAGAAGAATGTACCCACCCACTCAAGCATATGCAACTCAGCTGCTGGGGGTAAGTACTGGGGGGCGGGGGGTGGGGGGTGGGAAGGGGACAGGGAAGTCACCCTGCTGCTCACACTGCCTCTCTGAGATGGGGAAAAAAGGGAACCCTGCTGCCCCTAAGAGGAAAGAAGGCAGCATGATGCTGCTCCTGCCCGTCTTGAAGTGCAAGGGGCATCACTGTCATTGCTTCCCCAAAGGGGGCAGCTGGGACCATAGCATGGGGGAGGCTCCTTGTATCTAGGGCCTGAAGCAAACTATGCCAGCACACACAGTTTTGTGTGCTTAGAGGAGAGCCTGGGCTGGATACCCAGTATTCCATTTCCACAAGCAAGTGGATGGTGAGTGGCTCCATCCCTCCCTGCTCTAGCTAATGGAGACTAGTAAAGGGCCGTAGCGGCTTACTCTCCACCAGTACCTTTGCAAAGCAGCTTTTTAATTTCACTGAGAGAGGATGAACAAGTAACAAGACAGGAGTCATCTGGAAAGAGGTGGGGAGATGGATGAGTCAAAACTGGAAAACCCATGACAACAGGGCATGGGAACAAGTACATTATTTTTTATTTGGTGACAGGTACTATGTTGAAAAACAAAGACCATGAAGTATGGCAGAAATATGGACACCATAAATCATTTGAGCTTTGCCCTCCAGGTTTATGATGATGTCATCAGAATCCCTTGGTGTGGAATTTTTTTAATGTTGCAATACACACTTGACTATCATTTATTTAATAGTCTATATCCTCAATGACTGTTCATATGGTGAATCAAAAGTGGTCCACATACTTTGGCACTGCTTTTTCTCTCTCTGAAATATAAATGTTGTGGGAAAAATGCCTGCACTTTGCCCAGCTTAACAGGAAAATAACAAGAAAATTAACTGTTAAAATTTAGAGACATTGGGTGAAATTTTCCAAAGCACTTATGTCCCATTTTCAACAGTGGTTTAGGCATTTAGGTCCAGTGTTTTAAGGTATTGAGGCAGGGCAAAATCTCATTTTCAAGAGTGACTTAGTGATGTCAAAGATAATTAGGCAGGCACCTAAATAACTTTGAGGAGCTGGGTCCTTGGTGCCTAAATCCTATTGATTTATAATGAGGCGTAGGCTCCTAAGGGCCAGATTCACAAGGGGGACTGAGGCACCAAACTGCCCCTAAATCCAACATTTAGGTGATGCTAGCAGCTACCAAATCCCAGCTCAGCTTCTGCCTAAAGTCTCTAGGTGCTCAGGTTTCCACCAGTAAAGTCCCCAAGGAGCTTACATTTCTGCTGGTGGACATGCACAAATCTGCCTGAGTCTTGGTGCCACCAAGCTGCTCAGTGCTGTCTTGCACCCAAGCCCGATCAGGTTTCACAAAATAGACATTTCCCCACCTCTCTCAATTTGGGGCCAAATCCAGTTGGTGTGTTGAGAGTGTGCCTAATCTGCACAAAAATAGCTGAGCAGGTTACCCAGTACCCCAGAGACTAGAGAGCGCACTCACCTGGAATTTGGGACACCTGGAGTCAAGTCCCTGCTATGAATCAGGAGTGAGGATTTGGTCTCTGGTCTTCCATAACCCAGGGGAGTGCTCTAACCATTGGGCTACTGGCTATACGGGGGCATTGCCACCTGGGAAGTTTAGGTGCCTAGGGGACCTCACTGATGTAAACTTAGATGTCTAGGAAATTTAGGCACCTACAGAGTTAGATGGCAGCTGAGCAGTGGTTTTGAGGATCTTCATTTTAGACTTAGGTGCCTAAAGTAGTAGTTAGGTGCCTAAATCTCTTTGTGGATCTCACTGTACTTGCCTAAATTACTGCTGAACATGGGATTCAGGAGCCTAATGGCTTACAGTCTTTTGAAAATGTAGGATTTAGGTACCTAAGACACACAGGCATTTTGGAAAATTTGACCCAATGTACATTCTAGAACTACCTACACCCAGGACAAATTGCATGGTTAGCTTATTGTTGGTCATTTCCAGTATTGTAAGAGAACTCTTGCATAGAATGTAACAGAATTACAAAGAAATTAGAGTGGTTAATACTCAGTAGAATAAAAATTTACAGCACTATGGTTTAAGTTCAATTCTAACTATGTTTGACGTTGTGCTTTTCTTTTCTCAGATTTACATAATGGAAAAGATTGTAACGTAAAAACAGTGGTGCTATAAATACCTCTTTGTTGGCACATTTACAATGTGGCAAAATGTGTCTTTGTTTAAGATGACAAAAATTATAAATATACAAGAGACATGTGCAAAGTGGTATGGCTCCTTCCATTTGAAGTGAAAAACAGAACGCTGAGACTGGCATCGGTTGCAAAACAAATCAAGTTACGTATCGCCGACATATTGTATAACCAGCTCGTGAAAGTAACGCAAATAGTATGCACACTCATTTATCTGGACCCATAGAATCTTCTTTCAAATTTCTATATGTTACTGGAAAATAAAAAGGTATTTGTTTCCAAAGCAATCATAACAACATGTCTTCTTGAGTTTTTATTAAGAAGCCAGAAACCTTTGTTAGTAATAAATCATCTGGTTTATATCTATGAGCTTAAATCTTTTATTTGTTACTGATTAACTTAACTGCTTTGCCTGACAAATCTTCGTAATAAATAAGCTAACCAACAAGCACTTAGCAATCAAACTTTGTTTAAAGGAATATCACTAAAACATGATCTACATTATAATGAATTTAGCAATCAGCATGTGGTAATGGGCAAGCTTCAACATGAAGCTAAAATCCAGAAATCTAAAGACACATGGAGTTATAAAAAAGATCACTCTGCAACTTCTTTAAATTATATATGTACAGCCATATATATATATATATATATATATATATATATATATATATATATATATATATATATAATCAGTATTACAATATGTATAAATAATCAGCATATACTTTTTGAATGAAACTAACTACAAATGTGTCCATTGATTATCAAAGTTATAATTGTCTGATTTTAACATAATGCCAGTAACAGCTGAGAATCAAAACAAGAGTAAATTACATGATTTTAAGTTCTTGCTCTGTGTATATCCTGTAAATATATATGTTGATGATAGATGTTACTGGCCAGATACTGTGTGTAGGGTTTTTTCTTTTACCAATTTTTGTGTAAGGCTAATGTGAGATGCTGGCTTCCACAGTATGTCTACATTTAAATTAATTAAACTGTTGACAGTTAAATTGTACTAAGTAGCTTCAATATAAGAGATGATTCCCAGATTTTTTCCATGTAACTTAAAACAAAAAAAGAATCTGAAGAACTAAGTTTTAAACATCTGTCTGGGCAGATGTCAAAATGAACAGTGTCATTACATTATACTGTGTGAGTATCTGACACTACGTTGTTACTCTTTGGTTAAATATTCACACTGGATTTTATGATCTATTTAAAAGACAATGTTCATGAGAGTATAAACTTGTGTTGTCTATAATATAATAAGCACCTTAGATGAACTAACTACAGTAAATGTTGGAAAAATTATGTTACTTGTACATCTTATTCAAATTATTGAGAATTTTTACACTAACCGATTAATGGATATTTAGTATTACATAGATAATGAGTTATGTGGCTGATTTTGAATATTTTCTTTTGGAAATGAATGTTAGTAAATAAACTCCTCTTGAAGTAAATAATTATCCTATAGCAGCACATTGGAGAAGATGGTAGTCTGGGAGTCTTAATTATGGCTTGCTTTTCATAATATAGGACAACAATTTACATTTCTTCAAGAAACAAAAGATGGAAAGTGTCACAAATACAATGGTAATTTAGCAAATTGAACTAGAACAAAGAAATGCTTCTCTCTCTGATATTCCAGAGTATGTTATTTAATATTTGTTTCCAGATTGAGTAGATTATTAACTTGTCTATAGCCTGTTAAGTACATGTTTACCTTTAAGCACATGGTTAAGGCCCATTGACTTTGATGCTTAAAGTTAAGCACATACTTAAGCACTTTGCTGAACTGGGCTCTACGTTGACAAACATTCTGATCCCAGAAAAGAAAAGTCCAGAAAAGATCAGCAGCACCATGACTAAATTTTGAAATGTTAAAAAAAGAAACTAATTTTCTCCCTCAGTTTCCCCTTTTTGTCAGAATTTGTTAACCACGTTTTAACTAAGTACCTGACCGAAACAGAAACAATTTTAATGCATTCCTGTGCAGCATACTTGGACATGAAAGTGCTGTGGTTCTGTGCCAAAGAGACAAACAATAGCTGGAATATCTCACTGTTTGCTTAATGAGCAATGGATAGAAGTGTGAAGGTGAAAAGACACATCCTGAGTTAGAGAGTGACAAGGTGAGACTGCTTCTTTATCACCCTTTTTTTTTTTTTTTAAACTTAGCAGCATCATGTCTGAAGGCAGCAAAAAAACAGAATGGGGAATTGCTCTCACAGCCTATTGATTTGAGTTTACTCCAGTTGCTTGCTTCATGGGAACTGTCAGCTTGATACAGAAATTTTTAATTGGTTTATGAGTGACAAATTCAAGTTGCTTTTTCTCTAAAACATCTGTTTTTGTTTTAGTTTCCCTCTACCAAGTGTTTGGTGATATCCCATTGTAGCACAATGTTTTCAAGTCATACTTCATGGGTTATCTATCAATAAAGCCCCATTAAATTCAACATAATGACATTAGTGCAAGGTAGTCAAGAAGTCTCCAGAATTAAGATATCAACATGCCCCTATTCCCCATTTATTGTTCGTGACTGACTGTTTTTTGGGTTTAGGGAGAAAAATATGATAGTTTTAGCTTATTTCTTCTCCCCCCCCCCCCACAGCCATAGCCTCGAGCTAACATAACAATACAAATTATACTAGATGGAATTTAGCCAGTAGAAGCAAAAAGCCTTATGCTACACCCAATGGCAAAATTCAGTCATTTCTCCCACTTAATGGAACATACAGTCTACTATTTGTGTGAAGATCTGTCCAATCCTTGTGACAACAGGAATCCACATGTAAACACATAGTCATGACCGCTAAAAATGAGCAAAAAATTCAGGAAAGGACTTTATCCTTATGCACAAAAAATCTAAATCTCCCATTCCCCCTGGATTCCTATATGCTGGCTGGTGTGGAAAGGAAAATGTTTCTTTTACATAGTTAGCTGTCGCTATTGTAGTACTTCCATATACACTGGACCTGCTATTTAAATCACATTTCTTTGTAGCACCTTCACTATTTATCTGCCCATGTGGCCAAGGAAATAATATTATTTATTTTCCCATCGTTTATTTGAATTTTATTTTTAGGCCTTTGGTGACAGAATGTTTGGGTTTCAGTTGGATGAGCTCTGCATCAAATTAGCTTGCTCAAACTTAAGAAAATGTCTCAGTCAAAACAAAACCAGTTTAAAGCCTGAATCAACTAATTGCCACTAATCAAAATAAGCCCCTCCCCCCGCAAAAAAGTTTTCAGATTAACTTTCTTACCAAACTCATTTGCAACCAAATGAAATGAAGTTATAAGGATAAAATTCTCAGCAGATTTGCACAGCACAGTAATAGCCTTTATGCTTGGAAATTTATGGGCCATGGACAGTTTATAAGAAACGATGTAGTTCATCAGAGAACCAGACTGATGGAACACATGGGAGCATTCTGCACAGGAAGTTGGGTTTTGGAATAATACTTACTTTGATAGAGTTGTTTTGTTAGCTAAGTAAAACAGTAGGGAAGCCAATGGCCACTTAGGCTTCAAACATAAATATATATTTATAAGTCACCCAGCTGCTTAATTGAGATCTCTAGTGTTTTCACTAAGTATATCTTATCCAAAAAAGAGTAACAGAGAAAATAACAACAGCAAAGACCTGCTGTATGCAGAGGTTCATTTAATCAGCCAACAGTAGTTAGGAAACAATGGAACACTATTTAAAGGTTAGATTCTGATGCCTTTACTCACTCGTAGTAACACCTTCTTTCACAAGTAGTCCCACTGATTCTGTGAGATTATTTATGGATTAAGACATTATTCGGTCTGAGTAACTCCATCAGATCTGATCCCTGGTGTTTTGCTCTGAGAAGGGCAGCTAAGATGAGCCCAGTTTTATTGTCTCACTTCTGTATTTCTTCTTGCTTTTTTTTTTTAACTAGAAAAGAAGTTCAGTTTAACTCATTCTATCTGAGTAGTACTATGAAAAGCTTGTAATATTTACAACTTGAAAGGACACATTTTGGGGGCCATGCCAAATGTTAGCTTTGTTGACCAAGTGGGGGGAAATACAAATTCCCTGGATGCTTCCAAATTTTCTCAAATGAAGGTTAAACAGGAGGTGGCTCATTAAATGTGAGCAGAGAACTGGAAAATAAGATTTCACACTCGTGGGATGGGAGAGCCTGCATGAGTTTGAGGTTTTGTAAAATCTTTAGGATACTGTCATGTTCCATGTGCTTCATGAAATATTTTAAGGCTTTTGTGAAACCATTATTAAAAATACTATAAAGCTTTGAGTTAATTGGATTCACGTAAGCAAGGAAAGGGTATGTTGTATGACTGGAGGCTCACAGGCTTCACACGAAAACAGTATTAGATGCAGATAGGACCGTTGTCAATTAAAACTGTTCCTGTTGAATTATACCCAGGTTTAAGGAGTGAGAGCAAGAGAAGGAACTGGAAGAAGGGGAAAGAGAGAAAATGAGGGACTTAGAACCAAACAGAGAGAAAGTGCTTTGGAATCATAGCCTGTGATACAAATGTGGCTCTTGGCAGATGGGTGAAATCCTGGCCACACTGAAGTCAGTGGTAAAACTACAATTTATTTCAGTGAGATCAAGATTTCACCCATGGAGAGAAAGCCAGAGATCAGGAAGAATAAAAGCCCCAGTTGAGGAAAGCATGTCTTGCTTTCCTGAACTGGGGCCAAAATGAGGGACAGCACTCTAACAGCACAAGTGGGATGAGGACAGGGAGAGAGACAATTAAAGGGCTGGCAGCTCCTCAGATACCATAATCATAGGTGTGGCATAAGAACCAGAATAGAAGTGAAGTGAAAAGACAAAGCTCTGCAGTCAATGCAAGGTTCATTTGGCCCAATATACATGTACATATGACTTCAATGGACTTTGGATCAGGCCCTGTATACCTATAGACTCTGATCCTGCAACTTTCTGCACATGGATGGATCTTTGTTCCCACACAGTATTCCAGTCACAACGGGGATATGTCCAGGCAGGTCCATTTGCAGGATCAGGACAATAGTTCATCCTAAACAGCCACTACACTGTCTAGCTGATGGGAATGTGTTGTTAAAATATATCTTCTAGTACATCTTCCCTGTTTTTCCCACTTCTCCAGCATATTTGTGTCTTATTCAACTTCCAACCCATTTCCTTCTCCTGATGTATCTGCAGTGAAGACACAAAGGTTAATTAGTGACATCTCTATTATTATGGCCACAGAGTGTGGTGCAATCCTAATGCTATTTCACCCTAGGAGTGAGCAGAAGGAGAAGCTGAGATATTAGAGAAATGATCATATCCAAATATAAATATCTGAAACAACAGCAGAAATCTGCTGGGCAACTACATTGTTTTATTCTGTGTTCCCTTTTATTGGGTTTGTACTCATGAATAGTAAGACATGGCTTTAAAGAACTTTCACGCTCTTTATAAATTGTCACCCCTTTTCAGTAAGCAGCTGATATTATCAATAGCATTATAGTAGCAACGGGTGGAAGCTGCAGATTCAAAAGCTGGTTATCTATTCTGAACATGCCAAATTCCAGGGGTGACTGGATTCAGGATGATGGTCCAGGTCCAACCTCTATGGTGCAGGTACTGAGTTGTAAGATATATGGAATAAGATAGAATTGATATTACAAATTTACAAGGATCAGAGAAAATGCCTATTTCTGATCCCCTTGCTGTTCACTTTCCCCCACAATTAAAAATGCTATAAATGGAAATGCCGTTATGTTTACAAATAAATGTTATATGGAACATAAAAAGACTGATTTCTTTTTCCTTTAATACTAAAGAGGAAGTCCTACAGTTTTGAACTGTTTATTTAGTTTAGTGGATGTTGCCCAGAGTAACAGTCCATGATGGGGTAATCTCAAACAACATGACAGCTCAGCCAGCTCAAGGGTGTTGAAGAGAGTTGTTAGAAATCCCATCAGTTTAATTTCATGTGGTTTTGGCAAACCCAAACATGGAGTTTGCTTTGTGTTTGGAGTTTGCCTGAAACTCTCAAGTGAATCCAGGCAAAAGTTTTCATTTTTATAATGAAACTGGGGAATTTGACATTTCCCCCTTCACCTCACTTCTCTGTGTGTCTAGGGTGGCCCAGTGATTTTCTACTGTTCTCACCTCTGTCATCCGCAGGGGCAGAGAGAGAATTGCCATCTCCCTTGTGGATTTTCAGAGGTAGACATCTTGATTCATGGGGGTAGCCAGCAAGCCATCTACAGGTAAAAATCTTCTTGGAGGATTGAGATCTGCCCATTGTATCCATCTAGTAGCAGTGGAACTAGAAATACTTCCTGTCATCTCTCTGCTGCCTCTCACCTTCCTTTTAATGCTAAAGTTGAGACACTTGGTCCTCCTTAAGATCCTTACCTGGGATACAGAGAGAGAGAAGACCTACCTTGCTGGCCCCTGAAGAAGTAGGAAGGGAGAGTGAGCTAGCCAATCAATCCTGGAGACATTGGGGGTGACAGGGCACGCACAGCCACTAGGCCTTTCCACCAAAGGAGTACTAAAGGCAAGAGGGTGAAGGGAATTTGGGAGGAAGAAGAGGTAACTTGACCTGAATCTTTTTTGACATTTGTATACCTCAGGCAGAGGTCTTTATGTACTTCATATGGTTTCTCTTTTGAGAAGAAACTAAAATCCGGAAAGTTGTGCCTTAAGTCAAAAATTTTGTACTGCTGTAGGACTGAATGATGTCAGCATCTAACTACAATTGACAACTGGGCATGAAGTACTTTTATACTAGTGCAATCTACTGTGTGTATTCTTTGTGCGTGCACACACACACACTCTCTCTCTTCAAATCCAGTGTATCCCCTCCCCTGAGCTATGGCTCAGGCCTCCTCCCAGGTGCTAGCTACTTGGAGGGGCTTCTTCCCTCATCTCACGTGGGTTGAGTCCTGGATTCCTTTTTATGATGCCTGGTGCTTCTACCCAAGGTGAGTCTTCACTGTGCTCAAGACACAAAGGTGCTGTCCCCTGAGAAAATGAAAAATGCTACTAATAGGCAAGTAGAATAAAACCCAGCAGATACAAAACAATAAAGTACATCAACACAAACCCCAGCAACTGAATGACCTGTCCCAAACTAACAACAGAACAAAGGAGAGCTTACTGGGAGCAGGAAAACAGGATCTGGGAAGGAAAGGGTTACGGTTAACTAATAAGTACTAAATATTGACAGATGAACCAGTTCCCCATCTCCCAACTCTCCAAACTTTCCTAACCCCTAGCTCTCTCCCTGACACCTTCCCAGACAAATGGCATGCTGAGGTTGAGGCCTGAGATGAGTGCTGTCATGATGTGAACATTGGCTAGCTTAAACAAAAAGGACCCCTTTCTGTGCCTTCACCCAGGGGTGGTGCAGGGTCACCTTGTGGCTCCTACCAGGCTCCCAGGTCTGGATTCCTATGCGGGTCTTAGTTGACTCTCAGTAGCCGGCACAGAGTCATGAAGTGAGCTGTAGCTCACGAAAGCTCATGCTCAAATAAATTGGTTAGTCTCTAAGGTGCCACAAGTCCTCCTTTTCTTTTTGCGAATACAGACTAACACGGCTGTTCCTCTGAAACCTGTCATTGTGGATGCTCTGGACGTTGGTCTCTCCAGGGCTGGAACTGCCTGACCCGTGCCCTAGTTCCCACAGCAGTTCAAAGGCTCCCTTTGTGGGGAGGAAGGGGAGTTAATCAGAGATTCCCTGAGCTGCTTCTCTCCTAGCTCCCATGTTCAAAATTCAAATCTGAAACTAAATCTTATTTCTTGGTCTCTGAGTCATGCTCTCCCTTGAGCAGCTGAGCAGCCTTGGCTCATTGTTGGCCCAGCAAACTGCTTGTCCATATCACCTCATATTGAAGCCTCCCGATTGACATCAGCAGGAGTTTCTTGTCCATTCTGTCCCACCCCTGACTCCAGCATGCTGGGAAATGGTGTCAGAAGGCTCTAGTAGACATTACAATTGTGGTTGCTTGGAGCTGGCAAACTCCAGATGGGGGTTACACCAGAACACATGATACTGTGGGGTCCATGTTTTACTGACAGTCTTTTGGGATGACCAGAATAACTAATTCAGTGTTTTGGTGCTTGTGAATAATGTGAATACCACATACTTGTGCAGATAAAACTATATTACCCCACACCATCAGGTCTCATCATCGAGCTATTATAATATAGAAGCTTGTGGTGAGATAAGTGACTAAAGTAATTAATTTTCATGATTCTGTTGATCTAGACTACTGAACTTTGGTACTATTACTCATTACAGGTCACTGAGCAAGGTCAAAGCACCCTAAACTTGAGCTCTGACATTTCCATCAAAGATCAAAGAAGGTCATCAGCCTTTTTTTAGAAACAGATTTCAGCCATTAGGTTTCCCTTTTCTGAAGGGTGTAAAAGCTCCTGTTTTTCACCATAGACGCACCTTGATATGTCCGCTCTTATGCTCAATCCAGGATTGAATACTGTTCAGCCTGGGCCCCTGGCCACGGTATTTTTCTGGGAAAAATTCTACACTCCAGGCATTTCACTACGTTTACTAAAAACGTGTTCAGATACTTAACACAATTAATATGAACATCTAGGGGGACGGAACACAAGCCAGAATAGGGGAAAGAGCAGGTTAAAGAATACTTAGATAACTTAGATGTATTCAAGTCAGCTGGGCATGGTGAAATTTATTCTAGGGTACTTAAGGAACTACCTGAAGCAATCTCAGAACTGCTAGTGATTATCTTTGAGAACACATGGAGGACTGGTGAGGTTCAGATGGCTGGAGAAGGGCAAGTATAGTACCTATCTTTCAAAAGGACCCAGGGAATTATATGCCAGTCAACCAAGCATCGATACCTAGAAAGACACTGCAACAAATTATTAAACAATCAATGTGTAAGCATGTAGAGGCTAACAGGGTTATAAGTAAAAGCCAACGTGGATTTAACAAGAACAACTTATGCCAAACCAACCTAATTTCCTTCTTTGACAGACTTACTGGCTTAGTGGATTGGGGGAAGCTGTAGACATGATATATTTGATTTTAATAAGGCTTTTGACACTGTCCCCCATGACATTCTCATAAGCAAAATAGGGAAATGTGGTCTAGATGAAATTACTTTAAGGTGCGTGCACAACTGTTTGAAAAAAAATGTACTTAGAGCAGTTCTCAATGATTCACTGTCAAACTGGGAGGATGTATATATATTGTGGGTTCCCACAAAGGTCTGTCCTGGGTCTGGTACTATTTAATAGTTTCATTAATGACCTGGACAATGGAGTGGAGAGTATGCTTATAAAATTGGTGGCTGACACCAAGCTGGAAGGGATTACAAACAGTTTGGAGGACAGGATTAGAATTCAAAACAACCTTGACAAATTGGAGAATTAGTCTGAAATCAACAAGATGAAATTCAATAAAGGCAAGTGCAAAGTACTGCACTTTGGAAGGAAAAATCAAATGTACAAATACAAAAAATGGGGAATAGCTGGTTATATTGTAGTATTGCTGAAAAAGGTCTGGGGGTGATAGTGGATCACAAATTGAATATGAGCCAACGATGTAATGCAGTTGCAGCAAAGGCTAATATCATTCTGGGGTATTAACAGGAGTAGCGTATGTAAGACACCAGAGTTACTTGTCCCACTCTACTTGGCACTAGTGAGGCCTCAGCTAGAATACTGCATCCTGTTCTGGGCACCCCATTTTAGGAAAGATGTGGACAAATTGTAGAAAGTCCAGAGGACAGCAACAAAAATGAGGAAAGCTTTAGAAAACTGGAGCATGTTTAGTCTCGAGAAAAGAAGACTAAGGAAGGGACCTAAAATATGTTAAGGGCTGTTGTAACAAGGACTGTGATCAGTTGTTCTCCATGCCCACTGAAGGTAGGAGCAAGGGAAATATAGGTTAGATGTGAGGAAAAACTTTCTTACTATAAGTATAATTAAATACTGGAATAGGCTTCCAAGGGAGATTGTGGAATCTCTGACACTGGAGGATTTAAAGAAAAGTTAGACAAGCAGCTATCATGGACTGTCTAGGTTTACTTGGTCCTGCCTCAGTGTTGGGGGATGGACTAGATCACAGGCACTGACTTTTCAAATTGCCAGGGGGTGCTTGGGCCCCGCCTGTGCCCCAGCCCCAGCCCCTTCCCCCAACTCCACCCCTTCCCTCAAGGCCCCACCCCTGCCTCAACTCTTCCTGCCCCTGCCCCACCCAACCCCGCCTCTTCCTACCCTGTTCCGCCCCTCCCCTGAGCGCATTGCATCCCCGCTCCTCTCTTCTCCCCCACAGCCTTCTCTCTCCTCCCCCCCAGCTGTTCGTGGCAGGCGGGAGGTGCAGGGAGGGAAGGGGGAGGCTCTGAGCTGTGAGGCCGCTGGCAGGCAGGAGGTACTGGGGGTGGGAGGGAACTGATGGGGGCTACCAGTGGGTGCTCAGCACCCACCATTTTTTCCTCGTGGGTGCTCCAGGGCTGGAGTCAGCGCCTATAGACTAGATGATCTGTCAAGGTCCCTTTCAGCCTTGCATGTATGACTCTGTGAAAGGTGGACGACAGTGTGAGGCAAGAAGGAATGGTAGCAAGGTGTATTAAATATTAATTAAAACAATAAAAAATCCACCGAGGAGTTGCCAAGACTGTAAAATGATCACCACAAAGACTCTGTAAAATGATCATCACTTTTGCTTCTTTTCCCTTTATTGTGCTGGGATGTTTGTCTTGTCTGTGAACCACTTGGTGATTCTGTTACCTTGTTTACAGATACGGGGTCCAGCTGGAAGCTACAAATGGGAAAGAAGGCCAAGGTGATCCCTTTCTAGCTTGGTTCCCTCCAGAGGTGCCTATCGGGGGGAGGGATAGCTCAGTGGTTTGAGCATTGGCCTGCTAAACCCAGGGTTGTGAGTTCAATCCTTGAGGGGGCCATTTAGGGATCTGGGCCAAAAATTGGGGATTGGTCCTGCTTTGAGCAGGGGGTTGGACTAGATGACCTCCTGAGGTCTCTTCCAACCCTGATATTCTATGATTCTATGTCTTATTGACATGCAATGGTAGTTGGGTGCCTAATTCTCTTAAGTGCCTTTGAAATTCCAAGCCTGAGCCTTACTTTATCTGAGGCTACTAATGACAGCTGGGAATGGAATCTCATACCTGTGCTTTAATACGTATGTTATAGCTAGTCACAAAATGAACAACAATATCAATTTTATGCTTAAACTTTCCCAAGTACCTTTAATTCAGGTAATCGGGTAACCTTCTTTCCTTAGCCATGTTCTTTGATGACATAGAAAAGCTGATTCTTTATGCTGGGTCAGAGACTGGCTCTTCAGTTTGATACATGTTCATTTGTTTTGGCAAATAAGCTTTTAGGGCTTGATTCTTTGCAATGCCAGAGCTTCACAAATGGCCCTTAGGGCTGCACTAAAGGGACGGATAATGAGTCCCCTCGTGTGGAAGAATCCTTCGATGGTGTAAAGTCAGTAACCTGCTCCCTTCCTCAGTACAGGGGGTGTGCTTGGGGTGCCTGGAGGCAGGGAGGGGATGTGATTGGGCCAGAGGGGCCAAAGATGAAGTGCGATGCATACTGTTGATTGTTGCTGGGCAGAAAGGCCCCAAGGGGACTGCCCTGGCCAGTGTAAGTTAGAGCAGTCCTGTGGTCACTCTGATTTGCACAGGATGATGATTCAGTCGCTGGATGGCCCCAGACTGGGGGAGACTGAAAGATGGCTTAGAACCTTTGACTCCCTTTCCTCATCAGATGTGCTGAGCGTGATCTGGGGACTTAGCCATTAGATCTGTCCTCATGAAAAGTGATTGTAGATTTCAAGCAACTGCATTTTCCTTTTCCAAAATGCATAATAAGTCTATTGTGTCACATTCGTTTTGTTTTATGACACAGGTACAGTGCTTGATACTAGTCGTTTCTATTAGCCAGTTTGTTTTTTATTTAAATATGCGGTTATGTAAATTCCATTAATGTCACTGCTCAGCTGATTAGGTATCGTTCTTAGTTTCCATTAATCTAATTAAAAAAAAAACACCTTCAATTAAAGATGTTTTCTGAAGAATTTTTTAAAGGGATTTTGTCATGTTAAAATATATTTTTTTAAAAATTGAATTTCCTTTCCTATGGTCCAGATAACATGTTAACTGTATAACTTTTGGCATTCACCTGTTACCATTAAACTCTGTGGATTTTTAATAGCTCAATTTCTTATTTGATGGAGAATATATGAAGCCTAACCATATGAGGTGCTTGGTCTCATGTGCGGCATTTGAAACCTTTGTCTCATTTATTGTCTGGACTATCATTAGGTAGATGGGTATGTTCTCCACAGCTCACTAGCTGGATGACTTCCAAAGTATTCAGAGTGTCTATAAGTGGCCACAGGATAAAGGGACCCAAGGTGGAGAAGACCTCTTGTGCCCTTGTAATGGCTGCCATGTTGGCCCCCACCCAGGGGTTGAAACGGGGAACCTTCAGAGCAAAAATCATGAGTTGCTGTGGCTTGAGTTGAAAAGTCAAGGTTCTGTAGCCAGGGAAGGCAACAGATTCATGTGGTCTGTGGAGTTGTCACAGAGAGGGTCACTGATCAGTGGTTTATACTGGCCATTGCAAATGGGAGTGAATGCTGAATTAGTCCCGCCATATCTAGGCTGGGATTTCCTGTGGATCGCCGAGTTTATATTGTTCCGGGTCTGCACTTCTTGCAATGGAAGAAAGAAAGCAAATCTGTTTGATCAGGTCTTTCCCGCTCAATATAGATATTGGATTCTACACTGTATCTTTGAACAGTTACACAAACATCTGAGTTAAAGCTATTGTTAGCTCCTTTACTCCCAGGCACAAGTAGAAACAGCACAAATGTGTTCTGAATGCTGCTGACTTGGGAGAAGAGAGAATATGGCTCTACTCTTCTGTACTTATCTGCTCTTTTTAGGCAGTATTTCCTCTCCTTCTTACCCTTCGAGCCATGGACCCTCCCTTATGAAATTGCCAACCACAATCTATCTCCAGGTATACACAATAAATACATAGAATAGCTATTTAGTTTTTTAAATATATAGCCATTGAAACTTGTTGTTATTTCATTGTTTTCCCTCATGAAAATGTCTTACTGAATTCCATGGGGTTACAAACCCTATAGAGATTACTCTACAATCTACATTGAACTGGCTAGGGATAGCCCTGCATTAGAATATTTATAGGTTCCTTTAAACATTCTGTAGGAAGAAATTCTTTCCATATGAAATTCTATAGGCTTTTGGAGTCATTTCTAGAGAGTCTTTTATTTCTGCAGCACTTTCTCGGTTTAATCCCTATTATATTTGATAGCTCTTTCCCAGAAGGCGGTGTAAAATAAAAGTAATCTTTTAGGTATGATCACAACAAAACAAACAGGGTCTGTGATCTTCCCTGGATATGTTTCAGCAGAAGCAAACTAACACGTATCATTTGAAGAGGCCTGTATATTGCTGTTGACATCACCGATGATGTTGTTGCCAAAAGAACTAACCAAAAGGCATGTATGATCAGTTTCTTCTGTACTTGAAACACCAGACCAATACAGATGTAATAAAGCTGGCTGAAATCAGGGAGAAAGCAATTTGTGAATATTCCATCAACACGTTTCCCCCTATCTTTGTCACTTTTTAATGGAAAGTTGAGAATTTTTTTTGAAAACTTTCAGCCACTCCTACTAATCAGTATATGGGCAAAATATATGTTGGTTTTTTCAGGCGCCTAGAAAGGCCTAGTAGAATAGAAAATAGAAACAAGGAAAAAAGGAATAGAAAATCGTTAAACCAGTCTGAAAAAAATACTTGACAGTGGTGAGTTTTCTGGCCATCATTCCTGGTCCCCAGAGCTCTGAAAATAGCAACTTTCAAAATGACTTAAAGGCAGTTTTGCTCTTCTGCCAGGAGAGCTTGTTAACAGTTGAGAAGAAGCATGCTCTGTGGAGTTTTAGTGAGTTGAGGGACAGCAAGGAATCGAGTTCTATGGTTGTGCTTCAGTGCTCCAACACAGTGTTACAATGTGAAAAGAAAAAAGCAACTTGTTAAAGGGATTCTAATTGCCCTGGCTAGTGGTGAGAGGAGGCCGACAATACAGTTCACAAGAGTTTACATAGTTCTGGATCCTGAACCACTTAGAATGGAAGAAAGAAAGAAAATCTGTTTGATCAGGCCTCTTGCACTCAATATGTATATTGTATTCTACATTAAAGCTTTTAACAGTTACATGCACATCTGAGCTGAAGCTATTGTTAGCCCATGTGATGGATTAAGATCAAGAATGTTAATGTTATCCAAGGAACACTTTTTAATGTATATTGCAATTGTATAAACAGGGTCACCAGAGCTAAATGGGATGTCAATGACCTATGAAGATCATAAAGTAAACAAAAGATCTTAAAATAAGCATGTAACCTGAACACCTCTGGGGTTGCTGTATATCAAAGGCATTTGCTTATATAAAGTAAGGGAAAATTACTGATTGGTAATGCTGTTTGCTGTGAGTCCACCTCTTTCTCTATTCTGTAAAGAAAGTCCATCCTGATGGGCAGTGACAGTGGTAGTTTCTGCCTACTAGGGAGCAAGGAAACTAAGGCCCTGATTGACCAAAGAACATGATAGTTAAGCAGGTACTTAAGTCCCATTGACTTCAGTGGGAAATCAAAAGCCTTGTCATTCCTAGGCAGTATAAAGGCATCAACATACCAACTTTCTTCTTGGTCAGTAAGTTCCAGACCCATTTAAAAATAATCCTAAAATAAGTCCCTAAATAGGGAGGAGAGACAGAGAAGCAAGCTGGGGAGAGAGAGAGAGAGAGAGAGCAAAAATGGTAGGTAATTTCCCTTTGTCATACATGACTTCTTTGGTCATGCTACAAAGAAAACCTATCTTGATGGACAGCAGATGTAGTGGTCAGTAGAGGAGGAGGTGGGTTTACTCTGTGTACCAGCTCCTACCACTCTTTGGCTTAGACCGTGTCCTTTCATGCTGATATTGCTGGATGAAAGTGTGTGAAGAGGACCACATAGTATTTTTTCCTATTTTACCTGAAGGTCATTCAGCTCTCTTTGCCCTCATGATGTGATGAGTACAACGTTCTCTTAGTCTGGAAGGACATATGGTGTGCTATTGGCAAGCCAATCACTGATTTCTCTGGCTATGGTGGTTTCTGAGGGTTCAAAAACAGATGGATATTTTTACTCCCCAAACTCCTTGATACAGGGTAACTAGAACTCAAGTACAGTCCTAGGGTACTGCCCTCAGCCTTATTTAATCATTTCCACCTGTGCAAAGTGGGTGCAAAATGCTACTATTCTAAGTGGTGGAAAGGACTACACACAGTGCAAGACAATTGAGAATCAGGCTGTGATTGTAAACCCCCATCTGACTCTTGGAAGATAAATCTATGAGGCTACTGATGTTCAAAATGGTCATTTTAGATGCCAGATTGACATTACTTCAGCCTATATAGTGAGGGAAGTACTCTGTGCCCGTATTACCTTCAGATTTTTTCAGGAGAAAGTTGGCTTTCATTTACCCTGCGGATTTACCATGAAGTTAATGCAAATTGTAATATCAGTTAGTTCAGAAAGGTCCCACTGAGAAAAATAGACTAGCAACTTGAAAAAATAAAGGATCAAAATAGTTGCATTGACAGGTTTTGGCTTCCACATTTTCTATCAAGTGCAACAATGTAGTTATCTAACAGCTTGGATTTCTTTGTAGGATGTGGTAAGAAGGGAATGAAATTTAAATCACCAGTATGCAAAATGATCCCTGCTACTTCAGCAATCTCTTTATAACATGCAAAAATGCAGCTGTTCTCGGTTACAAATCTTATGATGGTAATCAGCAATTTTAAGTTCATCCAATAACTGTTAGGAAAATACTTGCCTAAAAGATTTTTTTGTTTTTGCTGGCATTGGATTACGGTCATTATTGGCTTTGAATTATATTCAATATTAATTTTACATTTCTATTTTCAAATATTTTGGGATGTTTTTGCTGTGATGTTTTCATTGCTAAGCATCACAGTAGTTCTAAGGTGGCTGTACAGTATGTAACAACTTTAATCAAAATGTCTTTAGTTTTTCTGGGAAACAAACAAAAAATATGCACTGAGACATACCTTCAATTTACCAAGAAGTAATCCCAATATATTTAAAAACATGAACACTAAGAGAGAAACATTTAAGGCCATGATTTACCCTGAAGCTATGTGCAGTGACCCCAGTGGGAATTCTTGCCAGAAAATGAGGTTAGATTGAATATAACCTTGTGTATGGCATTTACAATAGAAGAACCAGATCCCACAGCTCACACAAGCAGTCCCATTGACTTCTTCCCAGTGACACTACCAATGGGAACAAGGGCTGGAGATTTGGACCCTAAGGACCAGATTTACAAAGATATGTAGGTACCTAAAGACGTAAATAGGAGTGTTTGTAAATCCCACTAGGCACCTATGTGAGTTAGGCAACTAACTCCTATTGACTTTCAATGGAAGTTAGGGCCTAGATCTTCAAAGGTACTTAGACACCTAACTCCCATTGGGAGTTAAGCACCTAAACACTTTTGAGTATCTGGGTCGCAGCTCCTAACTTGCTTAAACACTTCTGTAAAACCACCAGGCAGCTATTTGCATCTTAAGGTGCCTAAATACACTTGTGAATCTGGCTAAGGTGTTGTGTGACCTTTCACACAGATCTTCATGCTAGAACTACTATGCAGTAGGGATAGATCAGCTTAAAAATAGGGGTGCATCTATGGAGGTGTTTTAGGGTTTAGGACAGAGGTCCCCAAACAGTATGGTGTGCCCCTCCTAGGGGCACATGGAGGAACCTTCAGGGGGGTGCAGTGGGGCTTGGGCCAGCCCAAGGGAGCACTACCTAGCCCCTTCCCCACCCCAGCTCTGCTCTGCTGCTGCCCGCAGCCAAGTCCCCAGCTCCCAGCCCTGCGCCTGCCCCGTCCCCAGCCTCGGTGCAGCTCCACTCCTAGCCCCGCCCCCATCCCCAGCCTCAGTTGCTGGCTGTGGCTCCATTCCCGGCCTGGGGCTGAGGCTGAGGGCGGGGCTGAGAGTGGGGCCTCACCTGGCCACGGGCCCAGCTGCCAGCCTCCACCACATCCTCAGCCACAACCCCTCACCCTATCCCTGTCCTTGTCTCCCCACCCATCCCCAGCTGTGGCCCTAGCCTCGGCCCCCTTACCCCTGTCTGCGTTCCCCCCGCCCCAGACATGGCCCTGCTCCTGGCCCCGGCTCTGGTGTGGCGGGGTGGCATGGATGGGGTTAAGAGGGCATGACCCTCAAAAGTTTGGGGACCACTGGCTTAGGATGAGACTTTCATGGGGGGAAAGAACATTACTCTACATCTTCCTAGGCATTCTTCCATCATCCTCTAAGACATCTGGTGCAGGCCTCTTTCAGAAGCAGGATGCTAGCTGGGTTTGAGCCTCTGTTCCTATATGTTTAAACAGGCCCCTGGGAAAAGTGGGCATTTCATCTCCTGTTGCTGATAGGTTAAGTAGTTGGGAGTTGTAGAAAGAACCGGCCATGAAGGGAGCTTTTCTGTTGAAGATAAATGAGTTCCCTTGCTTCGGCTACCTGGCTTCTTTATGACATCCTGGCAGCCAAGTTCGTTTGTCTCTCACTGAGAGACAGTCAGCACCGCACTCTCAGCACGGCAGGCAAAATAAACCCATCCAAACCAAGTAAAACACTTGAAAAAACATTGCGAGATTTTTGTTCATGAATTGTGGTTCATTTTAAAGTTTATATATAAAGACCCTTTATGTGGCCGGGGAGGCGAGCTGTGTGGAGACAGTCTCTCTTTATATTAGCCCCAGTGAGCTTCTTCAGGGATACTGTCTTGGAAAGGGAGCAAGGTCGGGTAGGGGGACTGAACTCTTTAGAAATATATTCTGATTCTATTTATGTTGTTCTTGTCATGAGGCTTTAGATGATACTGGAACTTATTAAGCTTTTCTGGTCCATCTTTGTGGATTCAATAATAGGCTTGGAGTCTGAGCTTTCCACTCAGTGCATTAGAACAGGGGCCTTCAGGGAGCTAGTTATGGCTTCTTGATTTTCAGCCCTGGTGTAGGTTACAGCAACCAAGGGGCTGCTCTAACTTAAGCCAGCTGGCTGTGATCACTATGTCACTTGAGCAAAGTGTAGTGTGCCCCTCGCTGGACCAAGTGTGGGGAAAAGTGTAGCATCCAGATAAATTGGATCCCCCAGCATAGGGGGAATTCTCAGCTGGTCAGATCCAGCTGCTTTCTTGTGCAGGACCCTGGTCCTCCAAGCAGATCTATCAATGCAGATGCCTGCATCTTGCGCAGGGCTCCATGGCTGTCAGGGCGCTGCAGAAGGAATCTGCTGGATTTGATTGTAGGGTCATGTCCTATGTCAATGGTGTGTAACAAAGCAATGTTTTTATTTCTTTTCTCCATTTGGGTTCTTTTTGTTCAGCTTGGATATTGAAACTGGGAGTGTCATTTTCATATTCTGGTTCACATGCACTAGTGTTTCAGCTTCCATCACAAGCAGAGGATCATTGAAAGAACGTTTTTCACTGAATTTAAAAAAAATTACAATATTTCTTTTCATAGAAGAGTTTGTAAACCTCTTGTAGTAGAAAAAGGTGGGCTTTAAATTACTCAACAATATCTATTTCACTAAATTACTGAAGAAAAAAAAAGGGATTTTTTAAAAGCCTGTTTTTTATTTTTTAAGTTTACAACCAAAAAAAATCCTCATAATCATAACAAAAATACATTCACAACAACAGCAAAAATGTCCATCACTGACAATTTTTATTCTACACACTGTTTTTGTATCAGCATAACTATAAGTTAGGGGTGTGTCTCCTGCCTACTTCTGAAGCTGAAAATTGCTGGGGGTCTGAATTTTCTCATGCAACTTAAAGACTCAGAGCTAGTGGGGCTGAGATGGAGAAAGGGTATACATGCATGTGAGTGTGTTGCAGCTGACTGATTGAATAATAAGTGACTGATCTTACACCACCAAAGTCAATGATCACTTTCCTACTTACTTCAGTGGGTGTGAGATCAAACCCAAGGTTTGGAATTTACAGACTTCCTGGAACCAGAATCTTGAATCCTGGTGTCATCTCCTTCGCCCTTCATCCTTCCAAAGTAGATATATTGGGCTACCTCCTCAGGGGGGTGTGAATTACTATAGCTGCACTGGAGTCTATAGAGCCATGCTGGTTCACACCAGCTGAGGATCTGCCCCTGAAATTCTGGGCAACCTATTCAGCCTTTTGGGTCTGCGTAAACATTAAAAACACTACTGAGCTTTTTGGAAGAATGGGAATTTTGCCAAGTGTTCCTGACCCAAAAATATTCCCTTCCCCCATCTTATGCAGAGCTTGATGTGTGCCAGCTGACTGCTTCCCTCTACCTCAGCGGCCGCGGTAGCTCAGTGGCAGGGAAGTGATCTGTTAATTAGAAGTACTGGTCTCAAGGGTGTTAAGAGGTACCAGAATTTTTGCTTTCCTACAACAACATCATCCGGTTAATTGTGGCTCAGAGTCAGTGTAGAGTAACTCTGGCTTAGGGTTATTAGAAGAAACACAACACAAACAATTCTTTTAGACATATAGTGGCCACTATTTTTTTAATAAAAAGAGAGAAAAGAAAATAGTTAAAACATTTAAAACTTAAAAAGTTAAGTAAACCTTCATTTTAAACCATTTCCTTTATTCTCCTTTCCCTCTAGCTATAGAGAGTCTTTTAAAAGGAATTCCTTTGCTTGTCAGGCCATCACATAGTATTAAATGTCCTTGCTGGGGAAAAGAAAGTCAGTTTTAAGTGACAGCTTAAAGTCAGATCCTTGTTCTTCTTAAGGCAGAAAAAAAATAAAAAATCCCCACAAATGCATATGCAGGGGGAGAGAGCAAATAAGAACAAAAGGTGAGAAAATGCAACTTTTCTCTCTGATGCTTGCAGTTTGGTTGCTGGAAAAATCACAGTATGCAACTTTATTAGTCACTGCAGAACCTGGCAAACTGAATCAGGCTTTAAGGGCATTGGGCCAGATCCTCAGCTTGTGTAAATCAGCCTTACTTTAGTGTACCAATGTATACCTGGCCCACTAGTTTTTAGCTTGACTCTTTAGTCAAAGCAAAGTCTTGAAAGGGTAGATTGTCCCTGGCCAGGTAAGCTGGGGCCTCATTAGACAGATGGTAAAAAGAGAAAGAAAGGAAAGAGGTAGGAGACAGAAGATGTGAGAGGACACTGACATACTGGGGAGGAATATTAGATTTACATCCCAGGTGTTGCTCAGGATTCAGCCAACCCACTGGAGATAATGAGCCATATCCTTAGCTGGAGCAAACTGACATAGCTCCATTGACAGTGATATTATCTGGTTCCCTCTCCTCATCTGATCTGGTCAGAACATCTTTCGGGAGCAGGATGACAGTGTGATGGTAAATCACTGGGTCCCAGCATGTGATGACAGCATAATAGCAATGCTGGCTGGTGCTTCTTTACATTTCTTGCCACCCACTCCAAGCCTAAGCAAGCTGTGACATGCTCCCTGAAAAGCAATGTGCAAAAAGAGGGAAGGGGATGGGGAGGCAACCTTGTCCCATCAGAACGAACCGACTAAAACAAATAGCTGGTGGTCACATACATGGGCACTTCCTCTTATTTTAACACTGTCTCAGTGTTGCTAGAACAGTCCTGGGTCCTCATTAGGAGTCTCTAAACACCCTTGTTGCACTTTTTCCCATGCTAACACATCCAGCTTGCATTATTCTTTAATGCCAACTTGTGCTTATTTTTACACACTATTTTGACATAACTTGCTTATGGGTGCTGCCTTTCACCTGCTTAGGACAATTTAAGATACTGACCCAGGATACAGTTCAGCACAACAGTGTTTCCTCTACATAGGCAGTTGGGAACGCTCGTGAGAGACCTATGGGTTAGGAGGTGCCACGTTCAGCCAATGCGAGATATTAATTATCCATCAATAATACATGATACGAATAAAGAGCTTGCAGCTGGCATCCCACACCGCGGCGCTAAGTATTCATTTGGAACCACCTATGCAAGTCTAATTCCAGCCAAAATAATCTCCTAATCAGTTATGAAAATTGTAGAGACTGTCAAGAGCTCAGTGTGGGGTGATGGAGTTGAGAGCTGTGGTTTCTGGCTGAAACTTTAAATCTGTTATACCTGGAAGTGGGCCAGAACCACAAGGTTCAAATCTGGATCCAACCTTCCTCCAAGCATGCAGGGATTCCGACTTGGGGTACCACTTCAGGTTTATTGCTAGTTTTAAAGCAGGGCTACTGTTTGTTTTGGGCAACTGCAAGTCCTATGTCTCCTGTGTGCCAGGCAATATTTATCTTCTTTTGTGTGCCGGAGTGGCTCAGTTGCATTTGTGCCACTTGTAACCCATATTCTAGTACTCACCACATTCTGGGCTGTAACAAGGGCACCTCAGATCCCCATTCCCTGGAAACCCTCTTCAAAAAATGTCTCTTCTTTTTGCTTGGGAGAGGGAAAAAACTTCTGATGAAGTGAGCTGTAGCTCACGAAAGCTCATGCTCAAATAAATTGGTTAGTCTCTAAGTACTCCTTTTCTTTTTGCAAATACAGACTAACACGGCTGCTACTCTGAAACCTGTCAAGAAAAACAGAATTTTTTTAAGAAAGGCTTTTTATTGAAAGTTTCTCTTCTTACTTGTAACTTTACCTTACAGGGCAGATCTGCAAAATGGGCAACAAAGAGGCACTCTACCCATGACTTCTTCCCCTGCCCACAGTTGGACATAACCTCAGTCCTGGGTGCTACAAGTAGGGATGCCAGAGAGCCAGCATTGTTGGCTCATTTGCTGCCAGGAGATTCTCCCCGTTTTTGGGGGTGGTGATGGGGGAATCCTCAGCTAGCCAATTAAGCCAGGTTTACAGCCCTTTTTCACTGCTGCAGCACTGCAGAGGGCCCTGGCCCCCAATCTCCTAGTTAATCCTACTTGTGTAAAATTAGATTAAAGCTTTCTTACTTGAGCTATGCCATGATTTAGATCCTGTAAAGAATTCTTTTGCCCATTATCTTTCATCAGTAAATATTTCATTTTTAATGCACTTGCATGGAAAAAAAACCCCTGATGTCTGTTCAAAGCATTATGGATATATTTTTGAAACCCCTGGAAGGTTTAAAAGGTGATTTTGTTTTTGCTTTAACTAGAACTCAAATTACTGGCATTTCAGAAAGCACTGGAATACAATTCTTGAAGTGTTGTGTAACGAAAGGAGGAATTTTTGCAAAACATCCATTTACTTAGCTTGTCATGCTGATTAATTAACTGAGCTATTTCTCTCCTTAGAGTTATGCCATCTTAGAATGATAGAGGGTAATATATATCACATTTGTACTGTGGGGTTATGTGGCTTTACTGTCTCAAGGGAACATAGATGTTCCATAGTACAGCAGACATTAGTCTGTTTTAGCCTGGTACCCGCTCTACATCAGTGGCCAGAACCTGTTGCTTCAGAGCAAAGTGAGCCTCTTCCACCGCCATCTGTCTAATCTATCTACCTACCCTCTGGCTATGGCATTGCCATGCAAGCCACAGGAGTCTGACTCCCCCCACCTCAAGCAATGAGTCCTGAAACAAACAATTTGCCTAGTGCGTAGTACTAATTTTTTGACTTAGTGTGATTTTTTCCCACAGCCTGCGCTGGCTAATCCTTAGAACAGAATCAGCCTCAGCTTTGGCCTTCTGGAACTATTAAAGGACTGTTTGCTGCCGTTTGCTTTGCAAGCAGTGGCCAGGAAGCCTGGAAAAAGAACAAAAATGATCATCATAAGGAGGCAAGCAGAGTATCCATGGCATAGAGCCTCACACAAACTAGGGAACAGAAGGTGAAGTTCATTGAAGCCCAGATTTATAAATCCTGGGCTGAATGAGGCGTGTTTCTAGATGATGTCTGTGTCAGAGGTGTTTGCCTTCCTCATCATCAAAGTTCTAGCTCATGTGCATTAACATTGTATTTGAATGGGTAACCTTGTGTTTTTAATGCTGCATAATGCAACCTGATGTGTGTGCCCTTTTGCATAATAAGCACAATAAAGCATGCAGTTGGTACCCAAGAATGACGGGCTCCTGCAACCTCTTGTGTTTTGTTTTTACTTTCTAGTGATAGGTTGAGTTTTCATGGAAAAAGGGTGGGATAGTTGTATACAAGGCACCCTCGTCAAATGGTTTATGGATAAGAAGACCTGAATCCTAGTCCTATCTCTGCCATTGGACTCCCTAGTGTAAGTTGGCTTACTTCCACTGAAGTCAAATATTAACTAACTAATGCTCCCAATGCCATTGACATCTGTAGAGTTGAACATGCTTATAGCAACCATGGAGCTGGCCCAGTATGGGATCTTGGGCAAGTCACTGGTCTGTCTCCATTTCCCCATATGGGGATGTTTTGTGGATTAATTAGTTAATGTCTGCAAGTTGTTATCTATATTTTTTTATAGCTTATAATATCAACAGATGGCATAGGAATGTCATGAACAACCATGCATGTAAAATCAAGACATTAAACCAAGGATTCTATATTTTTCTATCTTTACACTTATTACAAGGAATGTGGCCAAGTAGGAAAGCCAATTCTATATTTTCCTCCTGCTTTGCACAATGAATTACCATTAGAGTTGCAGAATGATGTCTATTGCTTCAAATACTGGGGATTTCCAAATTCACTGATATTAGGCCCTGATGCTGCAATTGACAGTGCGTGGGTGGACTGCTGTTCTTGTGCAATCCACCTGAGCCCTATCAGGCCCTTAGTTTGAGTCCGTTTTAACGCTTCCAGCTCTAACTAGGTAACTTAGTACCAAAGGAATAAAATAATTTTATTTTAAGATTTAAAATTTTATTGAAATTGTCTCATAAGGGATTTTTAGCCCCCAAAATGAATACATTCAATTATAGAAACATAATTTGTAATAAAAAGCACATGATTTTAACAAACCGATCTGGGAAATGTTTCCACACTAAGACAAACAGAACAAACGTATGTTAGTTTCCAGAGGAGATGAAAGAGGCCAAATGTAATGGGAGCCTATTGTTTCATGCTGCCATGTGCAGCCGGTGTGTGGAGAATGAACATCAAACTACAAAGGTGAGGAAGAAAGAGCGAATGATGAGAACCATAGCCAAGAAAAATAGATATCACAGAAAGTAAAGGGGTATGCTAAAAAAAATCTGCATCAGGAGGATAAGCAAATGAGCTCTAAATTGCTTTCTCCCAGTCTCTTCAGTTCCAGGTTTATCTCTCTCTTTTGTTTAGCAGGTAAAGCTCTGCTCTTCTCTCCTGGAATATCTTGCTTTTCCTTTTCTGTCATGATGATGCTCTCCAGAGCTTAGCCAGACTCCAGTGACAGATAGCAGAGGAAAAACCTTCTTTATCATTTCACTTCATGCCCACATCTAAGATGAAACACATGAAGGATCCAGTTAAAAACAGACAACTCTTATTTACTTTTTTAACCCAAAGAATGACGTTAATCCACTGTGCAAACAGATGGAATAAATATGGGGAAGGAATTTAGAGCCTGATTCTTCACTAGCTTAAGCCAGTTTTACATTAGTGATACTATTGCAGTACAGGTTTCAGAGTAACAGCCGTGTTAATCTGTATTCGCAAAAAGAAAAGGAGTACTTGTGGCACCTTAGAGACTAACCAATTTATTTGAGCATGAGCTTTCGTGAGCTACAGGGTATGCATCCGATGAAGTGAGCTGTAGCTCAAGAAAGCTTATGCTCAAATAAATTGGTTAGTCTCTAAGGTGCCACAAGTACTCCTTTTCTTATTGCAGTACAGTTATACCAGTTTTACGGTAGTATAAGGGAGTGAAGAATCAGGCCCATATTGATTAGTTAAAACTGTACGGCCTTATTGAACTTTTGTGGATATAAATCAGTGTTCTGACCAGCCACCAGCCTTCATCAAGATTTCAAAAGGGACTTAGATAGCCTGATTCTACTCTCACACCAGTATATATCAGAAGTAATGGAGTTACACTTGTGTAAAGCTTATGCCCTGAATTTCTTCTAGCTGATGCACCAATGGATATTTTCTTACCAACTATTTCCGTTTCCTGTAGGTATTTTTTTCTCTCTCTACACTTGTTACGAGGAATGCTTCCCAGCAGGAAAGCCAATTGCCCAGATTCTGTCCTGACTTAGCCCTATGATACCCTGTTGATGTGAATCGAGTTGTGTGGGATATGTAAGAACAGAATTTGGCCCAGTGACTTTAACTAAAACGTTTCCAAGATACTTCCTTACCCTTTCCTCTCTTAGGCATGCAAGATGCCACATTTCCACTGCAGCTCTTTCCATCATTGTAAAGAAGGACTTTTATGACAGCATGATTGATATTCTGCGTGTTTGGTATCTTTAACTGTGAGTTCTGAATCCACAGCACCATGAAATACGTTGTCAGTGGACCATTGCTGTTTCCGTAAAAGGTCAGTAGTTTTTTTGAGAGTAAAACTGAGAGTAAAACTAGCAAAGAAAACAGGCTTATATCTGTCATATTTACAATTTATAAAAACGAGGCCCAGATTTTTGGGTTATTTTAGGGTAAAGGGTGATGATGACTGTTTCAATGCTCTTAGTGACACATTTAAAGTGGTGATTTATGCAGCCTGACATTGACTTTAATTTAGCTCATGTTACATGTGAAGTAATTCAGTCCTTAATGAAGTGCACGCCGTATGACATATCAAACATGTGAGCTGACAATCATTGCTTTAAAACAGGTCTCAGTTACATTTGCTTTTGTCATTGAAATTGGGCATCAGTTCATAAACGTAAAGCAAGGCAGGCTGACCTATCATTCTCCCTGAAGTATGGTAGTGAAAAATGTGAGACACACATTAAAATAAACAATTGTCATGGGTTAAAGGGAAAAGGAGGAAAAAATTACACACAAGCTGTAAGATACTTCTAATTTGTTTATATATTTTTTAAAAACTATGTACATGTAAAAAGTGAGGGAGATATTAAAGCCACATCTACTCTCTGACCTTTGAAATCCCTTTGAGGGACCAGCACAGAGATATTTTTGAATGTTAAGGGAAAGAATTTGTGTTGTACACACTCTTAGATAAATTGAGCCAGATCCTCAGCTGGCATAAGGCATAACTATGTTGGTTTCAATGGAGCTATGACCCTTTACACCACCAGCTGAGGAACTGGCCTCATGTTTGCATTCCAAAGGGCTTAATAGAGCGGCTGTGAACCAAAAAATATGTAAATCTTACTTTTAATATTTTAGGTACAAAGATTTATCCATGGTGTTTATCAACAAGGACTGAAGCTGAGTTTCAAGTAATTCTGGTGAACAGTATTTAAGGGGGAAAAACTCAGGGCCAGACCCTCAGCCCAGGTCGAGTTGCCTTTGTGCTGTGCCACTTGAAGCTGCCGTAAGTGGGTAGGGGAGGAGTTCCCTAGCCAGAGGACTCCTCTTGTAGGGTAAAGCTTTGTGTGGTTGCATTTACTTCATTTGATTTCCCTCCTCCACGTAGGGCCCATTCAAACGTGTGAGGGCAGGTAGAGGAGTGTGTGCTGGGTGATGGAGATTCTGGGAATTCTCAGTCTGCCCTAAATTACACTGGGGGCTTTCTTGGCCCCTAGCCAGCCCACCCCAGGATTAGGGAAGGCAGAAAGGTAGCTCAAAGGCTCCAATTTGAACTGCGACACTTATGAAGGTCACATGCAATAGGAAGCCATCATAAAGCCTGAAACTTCTTAAACAACATGATTTTTAAAATGATTGTCTTTCATACAGGACATGTTCCAAAATGCTTTACAGTAGTAAAATTGCAGGAGTAGAAGGGACAGATTAAAAGATCTAGGCAAGGGAGAAAAGAGATTTTGCCACCTGAGCTATTAGAAAAAAGCAGTGAGCTGATGAGGCTGAGAGACACAAAGAAGGTTGTTTTGGATGGAGGAGCAGTAGAGGAGAAGTCCATTGGACCACCAGCAGCTTTAGTACAAAGAGGAGGCCACTGCTAGACAGTCTGAATAATGAACTAAGGTTCCCATCCAGCCTAGAGATCTGAGCAGGCCAATCCCTTTGTAGGATTAGAATCAACATCAGAACAAGCTAACTTATGTTGATGTGAACCTGGAAGAACGCCCACTTCATTTTTGACATGTGACAAACAGAAATATATCACGTTAGTTCACATATTGGCAACTCAAGGGGCTGATTCTGTGAGGTGCTGAGCCACCTCAACACTTGTTGACTTCAGTGAGAACTGAGTTTTTAAAAAATGGTTGAAAATGCCAAAGTAGGAAATGTAGTCTTTGGCTGCAACATAAGACAAAAAGATCTCCAAAACTGGAAGCGTGTAAAGAAAATAAAGGGATTCAAAGGGAATTCAGGTTTATAGGAAATATTGGTGATATCCATTTTCTCTTTCACTTTTAGTACATGTATTTTGTACTTTACACTGGATACTATGCTGTTTTCATTAATAAGGCTGAAGAAATTGCAGAACATGAAGAAACTGAACTTTGATCTTTTATTCTAACATTGGGAATGACAGTGATTTTGCTTTCTCTTACAGGAAGCCAGCTATTGCATTCTGCATTGATACTAAACTGGAGAGGAGTTGAACTGATAATATGTGAAATATTTGTCTAGTTTTTAAAACAAATTGCTGATTGATTAAGAGCAACTGTTTGGCTTTATGGTAAGGTCATGGTAATTAACTAGAAACAAAATACTTTGCAGAAAATAAAACAATCCCAGGAATAGACCACATAATAGCAAGTTTAAACAAGAGACGGACACTTTACAGTTTTGTAGTTGTTATTACATTTGTGGGATGGAAGTTTTAAAGGAGTCTGAGGTAGAATCGTTTTGTCCAAGTTTCAGTGAAAACTGTGGATTTGGTGACATCAGAATGTTATGCAAATTCATGTTGGTTTCACTGGATTGTTTGTATGAAAAAAAAATCCCCCAAACTTCTCATAGTTATTTCATTTTGACATTTTTGAAACAAAACGTTTAAATTTGTTGGTTCAAAATGACTGTAGTTTTGACATTTCTTTTTAATTGAATTTTAAAAAGGGTCAAAATTGAAATGAAATGTTTAATCTCCAGTTAAACAACATTTTTTTGTTTTAAATCCAAATGTATGTATATATTCAAGCCACCCAAAATTCTTTAAAAAAAAAAATGGTTTTGGGCCTATCCAAAACATTTTTTTTTTTTTTGCAATTGCCACTTAACAATAAAATAAAAATCCATTATTCTCCCAGGTCTTCTCTAAGGGAGTTAGGTGCTCAAATCCCATGGATATTCTTGTTGGTTACTTTGAAAATTGTGACCGTATTCTATATATTACATTAGTGGAAATCAATGGAATATTTTTGGGGCAGCCCAAGAACTATTAAACAGTCTGAGTTTGCTCTTTATGAATGAAGCTGATGTTTAGTTAACAGTTAATTTTAATCAAAACACAATATGAAGATTTCAATGGTTTGTTATAGTGTTATTGTCAGAATGAAATCTATTGAAAAAATACACATTTCCATCTCCCTGTACGATTTATTTTGTTGTAGTTATTTCCAGTGTAAATCCTTTGTTTTAAAGATTAGAAATTCTAGCAAATCCATTCCAGCCGCAAATATGCACAAAAGAAAAAAAATCCCAGCATAAGAGAATTTTTTAAACAATTGTTTTCAATTCAGTTGACTTCTGTGTTATGTTAAATTCTGTACAGAAAGCAGGGATGAATTTAGCCTATATGGGGAATTTTAGCACTTCTAAATTTCAGAAATGAAGTTGTATAGCCATTTAAATCATTGTCTCTATGGTAAGGCTTTCATGTTCTAAAAACATTTAAAGTGGCTGACTTATTAATATTTGAAACACAACTACTGCTCAAGTACAGTAACGTTTCCTATAACTTTGTTTACTATTCAAAACCATAGGTAACATGAGAGGTGTCCGTTCTATGGATCAAGTATTGTATACACTTCCCACTTGTAACAATCCACTGAGTCCGCTTATAATATATACTTTAAAAAAAATTCTAATTTAGGGACATTCTAGTCTCTCATGAAGAATATGGACCAAAGGCTAGGTGAAGCTGATCTGCAGAGAGTGAAGATCAGGAATGTCAGTGCAAAGTGCCTGAAAAAGTCACCTTTCACTCCCCTGATGCTTTCTGTGCTGAGCCCATCCTCCTGTGCTGGGTTAGAGCAAGCTGAGAACTGATGCTGTGCAGGGACATCACAGCCATGCCCCCTTCTCCCGGCCATGCAAGGAGCAGAGAAAGGGGCTGGCATAAAAGCCTTGATACCACTGGAAGATCACTCTTCCATGACCTGGTTATGCTGGCAGCGTGTCTCAAAATGGCTGTGTCATACTGGAGAATTCAGCCCTGTGTGTTTGCATATGCACTGCAAATCAACACATTTTACAAGTTTGGTTTATGTACTAGACTGCAGGTTTTGTGAATGGCAAGTCAGTACCAACTGACACCTTAACCATTTCTCAGCAAAGTAAAGCAACCCCTCTGCCTACCATGAATAGCATTCTTGATACAGACGAACACGGCTGCTATTCTGAAACCTGATTCTTGACTTAAAGGTGCAAAGAAGACTTCTGTGCCCAGAGCTTCAGGAGACATGGCCCAATCTTTAGGACAGAGCCTTATATCTATGCCTGATTGGTCAATTCACATCTATATCCAAACACAATCCAGAAACTAGTCCATGGACTCCCAGTATCCTTCAGAGCCTACAGAATGAAACACTGAGAACTAGCAGGGAATTGGGAGGGGTAGTGGCCCATGAAGGGAACTCTCCTGTATGAAGCGATCTGCAGAATGAAAATGCTGGAGAACTGCTACTGGGTTTAACTTTTTAAGATAGATCACCTGATCATAGCCTCAAAGAGGAGTCATCGGTCTAGAAAGAGACTATAAATAGAGAACCTCATACAGTCTCTCTTTCCCAGCCTCCATGTCTCCTTTCACTTAGGGTTTGAGCCAGTGCTTAGCTGGTGCCAGGGCTTGCCAGGGCTGAGCCCTGGCACCTCTAGGCTTGGCAGTTCATAGCCCCAGCTCCTCTGGGCTTGCTGTGTCAATTATGAAAGTAAAATTGCTTGAGCCCTGCCATCTAATTGTTTGATCCCTGATACCGATTTCATTACAAATTAAGCACTAATTTGATCCAAAGCCTATGGAAATTAGTGAAAGACTCACTGATTTAAATGGGCTATGGACCAAGCCCTGAGCATACCGATACACAGTGACAGCCTTGTTCTAAACAAATATATTAAATAGATATCCTGAGGTAAGAGTCTAAATGAGACCTAAGATTTAACGGGCTTCTAAGTTTTTAATAAGAATGGACCATATCTATAGTATGGGTGGAACTGGAAAAAGAAGGTCAGGTTCCAGGATGAACTTATTTTAGTGTGACACCAGGAATTCAAGGGTGCAAACTAGTCTAATGAAACTCGGTGCCTAGCCGGTGTAAATGGATATAGCTCCATTGATATCAATGGTGATCCAAGTGAGCATCTGACCTTATATCTTTGATTCTCCGTGACTTCCAGGTGATTGTGGAAGCATACAGTAGTGGCAGTGTTGGGTGCAGATCATTGTACAAAGACTTCTAAAGAATAAGTTAGTTTTAAGGAAGGCAAAATGATGGCGGGGGGGGGGAGGGAGAGGGGCAGGAAGATTGTCTGGTGCATGGTGAGAGGGAAAGAATTCCAGGTGGTTGTGGCATGAGGAAAGGGACAAAGGTAAGAGTTGGAGAAGACTACAGTTAGGGTGAAGTTTTGGGACAAGAGAGGGAAGGAAATGAGAGCAGACATGCAGGCTGTGTTAGAACTCTGCAGAGCCATGAACGTGATAGTGACAAGATTGTCGTTGGTGCTGAAGACAAGGGGAAGCTAGGGGAAAGGATTTGAAGAGAAGGCTGACATGGCCAGAGTGGCAGATCAAGTCATATGGAATGCTGAACCCATCAGTCGCACTCGGTCAGAGGATTCACGCTCCCTAACAGCTAACCAGCAACACCTGACAAGTGTCTGGAAATTTCAGATGAGCCTCTAGGGCATAGCAATGCATGCCTTCATGGGGGCAGGAATCTGCCTTTAACAAAAGACAGGAGCGCATAATCACATGACTCCATGAGCTAGGGCTTTAAGAAATATACCAAATATGTTAAGACTTATGATAAAATTGGGAGAACTGGCAACACTGACTGCTGATTAATTGAGAGGGGAAGGGAAACTATTTTTCATTTGCCTGTTTAAAGCTCTCCACTATATTTCTTGGGCTTCTAAATGTGGGAGGTAGAGGGGGCAGAAGCAGCAGGCTTTCTAGCATCACAAGCCATTTCTTGCTCTCTCTCTCTTCTCTGCTGAGACTTGACAGCAAGGGGTTAACTAGTGCCAGTGATAATGGTGGGTTTTGTGATCTAGAAGAGCCTCCTGCAGGAACTGGACTGAATCCATCAACTTCTTTCAAACAGGCCTCTGAATGCTACTTAATAAACCAACCCTAAAATAGTCACATTCAGGTTTTTTTTTTAAATGGAGGAAACCATCACTAGAAATTCTTAACTGATGCATGTCCAGTGTTTTGAAGACTGTGCCCAGAGTCTGTGATTTAGCATGGCAACAGGATTACATTTATACAATTAATTAATGTTTGCTTGACCACTTTTATCCTATTTCTTTCTCCAGGACATAAAAGAGAACCTGACATAAATTTCTCTTTCAAAACAAAGCAACTGCTGACCTTCTGTTCTGTCATTCTGAGGATTGATTGGATATTGTTGAATTGTTTCATTCTACAGTAATTAAACATAAAATTAATTATGCTAGTAACCCATTATTTCTTTGAACCAAGGACTAAGTCATTTGTTTTTGCTTGGTTACTCTGAGGGTTCCGACATCAGACAGCAAAAGGCTTTACTGTTGCAAACAAACTAAATACTGTAAAGGGAGCAATTTAATAATCAAAATATAATATAAAGACTTCTAATTTCCGTATGCCTGGCATATTGCATTAGGTTCATATAATTTGATCTATAAATCTTTTAAACCTTATGATTTTGTAATTTAAACATTTCCTGGATGGCTAATCAAACAGGGCAAAAAAAAAAAAGATGAAAATATACTTTAAAAAAAGAGAGAAAAAAATTAGAAAGGAGTAACATTGTAGAAGGCTCATTGCGTCTAGTATGGAGAACTAATTCTTGAGCTTGCTTGCTGCTTAAATAGACCTGCATGTGTCCAGTCGGCTGCCTATATAGTATTTCCTTTGTTATGATGAAAGGATTGTTAGATACATTTACATTGCTTATATTTGGTGCGGAAAGGCACATCAACATGACAAGTTGGTATTATTAAAATGTGTGTTCTGGTAGACACAAAAATAGTATTTTGTGGTTTTCATTAGCACAGGCCATATTAATTTAATTAGCATGATTGAAAGTTATATCATAGACTGAAGCAGCAGATACTGAGCCTTGGCTTATTACTCACCCATGGGCTATAAAATGCTGCAGCTGACACAGGGGCGTGTGTGTGTTTTATCAGTTATGATTTCATATAATCTGACTGTTAGTCTTTGCCCCAAAGGTTTTGGATATGGTGTGGCACTTGCCACATCAAAGTGAAAGGTTCTGACACCCTGGCACACATGTTCTAAAAGAAAGTGGACAATGAAAAAGGGGCCCTAGCTAGGCTAGCAAGGTTTGATTTGAGCACCTTACACGTGGCCAGCAAAACAGCCTCTCTGACGTTATAATAAGCCCTAGTAGTCAATCAAAACCAGAGTTTGCTGTTTCCCACTCAGCCCTAGATTGGGAGTGTGTTTTCTTTCTAAGGCAGGGCACTAAAGTTTCTGCATATGATGTCTCTCTTCTTCAGAAGTCAGACCTTTTACTGGGTTGGGGATGGGTGTTTCTATCTGGACTATTACCTTCTGAAAAGAAGTGCCATATTAGTGTACTGGCACTGAGAACAGTATGTGGTCCATGGCCCTTCAGTACTTGTGACTTCTAATACAAGTCCAGGAGATCGTTTTAAGGAAAGAAAACTCTTCTGTGGTAGGATGAAGGAGTCAGGGAAACCAGGTCTCACAATCTTAAAGAAGGCCCTGTCACCATGCAGAAAGTAATATGAAACACATCAGAGTCTTTCAGCTGCAGGATGTCAGCCCTTTCATCCATTCATCCATTCTTCTGGTGCAGAGGTGGGAAGAACCAGTGGTGGACTTGTTCTCCATTCAGGAAAACAGAAAGCTACCAAGCTTTTGCAGTTGCTACCAGGAATGACATCTCTGGGCCATGCACTTAGTGCAGTCACTCATCCTTTTGAAAAGTGGTTTAAAAATGCTAACCATTCTGATGGCAAGATACACTGGAGCTGTGGAGCAGCTGCCCTTTTGATTCCATGGATGGAGAATCTGGTGTATCTCTTCTCCAGAACATCCGGTACCTCAATACCTATGGTCAGAAATATCTGCCAGGTCAGAGACAGAGCCCTTCATGGCCACACCAGCAATGCTTTGCTGATGAAATACAGATACCGATACATGAGCCCTTTCCCCTCATTCTCTTACCCCAGAGGCAAGTAATACACACAGATCTGCAGACATTGAGCCAAATGCTGATCTCACACCAGGGTAACTCGATTGACTTCAGTGGAGTTATTCCTGATTTCCACTGGCACAAATGAGAGAATCAAGGTCAGTAGCTCTTGTCACTTGGTTTAAGAATGGCAGTCTGGAAGTCAGAGGCTTACTCGGTAAAATGGTGCCTACCCTTCTTCAGTCAAGAAGGGGTCTGCTTTATGTGTATATTACAAAACCTGGTGGCTTTTTCCACATTGGTGAATTAGCAGGGGGATTTTGTCTACCAAGTTCTATTTCAACTCTTTTAGCATTTCTTCAGGAGTGATTTGATAAAGGGCAGCCATTAGCTCATAGGTCAAGTGTGCAGCCTTATTGCCCATAGGAGTAATGTTAAAAGGTTTCCTATAAGATTCCATTCCAAAGTAATCTATTTTTTCAAGACTTTGGCCTAGCTAGGCTCCCTTTGAGATCAGTCATGCCCCTCTGTAGTTAACATGCTTTAGTTCTGACATAGCTTTGACTATCTCCTTTCAAACTCTCTCTCTCCTTTTTAACCTTAAAGGTAGTATTGCTTGCAGCTATCTTGTCATTGAGGATAGTCAGAGAGCCCACTGCATTATCCCACAATTCCCCTTTTGCAGCTTTTCTCTGGGACAAGGCTATCCTGTGATGTTTCCTCATTTTTTACTGAAAGAACCCTCTAGTCATTTAAGTCAAGAGATTAATTTCCCCAGGATTTGTCCTTTCCCATCCCAGGATAGGAGAAAGCTCTAGCATTCTTTGTCTGACAAAAGGGCCCAAGCCTTTTAGTTTGACAGATGCAAGGAGTTCATATTTGTTATTCAATGAAGGTAGGAAAGGGGCAGGGCCCTAAAAACTTGCATGGCCTGCCAGATGCATGTTGGAAGTGTGTATAGCTTAGAAGGGGTTCTGGGTCCCTTTGATCCCATTCCACAAGAGCTGTTGCTTCATCCTGAACAGATAAAGGGGGAAGACTTGGAGGAATACATTTGCAGGGCAGTAGGGTGGTTGTCCATGCATTTCTTTTCCAAACATTACAGATGGGACACTTCTTTTTCCTTCTGAAGTTGCAGCCTTTGGCTATGTGGTCCTTTGAGAGGTGGTGCCATAGTGATCCTTTTTGATCTGCCTCAAGTAATCACACCATCCACACAAGAACATATTAAAAAAAAAGAATTACCTGCAAATGCCTTTGTGTATGTTCATATCCACCTGTCTGGACTGTCCTGCCTATCTATTCTGATCTGCGTATAAATAACCTATGAATGAGTTACATTCTCCAGTTGACTCTTACTAATTATAACTTTGAGTTATTTTGCATGTCAGGTCATATTTAAGTCTCTACTAGGGTCTGATTGGATGGTGAGCTATAGAAGGTGCACCAGAAGTTTCCCTCATTCTGATTTCTTGCTGGTGCCTGACATCTGAGCATGAGAGAGCAGCACAGGTCAGTCTGGACAGGAGGACGCAGACACAGCATTTGCAAGTAATAAGTTACTCCTTCATGGACTAGGAAAGAAAATGTAAGGCAAGTATGAAGAAGTTCTTTTTCTGTGGAAACAAACAGGAAGCAGAAAGTGGAGAGTTTGCCTGTAAAAAAAATAAAAGGTCTGCGTCCACTGTGAAAACAACCCATTTCCCTTTTGGGGCAAACACAACAATTAAGGCTTTTCCCATAGGAACAAGAAGTTCACCAGTTGTTGCCAGAATGTTGTGCTTTTTGATGAAAACGTGACATTCCACCTTGTATCCAATTTGTGAATTTGCACAGAATGAAAAATCTTTAGTTGTGAGTGGTTTAGCACTCTCATCTACGAGAAGACCAGATCTAAAAGAGTTGACCACACCCCAGAAGTGTCTAATTTATACTGGAGATGGGCCTCAACTAAACTCCTGCCCCCTGCAGTTAAACACTGCAGAAAGTTGGAGAATTTAGAATTATGAGGAGCTGGGGGGCGAGGGGAAGACTTATGGAATCAAAATAGTCCCAGAGTTCAGAGATGTTGTGACCTGGAGCTGAACCCAATATTTGTGTCTTTGGCCCATTTCTAGTTTCCATTTGAACTTTCAGAACAGAGTTACTTTTCCCATATGAGCTCTAGGATAATCTCATTCTGATCCTTATTTTTAATGAGTGACTTTTCTGATGGACAGAACATTTTTGTTCACCCTTATTTGGGGCTATAAAGGACATGTGCACTAACTGAGCCCTTCCTCCCAGGCTTGTGTTCCCAAAAGGGTGAGCTGTTAAAAATTGGCCTGTTTTCTCAAAATTTGGTTTGATTGAGGTCCTGCTAGAACTATGTCCTTTTATAAGGCTTTTCAGTCTGAGTGTCTTAACATATCTTTCAAAGGGTTCTCTAAGCTTTTAAGGATGCTTCTGTACTGCCTTTGACCTGTTTATCCTATTATGTTCTTCAGTCCAGAGGGGTCAGAATCCTAAGATGTAGCTCCTGTCTATTTTGTTCCCAGTCAAACTTCCTCACTCTCTCTCAGAGTAAAATTCCCGGCTCCACTGAAATCAATCCAAACTTCCCAATGATTTAAATAGGTCCAGGATTTCAGCCTTTGGAGCTGGTCTATTAAAGTGGAGCTTGAACAAACTTCACTATGGTTCTAAACTGGGGAACACTGCAATGAAAAATGTAGAGCATGAGGTCATCAGGAATGAGTTCAGCCCAAGGCAATGATAGATGGAGGCTTTCATTTCATGTGCCGTCACTACTAACCCATAAGGAAAGTGATGGACATTAGAAAAGAGGAAGAGAAATAAGATAAATATTATGTAAACCATCAGGACGATTCTGAACACTCTGTTCTCCATTTCCCCACATTTTACAACATTCCCTTGATGAAAAATAGGAGAGAGGTGACTAAAACAGTAGAATGAAATTCAAGTAACTGCAACAAAAAACTTTTAGATGCAGGGTTGAAGTACGATCACAACAGAGGAAGTAGAGATTTCTACAACTTTTCTTGTCAAGTCCAGAATGCAATATTGTTGGCAAATTAGAGCCACAAAACATTGGGACATGCAGAGATCTTGCTTCAATATGGAAATGATGTATGCAAATGTACAGTGTTTTTAAATTGTCTGGTGTTTGTGGTTCCTTTATTGTGCAGAAGGAGTGCCAGGTTATAACACAATTACCCTTTTCAAGTAGTTTGAAACAGACATTTTGGTTTAATATTACCCTATAGACATGATTTGCTTACTTACATTGGTAGAAATACGTATTAACATTTCAATGCCATTGTCCCTTTTGGCCCTACAACTGAAGCATATAATCAACAAATAATGCAAATGACTGATTAATGCCAGCCTATGTGTGCTTATGATTGAAAAGTTCACCTTGTTTCCCACCTGGCCCAGCGTTCAAGGTCCTGAAAAACTATGCAAGTTTATTCGCTCCATGCTTTGTACTTGGTTTCTTGTTTAAAAAGGCACAGATAAGGAAGAAAAATGATTAGGAAAGAACTGGTCTGAGAACAAAGCACCTGGAGTTCCGTTCCGATAATACGCTGTTGAAGAATAAGTTAGCTCAAAACCAAACATCTCTGTTAATGGTACTCTACTGCGGACAAAGAGAGACCTCGGTGTTACCATGTGGTGCTGGTGTTTTCAGATTAAGATGGAGGATTAAGGAATTTTACTCAGCAATTTGAGATGCTTTGTTAGGAATTGAGGAGATTTGAGCTGCTTTGTTCTCGAACCACATGTTAGTGAAAAAGCAAACAGGCACTTAATCCTGACAGACAGCAGAACTTGACATCAATTTGTCCCTTGGGAGGTGACCAGGAGTTCCCTGTGACTGGCTAAAATCGGTGTTCCTTGTGTTTTGGAGCTAATGCCAAAGCTCTATCCAAACCAGCATTGTGCAACCTGGCACACCATAATTCACAACTGTTAGTGACTGACCAGCAGCTTTATGCTCCCAAACAAGGCTTAGCGTTTAGAAAACATATACAAAGTGCCAAAGTGTTTATTAAGTAGAGTTAAAATATGCTCTAACCTAAAGTCATGCCATCCATCTTAAAAGAGACCATTGCCCCTTCTCCTCACCCCAAAAAACCTGGTAATTTTCCTGTTTGGGATGTTGGATGGTTTCCTGTAACAATAAAAATATAGCCGTCGACATATAGACAGCTGAATATATACATGGTTGTATATTGCCCTTTGACACAAACATTAATGTCTTAGGCAGATCTTTGAGGTTCTTTTAAACATCTAGTTACATTTTAAGGTCATGTCCTCAGAGGTCATTGATGTAAGTGTATTTGTAGAAAAGAAACAAACAGCTCATTGAATTTGGTTTCCTATTTTAACATACATCAGTTAGATTAAATACGCAAAGTTATAATGTCTGGCAACAAACCCAGTTTCTGATGTATAAAATTTGACTCACCCATCCCCCCATGTTTATGTCATAGCTAATACAAGAGATAAAGTGCATATACTATACTCTGCATATTTACTGAACTTTGGCAAGTCACTAAGAGCCAGTACTCAAATCAAATTAGAACCACCCAATTTATAAAACACCCTTCTAAGCTAATCTTATTATATTAAAAAGGTACTTTAGGCTGATATGCAGCAAATCAATAGCTCATGCTCTCCAGCATGGAATAAATACACCTTTATAATCTTTAAATTTGCCACTACTGCAAACCTATAGGACAAAGTTGCAACAGTACATTTCGCATCACTTAAATAAACAGCATAAACCCATCCAAACAAGAATGATGTGGCACCATTTTTCTTGCCCCTACAGAGTATGATTATTATGGGGTTAGCATCTTAAAGGGACCTGCTCAAAGTAATATGATTAATTTTCTAATTTGCATATACTCCATTTGCAACACCCATGAAATTTTTATGGGTATGATTCTACAGTGGCCCACACTCCCATTGACCTCCGTGAGAATGTTGCATGCACCAGGAATGCAGGATTCGGCCCTCTTTTTGTGTGTGTTAAACATTTTTCTTTTCAGAAAAGAAAACACCATTTTGCATTGGTTAATGACTCTACAATAACATACCAGTGTATGTGCTTGATGGATGAAATTCTTTTTAGTAAGGAAACAGGCTTCTATTCCAGGCTCCTAATGAACAATACTAGTCAAAAAGGATTTTAAGAGTTATTAAAAAATGCTTGACCCTACTCCTTTTAAATGAGCATATGATTTGTTTCAAAAGTTGTTTGCCTTTTAAATTCAGCCATACAATAATTTCAAAGATAGTTATTGGTTTCACTATTTATTTCTTGTAACTAATATCTGAAATCTGGTGGTTATGCAGCAGGCTCCCATAAGAGAATACCAATTTATAAATTCCCTCTTAAAGAACAATAGACAGCCCCCAAACTCAGCTTTGGAGCACTTCTGAGTGCGGTTGCCCCTACTTCTATTCAGGTTTACTGAAGATATAAAGATCAAATAAAGGGTGAACTGAAATCAGAAACACAATATTCATTCATTTAACTCTGCTCTACTAGAGCAAATTCAGGGTGACTCAAGGGACACAATGTCTTGTAAAACATATGTACTTAATATAAGGGTCATAAAACTTATTAAATTAAAAGCTAGGTTAAAAATAGGAAGAAAATTTATGCTGCTGTCTAAAATAGCAATAATTTCCCTTTGGTTTTCCCTTTCCTACTAAAACGGGTTCTGGTTAAAAAAAAAGTCAACTGGTAAAACCTTCATTCTTGAGGACTGCATGCAAGTCACTCTGCACTAGGTGAATTGTATGACTAATAATACAGCAGGATAGGTTTCAGAGTAGCAGCCGTGATATAGAATATAGGATCCCAACAACTGGGAGGATGAGAGTTGCAGCATTGTTGACCGCATGCACAAGACCCCTGTAGGCATTCGTTTGCTAGTTGTGAAGAAGGAACGTGGGATGCAAGGGACAATAGTTTGAAAATGGAAGACTTTCTTAGCCATGAACCAACTACAGTCAGGAGAAAAGTCCCCTTCACTTCTTCTGACTGTGTATCAATACCTCAGGCCAAACTCTGGCCCCGATTCTCTGCTTCAGCTGAGCTGTGCTTTGGTGTAGGAGTGGGACAAAGGGGGCTTCGTATTTCCCCCACCCTGGGGCTAACTGGGAGTCGGTTTTACACCTTTTGCAATTTATATGACTCAGAAGTGTGTGGCCCCATAGGGTCAGCCCAGCAGTGCTGGATAAAGTGAGCACAATGACATTCCAGCCAGGCCATCTTTTCCTCCTCTAGAGACATTAGGAGTGCTGTAAAACTGCAACCCCAGGTGAAGTATGTCACCTGGGGATACCTCCTACAAAGGGAGAATTTTCAAGAGGTTGCTTAAGGCACCTTGCAGTCTGTCTACACTGCAAGTAGACGCCTGCAACTGGCCCGTGTCAGCAGATTTGGGCTCGCAGGGCTTGGGCTACGGGGCTGTAAAATTGCAGTGTGGATGTTTGGGGTTGGGCTGGAGTCTGAGTCAGCTGAAAAAGGCCAGCCACAGGTGTTGAATTGCAGCGTAGACAAAACCCGAGTTGAATTGGCATAAATGGAGAATAACCCCACTGAAGTCAGTGGAATTTATGCTGGTGCAAATGAGCACGATTCAGCTACTTGGATGAAAGGAACTGTTTTCTAACAAAGGGTTTCTTAAATAATGTGACCAAAAATGACAAATGCTGAGAAATTAAAAATGAAAGTTGACAGCCCATCCTTGACTCCTGACACTGTCAGGATCATGTAGTGTTAAGACCCCTTCGAATATGTCCTGTAGATTCAATGGCATAAATTAAGAGTGGGCGTCTAAGGATCATTTGTCTTGACATTAAGCACTTTTTTCACATCCTTATAGCTACTGAAAGGACTTTTGTCCGATATTGTTTCATCTTTGTCCATAAGGATTCACAGGACCTTTGAAATTATTTTCTCAGAGTGATCGCTGCTTATTGGGCTGATCAGTATTATTCCATTGTTTCCTTGTGTACCTGCTGTTTATCCATTTGTTGTCTCTTGTCTTATACTCACATTGTCAACTTTTCAGGGCGGGGACCATATCTTTGTTTGTACAGTGCATAGCACACTGCGGCCCTGGTCCAGGACGGGGACCCCGTAGGTACTTCTGTACTACACATAATAAAATATTTATCTCTCCTGTGCATGCACAGACAAATGGGCCTAGACCCGATGCTGCCACCAGAGTAGTCCCACTGGGTGGGACTGTCCTCTTGCCAACATAACGCCATCGACATCAGTGGAGTTATTCCCATTTTACACCAGTGCCCGTGAAAGGCCCAAGGAATTCAGTGGGGTTATTCTGGTGAATAAGTATCACTCAGAATAAGGATGGCCCTTTATTATTATAGGGTTCCTCATGAATGCCATTTTGCTGGCATTATTGTGGTACTTCAAACAGAGTTTTGTGGAAGTATTTGTTTTGACAAATAAAATGCATATATATGTAGTCTGCAAATGGATGTGAGAAATCAGGAGTCAATGCTGGGGAGGGAGAGCTAGTTTTATGTCCGAACCAGGCTGGAAGTGACGTGGGTTTCCCCCAGCAGAGAGGCAGGTGTCACTCCTTCCTGAATGATAGCTGGGATCTCATGCACAACTGGGGGAAGAGCCTGTCACCAAAGAGAAACGGTGCTGGCCCTTTAATAGAATGAGCTGGGCGGGTGAGGGAGGAACATTACTCCTTCCTACACTGCATGTGTTCAATATGGTCATGACCCCTTTCTACCCAAGAGACCCAGGGTTTCACTATCACCCACTCTTTCCTAGTTCTTCCAACCCCCTGCTGCTGCTCCAGCCCCACTTCTCCCCAGGACAATACCACTGTAGGTCTTGGGGGTAGAGAGATGAGCTGGGGGCCTCCACCTGTTTTCTGTGGGTGACTAGCTAGCCCACTTACTAATTTGTGTTTTGAGTAGTCAAAGGGGTGGGCACTGCCTCTTCAATCCAAAGGGGTCACTGTCATCTTCAGAGGAGGGACCTCTGCCCTATTTATTGCTGTGCCTGCCCAGATGGCTCTTCTGAACAGGGGAAGCCCTGGCTCGGCCGTCTGCTGAAGGAAACACAAATATGGGCTAGGGAAACCTGGCCACTGAGCTACTGTGATTTGTAAATAATTGCAAGACAAACCTGGTGGAACCCTGCACTTTCACAGGATCATAGATTCCAAGGCCAGAAGGGACCATTGTGCTTATCTAGTCTGTTCTCCTGTATATCACAGACCAGAGAACTTCCCCAAAGTAATACTTAGAACAAAATCTTTTAGAAAAACATCCAAACTTGATTTATAAATTGCTGGTGGGGGACATAGTCCTTGGTAAATTGTTCCCATGGTTAATTACCCTCACTGTTGACACCCTATATCCAAGCTGAATTTGATTAGCTTCATCTTCCACCACTGGATTGTATTATATCTTTCTCTGCTAGATTGAAGAACTGAGGATCAAATATTTGTTTCCCAGGTAAGTCCTTATAGACTGTAATCAAGTCATCCCTCAACTTTCTCATTTCAGGGCAGGCCTTCACAACTTTTAGTTATGTTGTCAGGATGATGGCACACATTTGTCTACTGCACCACGTTCAGCGCTGACTTTTATGTTAAGGTGGCAATACTGTTATCATCGTGTGGCACAGCTTCACAGTATGCCAAATATTTCCCTTTTTCAAACAACTGCACCACTTGGCTGATTTATTAGTTGGATGACAGGGAGCTGGAATGAAGCATCATGTTTGTTTCATTTCCACCCTTTTAAGTCATCCATTACAACCAACATTTGCTAAAGTGGCTACTGATTTTGGTGCCCAAAGTAAGACACCTTAGGCCTGATTTTTTAAATGTGCTGAAGCCCAACAACTTCAGTTGAAGCTAATGGGTGCTGAGGGTGCTTAGCTCTTGTAGAAATCAGACCCAACTGTATCTTAGAGGGGGCCTTCAAAATTCAGTAGCCATTTTGAAAATGTGACTCTCCTGGCCAGGGCTAGATTTAAGTTAGAATCATCAGGTACCTATGAAAGGTCACCAATTAATTAATTGGCTCTTAAAAAAATTTTTAATTGGCAGCCTTTATGAAATTTAAGCACATTGCTCATAGTGTAATTATAGATGAAATATTAAAGAAGTGGACTAATTATACACAATGCACTTGAGCCCAATTAAAACAGCATCTGCAGTGAACATAGGGGTATTCTCTTTCACTAATAAGAAATACTTTCTTAACAACAGAGAATAAAATAGCTAAATGGGATATGCAGTTGAGATTATAAATATCCTATTAGCATATAAAATGAGGATTAACCTTATTTAATCACTGCATGCTTGATCATCAAAAGTCACGTTTCACCTCCATAATGTAGCTGTATCCTGAAAAAAAGCATATTAATAAATTTAGCTAACTACATGCTTTTCTCACCTACTCAATTGAGCTGGTGAAGGAAACTGGCTGCCCCCTAATCACTTAACAAATGAACAGATTCTCTCACCTGTTTTATATGATGTCTTAGTGAAGACATCTCAGTTGTTGAACGGTGCCTCCTGGTAGCTGCTCAAGGCCTACGTCAATGGGCACCCATGCTGTGATTGGGGCTGCCCTATCCCAAAGGGCGTTCTTGGAGGCACTAAGTCTGCTGCACCTCTTAAAGGGACAGTGCTTGCACTGTGCAACTGGCTAGCTTCACTGCCCTGCATGTGATGAACGAATGGCTACCTCCTCCTCCCTGTTTTAAGGTGGATTGTACTTCATGGGTGCTAACAGGTGATAAACCTTTTGCTCAGGGCCCCTGAACAAGGACAGGGGTGAGGGGTGGATATTCTTAAGTGCTCTCCTCCAGCCTTGCATACCTGTGATGAAACTGGCTACTATCTGGCTACAATCTGAAAAGATAAACCAAATTTACTTTAAAACCTTGGCCTAGCAGCAGGGTTGACCCTTCTGTGATGTAAAGTCAGTAAGTTTGGGCACTGGGGATATTTGCTCCAATGAAGATGGCCTGCAGAATGATGATTTCAGCCTCCTGTAGGCCAGGTGCAGGTGTGAATTTCACCCAAGGTGCAGTTAAAACTCTTAAAAGCCAACCGGTGCGAATGTCATTGTAAGGTTCCATGTTACTCTGAGCTCAGAGATTTCCAGGTTGAGGTGTCTCAGTTTAGATTTTTTTTCTAACTGAATGCCTTATCATAAACTCAAACTGGAGTTTGAAATCAAACTGGGTTTGCTCTCCTTTGTGCCACTATCTGAGATTCTGTATGCCAGATGCTCTCACCCAGGGGGAGGTCTGGCCAGAGAAATACCAAGGGGCTGCTGCGAATATGAATCTTTTCTTTAAATTGAGCCAGCATGTGTAAGAGGCTGGTTACTTTTTAGTCTGGCCTTCAGAATGATTATTTTAAAACCTTTTGCTTGGTATGGCTAATAAGGAATGGCCCCTGCAGTACAACATGTAGAATCAGTACAACATGTTGACTCTGCCTATGGCCCTTTGTGTTCTTTTTCCGTGAACATCCATTTATGTCAGATTTACTGGCATAAAGTTTCATGTCTGAATATTTGCAGAAGCTCATTTTAAATTCGCATATTCAAATATTCCAACTGGATGTGCACCTGTAAGGAACATCCTCATAGTGATTGAACCGAGGGCCTTAAGCACTAAAAGCAAATGCTAGAGCAAAAGAATTGGTAGCTATAATAGATGAGATTAGGCTCTTTCTCAAACCAAATCAAACCAAACCAAAACAGTGATTTACAGCAATCAATAACAAGACAAGCGGCCTGATCTTGTGTTGCCGATTAAGAGATTCGCTGGTTTTTTTTGATAGCTCCAGTTTCTGGGGCCAAGTGTTTGTGGGAATCTCAGCTTTTATGTTTTTAAAAAATATGTAAGTGATGGTACAAAGACTAGCCTGGAAACAGGCCCAAATGCACCATTAAAGTTCAGAAAGCTCAAGGCAAATCAAAGGAGCCCCAAATTTATTATTATTTTTAAATTCTCATGATTGGCTTAAAACAATCTCATGAGTTTTGAGGCCTGATTCATGATTTTTGAATGTTTCGGATTGGCAATATTGCTGATCTGCACCACAGACCTTTGCACAACTCCAGTTGAATTGGTGGAAGATTTGCTTGAATAAGTTCTGTAGGATCAGCCCCAAAGAGAGATTTGTTTTGATAAAATAGGAAAAAGAAATATATATATTTTTAAGATTTAAAACCAGTTTATACTTTATATTATTTTTAAAATATAACGATCATTTTCCTTTTACTCTGATGAAAAGCTCAAGTTGGTGAAAGTGTAAACATACCTCCAAATACTGAAAACAATTATAGCTATTAGAGAGTCATGTTCCTAATTGGGTACTTTTCGAAAATACCACTTACAGAGACCTCTTTTGTGGATTATGCCACCTTCGCATTTGTGGTCTGCCTGCTACTTTTCCCCTCCTTTATTTTTGGTCCTAGAAATCACATTTGCTAAAACCTTCAGAGAAACACGAGATGCAAATTGAAAGTGACTGGGAATAAAATGGACTTTGCCGTTGTGAGGGATCTGAGGTATTTTACTGTCAAAGAGGCCTGTGGGTGAGGTGACTGAATCCAGAAACATATGGAGAATGGAAAGGTCTGTGGGTGAGCACAACATCAAAAAATAAAGTCAACTGCCTGTGTCACAAACACAAGTTCAGGGACTTTAGTACAAAGACACTAAGGATAATGTAAAAAAGAGAACGTGGAATAGCTCACTAGTCTTCAAGGATAGTCCTGTAGCAACAGGTTTTCTCTTTCAGATCAGATTTTAAAAATCATTTCCATTTCATTTTGGTTTTGCTCGATCTTTAAGATACCAAAGTACAAAAAATATAGAAGAGTTACATAGGGGATTCTGATCTCAATTTCACCAAAGTAAATCCTTGCTTTAGTGTTTCTCTTTCGTCTAACTGATCAGACTGCAATAGTTTCTTCTTTTGAGCCTAATGCATGAAGCAAACATAACTGCTAATAATAGCTTTTTGCCTTGTCAAGGGAACTAATGACTTAACTGCCAACTTTATTTTTTTCTGGTTTGACTTTCATCCACTTACATCCAATTAAGAGGGACTCTGCCTCTCACAGGTTGTTATTGATTCCCTGCAAAAACAGAGTTTAAAAATAAAAACCCAACTGCTGTGCAATTTTAGTATTGTGGCCTCACAACAACAGCCACAGCGTTATTCCTTTAAACAGGTTTTCACAAGAGCTCAGCTCAGCTGCCACTTAGGCACCAAAATGAAGTGGCCAGATTTTCAAAGGTGCTCAGTGCCCAGTAAACCCCCTGAGGACTGCTGGAGCTGCTGAATACTTTGGAAAATATGACCACTTCATTTAGGTGCCTAACTAGGAGCTGATCACTTCTGAAAATCTGTCCAATAATTTTTCAGTATTAGCTTACGCAGCAATTTAGCCTCACCTTGGACTTGTTACATTATCAGTTAATGGTCTTGTTGTGACATGGGATCATTTTAGCTTCATAAAGACAAGTCTCTAGGAAAAAAAGAATTTGTCTTTACTGACAAGATCAAAGAAACAAAAGAAGAGAACTGACTTTCGCTGAAACAAGAGCAGGGATCACCTCTCTGTGTCTTTATTGTAATTCATTGCTTGTTTTCAAAACCCATACTACAATTCTTCCATAGGAGAGAGAGGACTTTGTTAAATTGTAAATGAGTATTACTACAAGCACTCTGTGGAAATATGGTCTCCCCCCTATTGCCCATACATTATTTCTGCTTAGTTATGGTGGCTCACATTTCCCGGAACTATCACACAGAACTTAATTCTCCTCACACAACATCACTTTAAAATCATGCAGCTCTCTTAATCAACCTTTGTATCAGCCACAAATTTGCAGTGTGACCTAATTTGAAAAATGTCTCAAAGTGCTGACTCAAACTGTTAGTGAATAAAGGCCAGTCATTACCATTATGACACTAATGTGATGCAAAATAAAATTGAGTTGTATCAGCTGAACATTAGTTTGCAAAAATATTAGCGATTGAAGCCATTTTCTGTTCATATTTTATTTATACTTTATGAGATTTATACTTTTTTTGGTTTGAAGCAGCTCTGCAACAAAATTCCTGAGTGGAAGCATGAAGAAACATTTTAATGGTGAAAAACCCAAGCCAGAAATATACATCTAAGCTGCATCACCTGCACATCATAATCTTTCTTTTTTATAAAAGCAGACAGGGAGCACATTATTTTAGAACTTTTATTAAAATATTTATACAGTAACATATGAAAATTCGCATTTCAATATGTCATTTTACTTTGCATTTTTAGGTTATATTCCAAGTTTTTATCTCTTTTCCTCTCCACTTGCAAACAGAGCTGAGATTTCTTCATTCTCTGTAGAAATAATTGTTTTAAGAATTTTTATTACCAAAAGCCTACTTCTTCATTTAAAGGTGGTGGTGGTGGGGGGAGATTTTTGGCCCCAAAATAAACAGTTACAATATAAAAAAATTGGAACTCTCAAAGGGGAAACAGATAGATAGATGGTAAACTTCCTTTTTTTTGAAAAATTAAATGCAAGTAGAGTATACAAATATAAATTATTCACTCTCTTTTAGCTGACATTTTACAAAATGCGTCTTATAACTTTCTCCCCATAACATCCCATTTATTTGGTTTTGGAAGAAAAAACTTTTCAAGGCACACCAGCTCCGTTACATACCTACAGCATGTACACTGTAATGTTGGCTGATAATTAGCACTCAGACCAGATTGTTTTAAATTCAGAGATCTAGAGATGAAACAATTCAGCAACAACCATTCCCCTCTGTGACTTTTTAATCTTGAAATGCCAATAAGAAAAGCTGTCTAATGTGTACTGGTAAAATGTCCCTGACTTCATGCAGAAGTGGTTCAAAAACCAGACATACACTGCTAGGAAGACAGACCATTAATTTAAAATTTAGAGGACCAATACATTTTTGATAGCAATGGGTTACTGTGCTAATGATTATTTAACTTGCTGAATGTTGGGTTAAGTATGTATGGCTATGTAAAGTATAATGCTTTATCCAAGTGCTATGGTGGGATTACTGCCACTCAAATGTTATGGTCAAAGCAGGAGAAAGCAGCAAGATTATAAAGACCAGTTACTATAATACAATTAATGCAGTTATAAAAATTAAACTACTACACTGCAGAGATAGTTCTTTTGTACAGTCCAGTATCAAAATTTCTATCTTAGTTTATTATATTAGCTTTTCTTTTTAGTGGGGGTAGCTGGTACAAAGAAGGTTGCTGATAGGTTCCACAGTAACCTACTGAGGTTAAAAAAAAAATTAAAAAAGAAAAGAAAAAATAAAACATATATTTTATTTAATAATACCAGTGACAATCGTTTCCAGATAAAATGTAATTGTCGTCACTTCTGTGGTATCATGAACAAAAAAGGTAAGAGTGGGAATGAATGTTTGATCATTGTAGGTGATTTGCAAGCCTTTTTACACTTTATCATTCATGAAGTACAGGGTGATTTCTTTGCTACAATCTTTTTAATGGATTGTACTTTCTAAAGTTCCCATTCCAGGTTGTTAGCAGTTTATGTGGTGTATTCCTGAGATGCAATACATGAGAAATTCCATTCATTAATACTTTGTACCCTTGATCCATCTTGGGAAGACGTAAGGTGGGCATCCTCTAGGCCTTTTTAATTGTTGAGTTCCCATCCTTTCCCAGTAGGCAATGGCTGATGATGATCTGTAAACTTGTTGAAATTCTGATACAAATGCGAAATTAATCAATATATTAAAAAAATTAAAAAAGAGGGAAATGCAATGAAAATTTATGACCTTAACATTCCTTCAGGGTCAAGTAATTTATCAAATTCTCTCACTTTCTGGTTTCAATTACACAGCTATTGTGGAAGGAACTTATTTTAGCAGGTTCATTGCCTCAGTAGGGAATACAGGACTTTGGCCTAATGCTTCACCTTTAGTGCAGGCCATTTGAGCCTTAGAACAAATACCAATCATCACTCTTTGGGAAAAAAAAATCTGCATCGGAGTAGCCTATTGGAATGGGGTTTCTGTCAAGGTAAACGGTTGTCGGCAATGACTGTGGTAGAGTGGTGATAAATCCCATTTTATTGCTGAAAAATTCCAGCTTCTCTGCATGCCTGACAGCTCCCCACATTCCCATACCCATTTGGGCAATTTCTGCACTATGTCCATCTGGTTCTTATTACCTCTCAACCTGCCAGTGTCTGATCCAGAAAAAGTGCAGGTCAAAACAGGGGAAAGAAACCAAGGTGATGGACAAAACAGAAAGCAAGTGAGTGAGAGAGAGAGAGAGAGAGAGAGAGAGAGAGAGAGAGAGAGAGAATCCCTAAACAAAAAACCCCAGGAGTTTAATCATGAGATTGCTAGAAGCATATTTAAATATAGAATTGAATAGAAGTAATAATTGTAACACAAGGTTCTAATAGTCAACTGAACCACTGCCTTTGACATTTATCCAGAACATTACTGACACTTGCCTAAATGAAAATAAAAATAAAATCAAGACCTCAATCCCTTGATTACAGCAGTATTAATGGTATCACTTCAGTTAAATGAATCTCAGTGTTTCCATGGTAAGAACTGGTTTTTAGAAACTTAGAACTATATTGCAAAGATTCCCTTTAGTTAAAAGTCATTGCATGAGGTCTGCTGGGGTATGAACAAAGTTTTTGGTGGAAAAATTGACTATTTACAGAAATTTCATTAAAAAGGTGCACATTTCAAAGCTGATTTTGCACTACTATTACAACTCAAATAATATGTTCAGTGTGTGTAATTTCCTACAAGACTTTTATCCATAATGGAAATGTTTGGCCATTTTCATGATTAAAAATAAATATAATTTGATAACATTATCATTTGAAAATCAGCTATTTTTTATGACCTCAACCCACTAAAACAGCACTTACTATGCCAATATACTATGTTGTATGATAATTTGTCAAGAATCCACAAATGACATGAGAAAAGTTGCTGTGCTCTATTGAGTCAAAAATCCCCTTTTAAAGCATTTAGTTGGATTTATTTATGATTCCTACATATTTACATTTGTTTACCCATTAGTTCATAGATACTTTAATCATGTGCTTTCATGAAAATGAGACTAGAGCTATAAAGATACAAAGGAAATTAAAACACAAAGAGCTACAGTAGATTTATATAACACCAAGAATCTGACTTAACCCCAAGAACAAGGAAACTCCGAGTGAAGGTTACAAGTCTGTCCTTACCTCATCCCTTCATTCCTTGGTATTACAAGGGACACAGTGCCCCCATCTCGGTGGTTATCTTATATATCCCATGGGTGCTAGAATACATAGGTAGGTATAATCTCTGGGTACCAGGGATTGAGATTTACAGATGTAACATGCTATTAGTAAGAATGTTCACACAACTGGTAGGCACTGGGAACCTGTTGGCTGCTAGACACTCAAGATGGAGTTTCAGCACTGAAGAAACTTTCAGGCTTATTTTGGGCTTGAGTCAAACTCCTGTTATCTGAATATCAAAAAGGGTAGTCTAGTTGTGTTAACCAGTTTGGAGCAGTTACTTTTCAATCTTATTTCTTTTTGTCGGAAGACAGTGCTTTTTCCCCCCAAGACTCTGAAATGTTATTTATTAACGTATGGGTGATAATTTCAATTTTTATAAATAAATGAATTTATCTGTGATGGTTGAAGTCTGACATTTTGAAAATCAGAACAGGAAAGAAGACATTTCTCCTTATGGAAACAAGGCTGTTAGTGTAACTTTCAATTCAAAATGAATAGAGAACAAAGCTGGGAAAGTCAACGTTTTATTTCAGAACAAGTCATTTAAACATTACATGTAGAAGCAAAACACAAACCTGATGGATCATTATTTTACTCAAGAGTTTCTTAATTGCTGATGTATCCACTGAAAAATTTATATTTTATAGGGTGCATTCTTGGTAGGAAAAATGTCTAAGAACTCTCTTTCGGACTGTCAGTAACTAAATATACTAGAGAAATTTGAGTGCTTAAACATGAATTAATATTTATTTGCATTTGTAATGCAGTATTGATGATTGTTCACTAAAATATGTTTCCCGAGTACTTTGTATTGAAAAAAATAACTTTTAATATATGTCAATATCTTACAAAATGGTATGAGATACGTACAAGAAAACCGTTTGTTAGGTGAATGTTGGCCAAACAATGATTTGTATGTAGTTTTGTATACATTTGAATCAAAAAGAGACACACGTGTAGAAAGACCAAACTTCAGCAATAAAAATATTTCAGCATCAAAATGGTTAATAGTATTATAGCTTCAAAAGAGCCTATTGGCTCACCCTAAAGGATGCCCTGCAATTGTTGTTAAACTCATCAGATGAAACTACCCTTCTCAGCTAGCCCTTAGATTTGTCTGGCTAACAGTAAAATACTACAATAAATCGGTAACATATGTTGCCAGACAAGAATAAATTATATAAATAAAGAGTCAAGAGACATAGCCCCTCAAGAACAATGTGAAAAGATTTATACTTTCAATGTATTAATCAATTAACATTGTAGAAGTAACCTGAAATTGTTATACTGTTGTTTGTTTATATAATTCCTTATTTTTCTTCTTCTTTTTCTCTTCAGATTGCATTTTAAACACAAATGTTCTCCGTGACTGCCTGCTTTGCAGCATAGGGTAAGTCCCATTTCTCCGCCACCTTAAAAAAAAAAAGCCTAAAAATATTTACGGCAGAAAGGCATTTTGTTAATTGTATGCTTTATGAAATAAACATAATGCTATTGGAAAAAGAGCATTGTTTATTTCAAGCATATGAGTATGTGAAATTGTGCCTATGCAAACAGAGCTACCAACAAGATAACCAACTCTACTGTGGCAATGACAAGTCTCAAAAACTCATGTACTCCAGTTATTATCACCAGCATTTAAAATATAGAAAACAAAATCTGCTTGGAGAATTGACTGAATATTTTATTTAGCTTTTTTAAAAAAGACATCCTTTGAAAAATGACATAATATAAATAATGTTACAAAGCAACAATATAATCAATCTGTAAACTAGAATATAAATCAAGGATTTCATTAACTGCTGGTCGCCAGTTTAAATTGTAGTCTTGTCCATAATGTCTATCTATCTATGTATGTCCAAGTTATATTAAAAACCTTTAAATGGCTTTGTAATATCAGCTACATCTAGCTATTATAATAATTAATGATACTGTTTTATAAATCAATATATGTATTCTTGATAAATTCATATCCAGTTAATGGTGTAATTTAAATAAAAAATTAATGTAATAAAGGACATACAGGAATAGCAGGAAATCTTTAAAGGTTAAGAGGCAAATTTGTCTAAATTCTTTCTTTTTTTTTGGGTACCTGTTTTTGAAAAAATACATTGAAATTTAGCTGATATCAACCTTGGTCTTCCGATCACAATATTGCCATGATTTTTGAATATAGCTTGTGTTTCCTGCATGCATTGTATTTTTTCCATTCTAATGTAATAAACTATATCTCAGTTAAATTCGTAATTGTATCATAGGTTTATAATACTGTGGCAAATCTAAAAAAAAAAAAAAATCACAGCAGGGTTTCAACATTTGGCCAGGAAATATTGTAAAATATTGTTTGTCTTAATATTTTCTCCATTAATTACTCATTCCATATTTTTATTGCTATGCGGTTATTTTACTTAAACTATGAAATGCCAAAAATATGAAAATTTAGATCCAGCCATAAATGTATTTATAAGATTGTGGAAACCCTGAATAATGTTTTAATGCAATAAAAATCTGCTCTCTATCGCCTGTTTTAAATACAGTTAATCCAGTTTATTCAGAAAACACGTGTAAGTGCCTAAAAAGAAAAGAGAGAGAGCGAGAGACTGGAAAATGGCTTTTTGTTTCTCGATTGCATATTGGCGTGAAACTGCAGCCTGGCTTCGTTTGATTTTATTTATCAGCTGTAACCACAAAACGCATTTTAAAGAATAACAGGATTTAAGAACAATTAATATTGCTGATTGCCATCCATTGTGATCTTAAATGTTGAAAACAAAACCGCACAATGTGTTTATGTATTGAATGTTTTATGAAGAGTAGCCTTTGAAATTATGCAAAACATTAAGGTTTGCCATCAGCCCTGACATGGTACAGAAGTGTCATTTTAATCCATTGAGATTTTTTTTGACATTTTTCTTAACATTGGTCTGCCTTATTTAGAATAGCAACAGCGATTCATGCAGTTTCACTTGACACTGATGGGTCTTTCAAAATGTTACATGGGCAAGAGAAAAAAAAAGAATTTGCTGCCAGTTACTTTAGAAATTCAGCTATTTAAGCAACAGCTATTTGCTAAAAGTTTACGTTTCAGATGAGCTGGAATTTAAAGATCCATGATCCTTTCCCTGGGCCTATGTTTTGAAATGAAGGGAGAAAATAGAGAGGACAATTATGATTGAGTGTTAACGTGTACTCTAATACTGTAACATTTCCATTTAAAGTGTATTTTGTTTTTAGACAAAACCTGCAGCAAGAGATACATAGCCATTCCTAGGAGGCTTAATTTAAGCTTTATAGGATGAACACAAAATGCTAGGTTACAGTAACACTGAAATGTTACACATTTTAAATATCTTCATTTTAAAATCTGTGTTATTTTTTTCCTCTTGGGATCACTAATATGACTCTCCCCAGACAAAGCAGGAGCATGCCACATTCTTTAAAATTATCTGCAAAGGAGATCACATTCCTAGGCGTGTTGGAGTCTTTTTATAACTAAGAATAACCTCTTAATAGTATCACGATTTTCAACTGGTTAAGCAGGCATCTTCAGAACATTTAACTGCAAACAAAGAGACTTCATTTAGGGGGAAACAGTTTGGAATGATTAGAAACATAAGTTTTTATCTACTGTCACATTGGTGAATCAATTATTCAAGCCCTACTAAATTTGGTTGTCTGCTTTTAAAACATTGGTTGCACTTGCTTCATGGAAAGATCAAAGAATCTGATAACTTTGCTAAATTATTTGTTTGCACAGTCTGGCTAAGAGTTAAACATTTTATTTGTGTTATGGTCATGTTTTAGTAAAATGCAGTGGATTTATTCAACACCTACAATAAACCTCAGCAATGAGATTTGAACTAAATTATTATTAGTACATGCATCAATGTAAATAGACGTATGACTCAGCGATGCACAGCATGCTATCATCTGCAGATATTTATGTGGACAAAGCCACATTGTTAAAGTCAATAAAATTATGCAATAGTGACTTGTTTGGAGGCTGTGCTGATCAGATAACGACTAGCTAAAGGAGTGAAGAGCCCAGGGTAAAGCTGAAGGTGTTTAATGCTCTAGCTGGTCATTACCTGATTGTAGAGCCCAATAAGGAAGTAATTATTGCTATTATAAAATAAGTTAAAGATATAGTGTTAATGATTTTTTATATGTGGTAGCACATAAAGTGTTCTATGAAACTAAATTCAGTGTTTATAACTGGACACTGCCATTAATATGCGCTCACAACTTTGATGTGAAGGTGAAAATGCTTGTTTATCTCTCCATAATGGCATGATCTGATTGGCAGAAAGCCTGTCAGGTATGGACTTCCTTCCCACCTCACTTCCCACACACCCAAGTCAATAAAGTCACAGGATTCAGGGACAGAATTTTAAAATGCCAGCATTTTTTTTTTAAATATGCAAACTGGTAAGTAGTGTTGACTCTTCAGTTCCTCTGGAACCTTGTGATAACGGATCCTCCATGGCTGAAAACAAATTTAACTTATCTTAGTAGACACTGAAGCTCCTTCTCTAGTGGAAATAGTATTTCTAGGTAAAAATATATTTATAAAAAGATTTTTTAAAAAGTTAATAAGAGGGGAGAACAATTTAAAGAAAAAAATCAATTTACTTAAAAAAATCAGTAATTTTTCCTTATAATTGTGAAGGTGAATTTAGTCTCAAACCATTGTCTCTGCGTCTATTCCTTAACCAGAAAGCAAATTTCAACAGCCTTTTGTGAGAACCCCCACCGCCAGAAAACACAAGTAGCAATAGGAATAAGAAATGTATGCCAATTTTACAAGTCTCATATAAAGCAAGGCAATTTCTGACCAAAAAACCCCATGCCAAACAAAGGATGTGTAAGCGATTTCATTTATTTTGATAATCCTCCTCCTGCACCAGAGCATTTTGCTGTCTTTGTCAAAGTGAATGACAACAATTTGGTCAACTCTCTCTGAGCTGCACTCAACAGTGACAGGCAAATTATCAGAGGCCCTGCACTCCTTATTATCAGAGGAGAAGTCATCAGGAGGACGCGTGGAGAATCCCTCTCCCCTGTCACTATTTGTCAGTGGGACAAGGGCCACTGCTATGGGTAGCTGACAGGTAATTTCAACAATAACAATTACTCCTATTACTGGTGTCATAAACAATTCGCCCAAGGCATGACAATAGCAAAGCTTTATAATTCAATGCCATATAAATAAATGCCAGCAGGTAACAAGTAATTTAGCTCCAATCAAGCTTTGGCCCTGGCATTAATATTGTTATTGCGAGAAAATGGAAAATTGAAAAAATTCAATATGTTAATGAATTAAGAGAGGGTCAAGGGCTAAAGCAAGGGAGGAGGTATAGTGGGGGGTCAGAGAAGAAGAAGAGGGAACTAGAAAAAAAGAAGCCAAAATCATCATTTCAGATTCAGCGCAATGCTCACTTTTGTACAATATTATAATCACTTTTTGATATGAAGGGGAGCAATGCCATCTTGCTATTTTATATATTAGGCCTGGTGAAAAGGTAAACAGGAATGTGAATTCCATTCCCTGATCTCAAGTTTCATCACAAAGCTGTATGCAAAGTCCATTAAAAATCATTGGATTTAATTATTTTGTTATAAAAATAATAATCTCTCAGAAGCTACACAAGTAATATATTTAGAAAAGATTGATCAATTTTAAAACCCCATCATGTTAGCTTATACCCCTTTTCCTTTTGGATACCGGTTTTACCAGCCCAACTAAAATTTATTCTTATTTCTTAAGAAGGAGTATAATAAAACGTATTTTTCTAGTAGGCCACAATACCACCAAAACCAAAAATAGTCCAGTATCCCTAAATACCACTTCTTGATAAGACCAATTTGCAATTTTACTATTTGTCCAGCAAGACAATGTGGCATCAGTCTGACAGCAGTAAAAGAATTTGAAAATCTCTAATTAGGAGAACTGCGGAGCAATTAACGCATGTCAAATTTCACTTCATCAAGTGCCACTCTAATTTTCCCACTAAAAATTAATGGACTTTTTTTGTATGTGCGTGTCCCCTCAAGGCAATGTTGATTCAAATCTGCTCAAGATGCAGTGTTGCACAGCTAAGCATCTTCTTGATTACAATCCGCCACACTTCTAACTGCTTTCATTCTCACTGCCACAGATACTTTGTCAACAGTCAAATTACGCCATGCTGATAACAATGCATAATGGTGTTCCTCAAAGGAGGTTCCTGTCATGGAACAGCGTTTCATAAAAATGTACCATTTTCTTCTCTAGGAAATATATCTGGCTAAAAATGATGTTTTAGTGGTTTGTGCATGGGTTGCAATGTAATTCCCCGCCACCCCCACCCACCCTCAACTATAATTTATTTATTTTTGAGATCATATGAAAATACTACAGGGAACTGTTTGAGGAGCAATACAGAATGGAAAATATTTACAGTCAGTGTTTGTGCAGACATTGCCTCACTGCTTTACTCCCCATTTTCAATAACAATATCCTCCCCTTCTCATGCCAGTGGGTTTTTTTTGTTTTGTTAATCTGATAAGGCAAAATCCTACAGTCTTCACACAAGCAGAAGTCCTCCTGACGTCAATGGGAATTTTGCCTGAGTGAGGACGGCAGGACTTGGCCCAGGGTCTACAAACACATTGGAAGCATCTCTTTTAACAGACAGTATTTAGATTCCAAGAGGAGTTTGTTTAACAGGCACATATGCCAGAATCCTCAAAACATCACAGAGTACACAAGACGAATTGCCTTTTTGTCAGAATGGCGTATGTGTCAGCGGAAAGAGGTGCTTCATCTGAACAGTTTTTAATTTTTTTTTCCTTGCCTTCATTTTTTCTCCTTGAAGATCAATATCCTTAAGCTGTTGGTAGAGCAGTGTGTAAGGGGATGGAAAATATTTTCAGTGATTAAAAGGTGAATTTGTGAGGATAAAATGCTCTGGGAATGTTTCAGCTTTTCATTTTCAGAAGTACAGAATATCTCCCTTCCCACAAAACCAGACCAATATTAAAATAAATGTATCTGTATATTTCCTAGAATTATTTGATTTACTGTTGTTAATACAGAACCAGTGTCTCAATCGCTTTGTTAAAATAGATACACTAAGTTGTAAATATAATTTCCTTCCATTGTTTTAGCTATCATCGTTTACATTTTCATGCTGAATTCATGGGACCAAGTTCTCTGTTGCTGTAACTCAGTTGACCTGAATGGAGTTATGCCAGCAGAGAATTTGGGCTGTGTTCTTTGTAGTCCAGCTTATATAGCTACCCCTTCCCCTTCGGTTTCAACTTTGTTGTAACTAAGCATATTCTTGACAGCATTGTTATATAGTCAACAGATGTGTCATAGACATTCAAAATTGGGGGCTTTCTGTTACCAAAATCTATATTCCCCCCCCCTTTTTTTGACTATGTCATCTAGTTAACAAAAAGCCAGGGAGGTTCCTTTAAAATTAAAATAATGACACAAAAACCTACTGTTGAGACATCCAGAGCTTGCAGAGAGGCCCGCTGGAAGTTGCGTAACCATGCTTATATTCATGAGAGTGTATTTTCTTCCTAAATATTATTTCATAAGCTTTAAAAATCATGGTGCTTATTGACAAAACATATACCATTTGCTGTGTATCAGAGATCTACAATGATCTTGTCATTCAAATAATAAGCAGGACTGTAAATTAAAAAAAAGAGAGAAGAAAAATGTGATTATATGATGTAATCCTGCAGTAACCAATTTTACCTCCAATATCTTGTTTTTGTTTTTAAAACGCTAAATAAACAATACATAATGCATTCCTCGTCAGCCAAAACCATGAGGGCTCTGTGCTCAAATAACAGGAAACATATTCAATTTTCCTAACAGAAGACAGTTCATTAAGCAGTGCCACATCAAATAAAACTTTAATTTCTCCAGCATCAGAGTCGCAATGAAAGCAATTGAGGAAGATGAGCCATATGGTACTTCTATCAGCAAACACATATTGCTCATTCCCCCAAAGTTTTCTAATTCTGCTCCCCAGACCTGTGTAATATAGATAATGTGCTCTGAGAGCAGCAACCATGAGCTATCTGGTGTACACTTCTAATACTGTATTTAATGGGAAATAATGAATCATAAAAGCCTGCAGAAGACGGCTTTTGCTAACCTAAATCTCAGCTGTAATTTCATTGTTCTGTGCCTAAGATGCTGTTTGCCCTTTCCAGACAACAGCAGTTGAACATAATTATGCTGCTTCAAACCTGGGTTTGAGGAAAAAACCTTCATAATATAACCAAGTTTCTGTTAACTCTTGAAATTCTGAACTTGGTGCAACTCTGATTCCTAAAGGAGAACTTTGTATGATATTTTAGGTTCATAAAATTATATATAAATATTTTTTTTCTCATGTATAGCTACAAAAATTAAGTTTAATACTCCCTAATCTGGCCCTAAAATGCAACAGGCGAGATCTACTAAAAATTAGGAAATCTGCTTGACATTGGGAAATCTGACACTTTGTCTGGTATAACATCGGTAAATGGCAAAGCCGTATAAGTGAACACAATAAAAGAGTAATATTTCTGGGTCTCTATTTTTTGTCAGTTACAAAAACTGGAGTTAAAGTGTTGACTAAAAGACTGAACTAACCCATTTAAACTTTAGAATGTTTATACTTTTCTTATAAATTCATAATGATCTATTTACTTATATTTGAAGGCCAGTAATAAAATAGTATTGGTACAGTATTTTGTCTTGTATTTTCCCCCCATCTACTTATTAAGTAAATGTACGTGCATGAAGGGATAGGTTTATTTTTAAAGATGTCTATAGTTAAAAATATGTTTTAAAGTTTATTGACTTAATACAGTTGAAGATAAATATGTTATTTGGATATGACCTAAAACTTGGACAATTTCTTAAACTCATCTGAAGTAGCTTCCCCCTCAAAATACTAATTTAAAACATTGTCTAATTAGGCTACTTACACATATTGAAAATATATTTTAGTGGCTGTGTTTGTTCTGGCAATATATGAACCAAAACCAATTAAATTAAAAAGGGAGACTTTTAAAAGTTAGAGATTGCCTTTTAAAAGCTTATTAAAATCAGCATGTTACATGTCTGTCTTTGAATTAGCTTTACAGACTTGATTGCCTTCATTAAAGCTGACTGTTTGGGTGCTGCTCCGTGAATGTTCAAGAATCTGCGTCTCCCCCCGCCCCCCCCCCCCAAAAAGCTGATTCTCACTACTTGTCAGTGTGCATTGTCTCCCAATAGAATCTAAAAGAACCTGTATTTTACAGAAGAAAAACTCACCTCATATGAAATATTACCACAAAACATTGTCATTATCACAAGAAAAAAGACCAACAGGTAAAATAACTACATTAAGAGCTAAGACAAATAAATAATAATAATAATAAATAATATTATTATAATAATTAATACCCACCCCACATTGATTAGATTTCATGAATGCCTTAAAACAAATATTTAAACAGTTTTTTGAAACAGTGCAGAAAACCTCTGCATGCTCCGATGGGTTACAATAACAATGGTCTATTGCAATGTAAAACAAGCTGGAGGATAAAAAGGTGCTTTTTGTTACCATTTTATCAAAGCTGTTCATCTTCTAGCTGCAGGCAGCATTTTGCTGGAATTGCAGATATTTCTCTGTCCAGGCTCCTTTGTTTGTGCATCTCATTTGCATATATTTATCTCCAGCTGAGGGTGCTTTCAGCTCATTAGGGCCACCCCCCTCACATTATTTCATAAGCCAGCTGCTAGGAGGGATTTCACCTGTGGTGACTGAGAAAAGAGGGGTGAAAAACCAAATTCTTCATAAAAAGGAAATCTTCTGACTCTCTTCCCCTATAAATGGGCACCATTTGTGTTAAACAGCCTCTTGTCATGATAGATGCCTCCAGGGGTCAGGGGTTAAAGTTGATTTGAAGGTCAGCAGTAAAACAACAGACAAACCAGACGCCAAACTGGTTCCTTAGCTGTCGGTGGGAGCAGTGGTACAACCAGGTCTTGAACCTTTTTCAACCTCTAATAAAACAGGGGAAGAATTTGAAGTGGATCAACCAGGCCCCTGAGGAAGCCACACAGAAAAACACAAATAATATCAATATCAAGCAGCAACAGGAAACAATGGGCTAGCTCTCAGTGCTACATGCATGCTTCTATTGTTTCAAGAGCTAGGGAATTAATTCCACTTATTTATTTAAGGCGTGTCAACTCACTGCCTAAACCTGTTTCAGTGTCAAGATGAATAAAACTTTTATGGCTCATAAAATAGAGCCATTCATCTCAATGTTCTTTGTGGTGCCTTTTTTTTTTTCCTGGCAAACTGAGTGAGGCCTCTGCTTCAAATGGTTACATCCGAACATACTGTTGCTCAGAACTGCACCTTGTCAGAAAAGAAAATGATTTGATTGGCAAATGGATATCATTAGCAGAACCAATAAAGAAAAGCTTTTTAGCAGCCTTGTAGTAGTCCCCCAAAATTCTCATAGACACTTTTTACACGCCTGAATCCACTTGCAGCATGACTTTCTACAGAAAAAATGATTTTATCCTAAAATAGCAAAAGTAAAAGATAGCCCAAAATGGCACAGTAAGAAATCACTTTAATATTATTTTATCTACCTGTCTACATACTAGTCATCACCTATGTCTCCTAGATAAGCAGTTTTCATTCATTTTCTATTAATGCAAAATTTCTTATGTCATTCTCATAGACTAATCTATTATTTTTTGCATTGAGTCTTGCAGTTCATGTGTAATTAAAAATATAAAACTCTCTTAATCTGATCAATTTTGTATTATTGCTATCACAATACAATTGTATTTTTATTATACTTTCAATTTGCATACTTACTGATGAATTATTAGTAATACATACTAATCAGATGAGACCATCTCAAACAGCTAAGCCTGAACTAACTTCTGTGATTCATTACACATGGCAAATGTTTGTTCAGAGTTAAAAAATCAACATAAAACCTACAATGAAATCATGTCATCTATGAAGTTTTGGACCCACAGGTAACTAAATACAATAAAGTGTGCTTTTTATTAAAAACAACCCTCCCCACCTACTCCCATTACTTATATTGCATGACTGCTTTAAAACCAAACGTTCAAATAGTAGTTGGAAATGATGCATAAAATCGCAGCATGTTCTGATAGGTTATAGAGTTCGTGGTTTATTGCAATGTAAAACAAGCTGGAGGAAGAGAAGGTGGTTTTGTTTACCATTTTCATCAAAGCTGTTCATCATGTTGATATACTTATTTTATATTGTGACCTAACATATGTTGCATTTAATTTAATTTATTTATTTGTTTTCTAGGTTGTTGCCACTTTTGCTGCTTGACATCCAAGATGTCAAGTCATTCCCAGGATTCATTTGTAATATAAGGCTATCTGAACTGAATTTCTCCCTACAAGACAACTGATATATACAAACAAAGAAATATAATCAAGTAATTTTTGTACTTAATCTGAGGCAATTAGTACCTGAATAAATATAGACTAAGATATTTGCCTACTCAAACTGTAATTATACTTCTGTTTAACCCAAAGAATGCACAGTTCTGATTGAAATGCTTTTGAGATTTATAAGTTTTGTTCATCTCCTTATTTCCTTTTGTCCCAGAAAGCATTGTACAATCATCTGCATAACTTGCCATTTTTTTCCTGATATCAAGTATTGAAAACACCCAGAACCTAACACAGATATACACAATTTACTCCTCCCAAAATCGTTATCCATGTTTTTCAATTTTCTTTTTCTCAAATCTAATCACTAATTCCTTTGCTTTACCAAATAGTTAAAAATGTTAAGTGCTAGCAATGCCTCCTACCTCCCCCTCATATCTGTCTCTGTTTATGGAACGGGCCCTGGTTTCCTCCTTCTCTTGTTCAGCTCTAGGTCTTCAGGTCAGGAGACTGTAAATACACACAGCATTGCCCCAACCCATAAATCTGAGCAAAGGGCAGCCTTATATATTCAGATAAGCAATGTGGAAAAGAGAGAGAGAACAAACAGACTCTGTGGTGAAGCAGGCATTTTCCTAGAAACCAAAAATTAAATACCAACAAACCTTGAGAGTAACCTCCTTCGGAGGGGAGGGCTGTGGGGGAAGGGGAAATCTCTTGTTACCTCCTATTATTTGCCTTTAAAAGCTGAATCTGGAATGTTCACTCTCTTTTCTCGCCATTGTTTATATACAAAACATTACAAAATGCATTTTATTACCTTTGAGGCAATGAAATTAAACAAGAGATTTCTATTACTTTATAACATGCATTTGCCTCTTCAAGAGCTTTGTTGGGGTTTTCCTTTGTCATTTTTATTCCCAGCACCTCAGATGCTTTCAAGGAAACTGCCCCCCAGTTATTGCTTCTCAGTACCAAGGTCTTAGGATAAATAACATTGTTGTTACTCACCTCACCAATTTTCAAGAATTATTGCTGCAGCAAATGGGAACAGCCCTAATATATGCAAAGTGATAAATGAATTGCTACATACCTTTCAGCCTGTGTGGCCTCAAGTTATCCTAAGACCATCCAAATCTTTTGGGGGTGGGAGTAGGGTGGGCTTTGGAACTGAGCAGGGCTGAGACACTTTGTGCTCTGTGTAAGATTTTTTGTTCCCCTCCCCACCAGATGAGTAGATAATCTCTAATGCTGAGATCAAGCCAGACATGAAGATCCAGCAAGAACCACAAACAAGCACAAAGAAGTCATCTAGTTCAATGAAGGCACTTTCTGACATCTTCCGGCCCCTTTCACATGCTGATTTGCCCAGCTTTGCTTGTGCACGGAAAGCTGAACTGACTGACACCTGGCCTCTACCATAAAGAGCTACAGAAACATATAGAACTACTCAACGTGTAGAACTTCTTCACTCTGCTATAGCTGACCTTTCCCCACTCCACTCACAGGCAGTTCTCTGCCTCTCTGTTATCTGGTGTAAATGGGCCCTGCTATTAGACGGCTTTCCTTTTTCACTTTTGTTCAGGTGAGGCGTAACATACTACAGATGTAAGAACTATAGAAGCCATTACACTCAGCGGCCTTCCCTTCTCGAGTTGGAAGAGAAGTGAAAACTTCAAGTTAGCTGACAGGCCTCTCCAGAAAACCATGCCAAGGAGAGCAATTATTTTCAAGTCCATTTCCCTCTCTCTCCCAGCTTTCCCCAGTGACATAAAACAAATGTAAATCAAACATCTGTGGTGCTGGTGAACAGCAGGATTAAAGGTTTTCACTAATATGTGAACTAGAAAGCAAGATTTTTTTTTCTGTGCTCATGACATTGAATTCTCTGTGAATTTTCCTCACCAAAACTGAATTAGTAAATTGTAGTGGCAGTGAAGGTTTTGTCAGCATTTCTGTTATAAACCTGCATTTTCAGGACATTATAACATTTCCAGGACTGAAACCTTCCCTAAAACAAATCTCAGGCCAAGAATTTCCAGTGTTTCTATAGCTCAAAAAAGGGTTATTAAAAAAAAAGGAAATTGTGCATCACTTTAATTTATGATGTAGATTTTTCCTTTTTATTTAAAACAAATGTCCGAATCAAATTATTCATATAGCATGTGTCACGGTGAAAAATCCACTGAATGTGCAGTAATTAAAAACAAATCAAAACATTTAAATGCTGAAAGAAAAGGAGGACTTGTGGCACCTTAGAGACTAACCGATTTATTTGAGCATAAGCTTTCGTGAGCTACAGCTCATTTCATCGGATGCTGTAGCTCACGAAAGCTTATGCTCAAATAAATTGGTTAGTCTCTAAGGTGCCACAAGTCCTCCTTTTCTTTTTGCGAATACAGACTAACACGGCTGCTACTCTGAAACCTGTCATTTAAATGCTCATTCACCTCAGGAGTTGTATAGAAGCATTTGAAAATATTCTAAATATCTATTAAGATGCTTTGGTCATTATCTGTTGCCAATAGACAATATTTACTAGGTTGATAAACAGTTTAGGATGTAATCAACTAATCTTTTTTTAAACCTCTCTGATGTACCCTGAAAAATTACTAGGTCGGTATTCCACCTTTTCAAAAGTCCCTGACTATGGCATTATCCACCCCAAATCAGCCATGAAGAGAAGGCTCTGCACAGGGTTCAGTTCTTTTCTCTTGGAGCTGGGAATCCGCCTCTCGTGGTATCTCTCTCCCCACGCTTCTCATCCGCTGCCCAATTCCAGGCTCTACTGAACCCTCTGTGGGGCCAGAGATTCATGGCAGGAGCTGGGCTTAATGCAATTTGGGGCTGAATTAAGTGTAATGCACCCCTGTCCCCCCCCCACGACTAAAATAGGGTACTCACACCAGCTCCGCAGCTTGACAGGAGCCAAAAGAAGGGCCAAGAGTTCTCAGAGCTGGTGCAGAAGAAATCTGTGCAGAGCTTTCTGGCTGCAAAATCTTTTCCCGCAGGCTATGCTGGTGCTTTTCCTGCTGGAGTTGGCAAACAGGACCTATGGACTTCATTGATGTCAATGGGTCCAGTAAACTGTGTGGTAGCTGGAACCTTCAGGTAAGCATTTCCCATTAGGATGTGTTCTCTCATACATGGGACCATGTTGTGGCATTGATTTTTGAGCAGATTGAATAAAATCTTTTCAGGTTTTGCTGAAAAATATTATTGGCATGATATAGTCTGTGGTTTCTGACACAATGTAAAATACAATTTTATGCCCCAGTCCTGCAACTTTATCTCTTTGGGTCCCCCACCCCCGGGGATTCTCCATGGATCCACCTGTATGGATGCAGGTGCTGGATTGGGTCCTTAGTATAATATCTTTCACAAAGACTGTTTTCTAAAACACTTCTGTAAGTTATATAGAGAATTAAATTTAAAAAAATTAAGTATGGATGTGTGTGTGTGTGTGTATGTGTGTGTGTGAGAGAGAGAGATGAAGACACAAAGGAGAAACAATACAGTTACAGCTGAAATTTGCAATGAGCTGGAAAGTTGCTGAAGAGATAAGATAAAGGGAAGGTGTCCTAAACTACTGCAGCGGCAGAGGAGAAGGCTCTCAAACTAAAGATTGTCATATGTGGTGGGCCAGAGCTACAGAGCATGGCTGAGAACAGACACTGTCCATAAGGCAGGCTGTAATAAACCCTCAAAGGTTTTTTAAAATAAAGAGGGCAGTTTTGAAATGAATGGGGAGTCATTCGAGTTGTGTATGTATGATGCCAAGTGTCAGGATTCTGCATATGATAGCAGCTGGGAAGCTATAGAGACGGGAGTTGCTGTCGCCAAAGTAAGAGGAGATGAAGGCACAGGTGAGGATTTTGGCAGAGGGGAGTCAAGGCGGAGGCATTCGCTGGCAACACTGGTAAGCTGGCAATAGTCTGTGCACAAACGAGATGTGGACTGTGTGAGATACTTAGTTAGCAAGGTCTTCAAGGAAGGGACTAGCATTTTACTTCTTTGTGTGAGGCAACTAGAAGCTTAAAAATAAATAACAGTTTAAGAACTAAGGTGGGAGGAGAAGGAACTTACAGAATAAAAGACCATACCAAGGTTTTGATCAGCAGAAGGAACAAAGGATCAGATAGAAGAGACAGTATGGTGTTTGAGAATGCTCCTCTTGCCCAAGGGAAACATCTTCTGTCTGGGAAAAAAAAAAAACCTGGAAGGCAGTGACCACGAGATGGTCGAGTTCAGGATCCTGACACAAGGAAGAAAGGAGAGCAGTAGAATACGGACCCTGGACTTCAGAAAAGCAGACTTTGACTCCCTCAGGGAACTGATGGGCAGGATCCCCTAGGAGAATAACAAGAGGGAGAAAGGAGTCCAGGGCAGCTGGCTTTATTTTAAAGAATCCTTATTAAGGTTACAGGAACAAACCATCCTGATGTGTAGAAAGAATAGTAAATATGGCAGGCGACCACCTTGGCTTAAGAGTGAAATCCTTGCTGATCTTAAACACAAAAAAGAAGATTACAGGAAGTGGAAGATTGGACAAATGACCAGGGAGGAGTATAAAAATATTGCTCAGGCATGCAGGAGTGAAATCAGGAAGGCCAAATCACACTTGGAGTTGCAGCTAGCAAGAGATGTTAAGAGTAACAAGAAAGGTTTCTTCAGGTATGTTAGCAACAAGAAGAAAGTCAAGGAAAGTGTGGGCCCCTTACTGAATGAGGGAGGCAACCTAGTGACAGAGGATGTGGAAAAAGCTAATGTACTCAATCCTTTTTTTGCCTCTGTCTTCACGAACAAGGTCAGCTTCCAGACTACTGCACTGGGCAGCACAGCATGGGGGGGAGGTGACCAGCCCTCTGTGGAGAAAGAAGTGGTTCGGGACTATTTAGAAAAGCTGGACGAGCACAAGTCCATGGTCCCAGATGCGCTGCATCCGAGGGTACTAAAGGAGTTTGGTGGATGTGATTGCAGAGCCATTGGCCATTATCTTTGAAAACTCATGGTGATCAGGGGAGGTACTGGATGACTGGAAAAAGGCTAATGTACTGCCCATCTTTAAAAAAGGGAAGAAGAAGGATCCGGGGAACTACAGGCCAGTCAGCCTCACCTCAGTCTCTGGAAAAATCATGGAGCAGGTCCTCAAGGAATCAATTCTGAAGCACTTAGAGGAGAGGAAAGTGATCAGGAACAGTCAGCATGGATTCACCAAGGGCAAGTCATGCCTGACTAATCTAATTGCCTTCTCTGATGAGATAACTGGCTCTGTGGATGAGGGGAAAGCAGTGGACGTGTTGTTCCTTGACTTTAGCAAAGCTTTTGATACGTATTCTTGCCAGCAAGTTAAAGAAGTATGGGCTGGATGAATGGACTATAAGGTGGATAGAAAGCTGGCTAGATCGTGGGGCTCAACGAGTAGTGATCAATGGCTCCATGTCTAGTTGGCAGCCGGTATCAAGTGGAGTGCCCCAAGGGTTGGTCCTGGGGCCGGTTTTGTTCAATATCTTCAATAATGATCTGGAGGATGGTGTGGATTGCACCCTCAGCAAGTTTGCAGATGACACTAAACTGGGAGGAGTGGTAGATATGCTGGAGGGTAGGGATAGGATACAGAGGGCCCTAGACAAATTAGAGGATTGAGCCAAAAGAAATCTGATGAGGTTCAACAAAGACAAGTGCAGAATCCTGCACTTAGGATGGAAGAATCCCATGCATTGCCACAGACTAGGGACCGAATGGCTCGGCAGCAGTCCTGCAGAAAAGGACCTAGGGGTTACAGTGGACAAGAAGCTGGATATGAGTTAACAGTTGCCCTTGTTGCCAAGAAGGTTAATGGCATTTTGAGCTGGATAACTAGAGGTATTGCCAGCAGATCGAGGGACGTGATCGTTCCCCCCATTCGACATTGGTGAGACGTCACCTGGAGTACTCTGTCCAGTTTTGGGCCCCACACTACTAGAAGGATGTGGAAAAATTGGAAAGAGTCCAGCGGAGGGCAACAAAAATGATTAGGGGACTGGAACACATGACTTATGAGGAGAGGCTGAGGGAACTGGGATTGTTTAGTCTGCAGAAGAGAAGAATGAGGGAGGATTTCAGAGCTGCTTTCAACTACCTGAAAGGGGGTTCCAAAGACGATGGATCTAGACTGTTCTCAGTGTTAGCAGATGGCAGAACAAGGAGTAATGGTCTCAAGTTGCAGTGGAGGAGGTTTAGGTTGGATATTAGGAAAAACATTTTCACTAGGAGGGTGGTGAAGCACTGGAAGGTGTTACCTGGGGAGGTGGTGGAATCTCCTTCCTGTGAGGTTTTTAAGGTCAGGCTTGACAAAGCCCTGGCTGGGATGATTTAGTTGGGGATTGGTCCTGCTTTGAGCAGGGGGTTGGACTAGATGGCCTCCTGAGGTCCCTTCCAACCCTGATATTCTATGATTCTATGAATCTAACCCGCATTAGCTAACTCAGGTTAAGATAGCAGTGAAGACACATTTCAGAGTAGCAGCCGTGTTAGTCTGTATTCGCAAAAAGAAAAGGAGTACTTGTGGCACCTTAGAGACTAACAAATTTATTTGAGCATAAGCTCACGAAAGCTTATGCTCAAATAAATTTGTTAGTCTCTAAGGTGCCACAAGTCCTCCTTTTCTTTTAGTGAAGACACAGCAACTCAGCTGTTAACTCCGGTTAGCCACTTGAGTTCAAAACTGAGCTTCCCTCAAAGCTTTAACTCGAGCTGCTAACCCAAGTTAAAAGCTGAGTTGCTGTGTCTTCACTGCTATTTTAACCTGAGTTAGTTAATGCAATTTAGCTAAGGCAAGTTAAGAATACACCTTTTTTTTTTGTAGTGAAGATGTACCTCTGAGGCATTTAGCTGAAGGCAGTTGAAATGAAGTCACATATTCAAGCGAGGCAGAGCAGGTGCATTGGGAGGAGATCTGAAAAGGGTCAAAAACATAATCTGTTGAATACCACGAGTATAAAAGAGAACTATTTTAACCCATGTTGGAATCACTTATTGATTTATAAGTAGATAATTTAAATGCAAAATATCCTTAACTCTCTCATGTATATACACACAATACACACGCATGCACCTGTGTGCAATTTGTCACAAATAAAAAAAAGCATTTGTCTGGATGATAGTGATCCATTCATAGGTATGGGCTACAAACTTCCCCAGAAAAATGTCACAAACAAGATGACACACAAAGTTTTGGAGGTTTAATTTAGTTAAGCATTCACATGTTCCAGTGCTTATCCAAACCTTCCTGAGATTTATCATCACTCTTTTGAACTTTAGAAACTAAGCTTGCAGAAATGCTTGCAAGCTGGTTTTCTTGTGAGATTTCTGTCATTTCTTGGTTTAACCCAGGTTTGAAATACTGTGAGAATAGCGTTTCTTGTGGTATTTTAGCTTCCAGCCCCAATCAAAACTAGGACAAGCTTGGGTAGGTGAAAGCTGAAATTGTCAAACACACTAAAGTATTACTCCTTCAGAAAGTGCATGAGTTCAATGATGTGTTGCCTCTGTCTGTGCTTGACTGTTCCCTAAATGCCATGCACCTGCCTCGATGGGTTGAAGACTCAATTGGGCTGGTGGTGAATGGGAAAACACCAGTGGAAAGAGGAAGGAGAACACACTGGAGGGATACAGGGGTGACTCCTCCCCTTCCAGAGTCTCTAGCTATTCATTGGCCAGCCAGGGGACAAAGGGAGTTGACTGGTCTTTTGTTCTCCCCTTTCATTAATTGAAACCTCAGCCCATGCTATGCGGAGCCTCTTTTTGTAACATAGCAAAAAAAAAAAGGGGGGGCCCAATCCGGAAAAGCTTTCTGCCCACCAGGGTTCCTATTTATTCCACTGAAAGTTCTCCATGTAGAGATCTTTGCAAAATCAAGTCCATTTTTTTTCAACCCTCCAAAATAAAAATGTTAGGGCAGTTCTTATTTTATCCAGACCAGTTCATAAACCCCACGTAAATCCACATGTTATTCTAGGCTGCTGGATTTTACATATGGAGCTGAAAGACTGACAGCTGAAAGACTGAGAACAAGTGATTTGTACCTTAAAAACAATTAACTATAATATTTTAAAGCATCTACTTTGGGTAACAACAAAGTAGGAATAGCACTATTAAAAATGTTAACTAGAGCTGAGGGCATACTGCAAAAAATGTTCTGTGAATATTTGCTTGGGTTTTTAAATGAATTAACTTCAACCATATTCATACACTTTTCGTGTTGCTTCTTGCAAGCATTGGAGAGTGAGTTTATTGACCCTGATTTTCACAGAAAATGAATTTCTAAGTTGCATGTGGGAGTATTCTCATAAACCATACTTTAAAGATGCACACACACGTCTTTGGTGTAGAAGTGCTTCCACACTCATTCAATCAGAGAACAGAAAAATACCATCTGACCAGCAAAAACTAAACAACACAGCTCGAGTAGCAAATATTGAAAACTTGCAGGAAATTGTTGATGGTCAATCCATAGAGTAACAAATAAATTCACAGTTTTCAGAGTAACAGCCGTGTTAGTCTGTATTCGCAAAAAGAAAAGGAGTACTTGTGGCACCTTAGAGACTAACCAATTTATTTGAGCATGAGCTTTCGTGAGCTACAGCTCACTTCATCGGTTGCATACTGTGGAAACTGCAGAAGACATTATATACACAGAGACCATGAAACAATACCCCCTCCCACCCCACTGTCCTGCTGGTAATAGCTTATCTAAAGTGATCATCAAGTTGGGCCAGCACAAATCCAGGTTTTCTCGCCCTCCGCCCCCCCCCCCCACAAACTCACTCTCCTGCTGGTAATAGCCCATCCAAAGTGACCACTCTCTTTAAAATGTGTATGATAATCAAGGTGGGCCATTTCCAGCACAAATCTAGGTTTTCTCACCCTCCCCACCCCCCTCACTCTCCTGCTGGTAAACTGGAGAGTGAGTTTGTGTGTGTATGGGGGTGGGGGGGGGTGAGAAAACCTGTATTTGTGCTGGAAATGGCCCACCTTGATTATCATGCACATTGTAGGGAGAGTGGTCGCTTTGGATGAGCTATTACCGGCAGGAGAGTGAGTTTGTGTGTGTGGTTTTTGGAGGGTGGTGAGGGGGTGAGAAAACCTGGATTTGTGCTGGAAATGGCCCACCTTGATTATCATACACATTTTAAAGAGAGTGGTCACTTTGGATGGGCTATTACCAGCAGGAGAGTGAGTTTGTGTGTGTGGGGGTGGAGGGTGAGATAACCTGGATTTGTGCTGGAAATGGCCCAACTTGATGATCACTTTAGATAAGCTATTACCAGCAGGACAGTGGGGTGGGAGGAGGTATTGTTTCATATTCTCTGTGTGTATATAATGTCTTCTGCAGTTTCCATGGTATGCATCCGATGAAGTGAGCTGTAGCTCACGAAAGCTCATGCTCAAATAAATTGGTTAGTCTCTAAGGTGCCACAAGTACACCTTTTCTTTTTGCAAATAAATTCACAGAAATCACAATCTGGTCGTTGATATTCTGTGAGCTAAACAAAAAAATGAGTTAATGACCAAAACACTGATAACTATAATCCTGAGATAAAGATTTGGGGCCCGATCTTATTTTGACTAAAGTCACTGGGAAACACCAAAGGCTTCAGTTGGAGCAAGTCAGACTTTTTTGTTGTTATTGTTGGTGCACTAGTATCAATAATAACACTATTTGTTTCTTCTAGTTTGCTTTTCAAATACCTTTTAGTTCCATTTGCCACCAGGTTTTAAGGACATTCTACCAAAACATGAATGAAAACCACCATTTTGAAATTTGTATATATATCCCAAGGTGATAGCAGTTTTGCATGTCTTAATGTCTACTGTTTTAATCTGTATTTCCCATCCCCTTCCTTCAGATACTGTCTCAGAAATGCATGCAGGCTTGCTTCGTGTGATTTTAGTGCTGAACTTGGGATATGGGAAAGATTATTCTTAATTATATTACTTATTTATTGTTCCATAATATATTTATATCTACCTTCTGCTACAGCAGCAGTAAGCTGTTTTCTAAAGCCATTATCTGAGTGCTGTGGAAATGCAGTTGATTAAATGGGATCAGAATCTGCTGTAATATTGGTTCTGTGCAACCTTCAGCATTATCTAGACCTACCTTTTCCAAGACTTCCTTTGACACAATGTATTTACACTTTGTGACCTATGGTCAGCAAGTCCAATGCCGTCAGAATTTCTCCACCAGTCATATGCTGGTATAAAACCACTGAAGTTAATCAAGTTACACTGCCATAAAATTGGTGTAATGGCTTGCACAGTGTGGCCCCAATTTGTAAATCCCCCTTTAAAGGACCTTCTGAAATAACCGTAGGGGACTATGAGCAAAATATTGGAGACAGGCTGAAAAAGATGTCCTCTCAGTGAGGCTGAACTGGATGAAGCTGGTAGGGCACATTAAAAAAAATCCATATAATATATATTGGGATTTTCACACATCACTCCGCATTCTATTTATCTGGTTTCAGAGTAACAGCCGTGTTAGTCTGTATCCGCAAAAAGAAAAGGAGGACTTGTGGCACCTTAGAGACTAACCAATTTATTTGAGCATGAGCTTTCGTGAGCTACAGCTCACTTCATCGGATGCATACCGTGGAAACTGCAGAAGACATTATATACACACAGAGACCATGAAACAATACCTCCTCCCGCCCCACAGTATTGTTTCATGGTCTCTGTGTGTATATAATGTCTTCTGCAGTTTCCACGGTATGCATCCGATGTAGTGAGCTGTAGATCACGAAAGCTCATGCTCAAATAAATTGGTTAGTCTCTAAGGTGCCACAAGTCCTCCTTTTCTATTTATCTGGTTACTTGTAGTGTCCCCATGACCTTGATCATTAATAGAACATTCCTGTGAGATATTATTCTCCCATTTTACAGATGGGGAACAGGATAGATTATGCACCATGTCCAAGATAACACACAATATTTGTAGCTGCTCTGAGAATTGAACCCAGGTGCCCTGAGCCCCATGCCAGTGCCTGATCTTTTAGAGCTGCAAACTCTGCTCTGGTTGAAACCAATGGTAAAATTCCCACTGGCTGTGAAAGAGCAGTTAGACCAGTGCTGAGAGCTTTTGAAAATCCTGCTTTAAATGTATAATGAGTTGGGGTTTTAATAGTGTTATGAGCTGCTGAAACCTTGTTATGGGATGATAGGTGGGGGCTTATGCTTAATTGAATGGTGAGCTCACCTATGACAAAGGTAAAGCCCACCCATAGGCTTGGTCTGAGTATTGTCTTGGGTAGATGTGTGTGGGGGGTGAGAATGGTGGGGGAGGGGTAAAGTGAGGACAAAAACTGAGAACAGACAAGACCAGAGAGAGGGGCAAAAAGCAGGAAAGTCAAACATGAGCCTGTAAGCACAGCTTGACCCTGGGAAAAGCTAGCCTGGGTCTGGTGTTGGCTAAAGAGGCTTGGGGGCTGTAAGCTAGGAAACTGCTCCTTCTGTTCCTGGATCTTTCTGCATTCAGAGGCACAGACTTTGTATGCTCCTTGTAAATAAACAAGATTGCATAAAAAAAAAATACCAGGCTCCGTCAATTTCTACTCCCAACTGGAACATCTCAGGGCCATCAATTTTGACTAGCTGCTCAGGTCAAAAAAGGACAACAATCATCTACTTTATAGTTATGGTGCACGTGGAGCAGATGGTTGGTGGTGAAAGCAAGCTAATAGAAATGGGTGTATTATAAAGGATGTTACAGTTAATTCTGAAAAGAGCTACTGTGCCTTTAAAATAAAAAAAAAAGTTAGTTTAGGATAAAAAGCCCTGATAAAATCCCAAAGCAAACCTAAATATTTCCAGGTCTGCTCACCCTGTCCCTTTCATTTGACACTATAGTTGTTCTACCCTGAGTGTGTTTCAAATACTCTGTGCCAAAACAAATGTTTCTTTACCATCAAGTAGGCAGGCAAATGAAAGCAATAAGATGTGTGAGTAAGAAAAAAAGAGCCCAAATAGGGAAACCGCTTCCTTCTAATTTTAAAGTCTTGCATGATCAAGGCTGTTCTACTCATTCCGATGTAATCAATTTGTAGATACGTATGCCACTGTGGAAAGTGCTTTCTCTTCAATTCCGGCAAAATTCTTTATAATTCTTTTTAACTGTTCCAGGGCTTTTTGAAAAGTTTGCTATCAATGCCAACCAAATACTCTCTCTCTCTCTCTCTCTCTCTCTCTCTCTCTCTCTCTCTCTCTCTCTCTCTCTCTCTCTCTCTTTTGGCTTGTCTTTAAATACTTTCCTTATTTTTAAGCAGTACTGTTACCCCAGTGTACATAGAAACAGTACTATAATAAGATCTGGTTTTCTTTATCATAGAATCATAGAATTATAGAATATCAGGGTTGGAAGGGACCTCAGGAGGCCATCTAGTTCAATCCCCTGCTCAAAGCAGGGCCAATCCCCAACTAAATCATCCCAGCCAGGGCTTTGTCAAGCCTGACCTTAAAAATATCTAAGGAAGGAGATTCCACCACCTCCCTAGGTAACGCATTCCAGTGTTTCACCACCCTCCTAGTGAAAAAGTTTTTCCTAATATCCAACCTAAACTTCCTCCACTGCAACTTGAGACCATTACTCCTTGTTCTGTCATCTGCTAACACTGAGAACAGTCTAGATCCATCGTCTTTGGAACCCCCTTTCAGGTAGTTAAAAGCAGCTCTGAAATCCCCCCTCATTCTTCTCTTCTGCAGACTAAACAATCCCAGTTCCCTCAGCCTCTCCTCATAAATCATGTGTTCCAGTCCCCTAATCATTTTTGTTGCCCTCCGCTGGACTCTTTCCAATTTTTCCACATCCTTCTAGTAGTGTGGGGCCCAAAACTGGACAGAGTACTCCAGGTGACGTCTCACCAATGTCGAATAGGGGGGAACGATCACGTCCCTCTATCTGCTGGCAATGCCCCTACATATACATCCCAAAATGCCATTGGCCTTCTTGGCAACAAGGGCACACTGTTGACTCATATCCAGCTTCTCGTCCACTGTAACCCCTAGGTCCTTTTCTGCAGAACTGCTGCCGAGCCATTCGGTCCCTAGTCTGTAGCGGTGCATGGGATTCTTCTGTCCTAAGTGCAGGACTCTGCACTTGTCTTTGTTGAACCTCATCAGATTTCTTTTGGCTCAATCCTCTAATTTGTCTAGGGCCCTCTGTATCCTATCCCTACCATCCAGCGTATCTACCTCTCCTCCCATCTTACCTCTCATCTGCAAACTTGCTGACGGTGCAATCCACACCATTCTCCAGATCATTTATGAAGATATTGAACAAAACCGGCCCCAGGACCGACCCTTGGGGCACTCCACTTGATACCGGCTGCGAGACATGGAGCCATTGATCACTACCCGTTGAGCCCGACAATCTAGCCAACTTTCTATCCACCTTATGGTCCATTCATCCAGTCCATACTTCTTTAACTTGCTGACAAGAATACTGTGGGAAACAGTGTCAAAAGCTTTGCTAAAGTCAAGGAACAACACATCCACCACTTTATACTTTATACCTTAGAGAGTTAGATGTTCTAACCTTCTTTTTATTTACTTAATTGGTTTAATATGATTTTTTAACTTCTAGAGTTCTTAATTTCACCAGTGTAACCTTATTATACATATTTAGTGCAACAGCACCTATAGATCAACTACATCAGACTATCACAGTGCAAACATATTGTAAATGACAGTTCCTGCCCCCAATGAGTTTGCATTTGTTAAAATTATCTTGCTCTGACAAGTGAGTGAAAACTAAGTTTGTGTAGCACAATCTAAAAAGTAAAGTTAGCACAATAGCTTTACTTGATGTTCCAGAAAGGGACACATTTACAGATAGTTGGCCCCAAAAATTTGCAATGAGCTGAAAATGAAAAAATTCTGTTGTATCCTATATTGTTCTCACTATGCTGATGATTTGTACTGAGTTGGGTATTTAAATATAATGTAGAGTAATATTTTCATCAGAGTTGCCGTATTGCCAACCCAAGTGTTCAAAATCATGAACCTGGCTTAAAAATAGTAAGATTTTTAAAAATAAGAAACCAGGGGTCCTTTTTTTTTTGCTAGCTCCTTTTTCAGCTTTTAGGGTTTTCAATCTTTTCTCTGCAAGCAGGAGGGCAAAACTCCTCCTTTTTTTAAAACTGAAAGCTGAAATACTAACTTAATTATAGGATTCCGGTAGCAGAGTCTACATGTAAAAAAAATATTATTAACTTTATGATTCAACCATGAGAGCTGACAACACTGCGACGTAAAGGTATCTTGGGCACTTCAGACTGCAAGTTTTCCACAAAGTTAACTGGTAAGTAAAATGTATCTATATATTGGAATTTCTTTCCAGCCATTTTCTTCGATGCACTGTGTGCCTGCATCAGCTTTTATTACAAACCAAAGATTCTTGTTTACATTGTGACTGTGATTCTCGGGACCAGATGAACTGTATATGGTGCAGAACCTGAGGGGAGAGAAGGTAAAGGAGGCTTTAACTCCTGCCAGTGCTTCATGATAGTGCATCTTCTAAAAGTTCTGTGGTAGGAATTGTTTGGGGGAAGATCTTTTGCCGGTGTGAGACAGTACGTCAGACTATGGATCTATGATGTCTTGGTCTGCTGGAGCCAATTCTTTCCCCGGAGTAAGTTAGAGCTACCTCACTGCTGCTCTAACTTATGGGAGCCTACAGCAGTCCCCAAAGGTCCATTGCAGATTTCTGGAACAGAGTATGCCTTGACATAGCTCCTATGCCAGGGGCTGTGAAGGTGATTAGTGCTCTTCATTTTCTAAGCTGCTACTTTGTTCAATTCACTTCAGATCTCCTCTTAGGAGCAACACTAAGGTGTACCCTACCATCCATTTCCCCTGGCTGGCTTTCAAAGCAGGATGCCTTTGAAATCCATCACATTGCCAGTACCCTATCCTTTCACCACATCCTCCTTTGCATGGCTCAGGTGAGTAAGGACAAGCTTACCTTCTTGCCCTTTTGTTTCTTTGGAAAGGTTTGTACAGATGTGCTCTGGGTTCCAAGCTCCCTTCCCAAAGGAATAATTTTTGCAGCTAATATCCCTTCATGCACTATCTACTATGCCATTATGAAAACATAGTATGCCAACAACCTTTAGAAGTAATACACTCTGCACACAACAACACTTCCTTTGCCGTAGTTAACAGTAGGACTTCTTTTTCCCTCCTCCATATAGATACTTTAAGTGTTAACTATCCAGTTCTGTCCATTTCTGGTAGTCCCATCTCAAAAAGGATATAGTAGAACTGGAAAAGGTTCAGAGAAGGGCAACAAAGATGATCAAGGTATGGAAAGGCTTCCATCTGAGCAGAGATTAAAACAATTATGGATATCAGTTTAGAAAAGAGACTACGGGGAAATATTATAGAGATATGATAAACTCATGAATATTGTGGAGAAAATGAATAGAGAAGTGTTATTTATCCTTTTACACAATACAAAAGCCAGGGATTACCCGATGAAATTAATAAACGGCAGGGTTAATACAAAGAAGATGAAGTACTTTTTCATACAATGCACTCATTGTGAAATTCATTGCCATGGGATGTTGTGATGGCCAAAAATATAACTGGGTTAAAAAAAGAGGTAGATAAGTTCATGGAGGATAGGACTATATATGGCTTTTAGCCAATATGGTCAGGGATGCAGTTCCATGCTTGGGGTGACCCTAAATCTCTGACTGCCAGAAGACAGAAGTGAATTGCTCCAACAGCCCTATTCTGTACACTGCCCCTGGGCATGTGGCACAGGATACTGGGCTAGATGGACCATTAGTCTGACCCAGTATGGACATTCTTATGTACTTCTTTTCATCTGCCTTCAGTGTTGGAGCTCATTTCTTATAGTGTTATACCAGATATGGGTTTTGAAGAGGGATATGAAGGAGGAGAGTGTAATGGTGCTATGGATAAGGCAGGGCTTTTCATATATATTGGCTAGTGTGGAAGAAGGCATGGAAACTAGAACTGGTTGGAAAATGTCCCCCCACCATGGAATTTTTTGATGAAAAAGGGGAAAATAGTTTTCATCTGAATTTTCTGTGAAATTTTTCTACTTTTGGTTGAAAACCTAAAAACTAATACATTTCTGACTCAAAATTTGTTTTTTTGAAGAAAAGTCTACATTTTCTGTGGAAAGCAGACACTTTCTATCAAGATTTTCATTTACCTGAAAACCTTTTTTGGGTGGAAAATTTTTGACCAGCCCTAGTGGAGACATTTGCGTGAGAAGCTGACAAACTGGCAGATGAGGTTGGCATCGTTGCGGGAGCCAGAGTCAGAGCAATGTGATAGAAGATGAGCGGCTGAGAAGCATCAAAGGTAAGAACTCAGGTCTTCTTGCTTCTGTTCTCTTTTACTGCATTTAATCATACAACACACCATAAATGAAATGTTAATGAATGTGTATGTCAGTGTATGTTGGTACATGAGTTAGCCTTGAAGAACTGCAAGTGTCCAGTTAATATTTCTCTCTCTTTTACTCTTTAGTAAGTACCTTATGTAAATGTTACTCAGTGGCAACAGGCAATGGTCTGATTCTCACCGTGATCAGCTCTCTATCAGCCCTTCTCTCCCCAGGTCCAGTATCTGTGTAGGCACAGTGGGAACTCAGCCCAATGAGTATACAATGGGCCTGCTTCCCTAAATTATAGTTTACAGTCTATATTGAAAATGAAATATATTGTGCAAACATGTACTCTTTTACATTACTAAACAATACAGGTGAAAGGAAGATGGGGGTAATTTTGCCTTTTGCAACAATGGTTTTAAAATGACCAAGATGTTCAGTGCCAAAAACAGTGTTTTCCTCTGCGATTTAATAATGTTAATCATTATTATTAATAATAACAATAACAAATGGCAAAAAAAGTTGGGCTGAAAGGAAGAATGGTGCCACTCAGACACAAGGCAGACTGACAGTGCAGTCCTCGCTCAGGTAAAATTCATGTTGAACTCAATATTGAAATCCTTTGGAGTTTTGCCTTGGTAAGGACCCCAGAATCAGGCCCCAATAGATTTGGACCACCAAAAATTGAAAGGAAAGTGCTTTGTCTGGCCTCTATGCAGCATCTTTCCTCACCCAAAGTCCATGGAACATTTACTTGAGCAAAATGCTGAATAAGGCTTTCTGTTGCTGAAGTCCTGTCCGCTGTACAGCTGGAGCCATGTGGAATATGGGGAAAATCAGGGATGTGCAAGGGTTGCAAGATTGGGTCCAGTGCCAGTGATGGTAATTGGCTTTTCTGCTGCCGAGGTGTGCTGCAGAACGAACGTTAAGTGCACAATTCTGTTTTTTAAAAAAACAAACTCATAGAAACAGCTCGTCAGATGGTGTAAATTTTCATAGCTCTATTGGCATCAATGGAAGCCACTGATTTTCCCCAGGTGAGGATATGGTTAAGGATGGTATGGCCCCCCTGATAGCCATTAACTGCTAGTAATCAGGAACAGGATGAAGGTTGAAAGCTAGAAAATCCTTGTTTAAATACAAATGAGATAGATTCTGATCTCAGTTCTGCTGAATAGAGCTACAAATTTACATTTGTGCTACTAAAGTCAGATCTGGCCCACATATCTGTAGTATTTATTTTTTCAGTGTCCGCCATATAATACAATTTTATTGTCTGCACTGACAATACAAAATATTAAACAGACACATCACAATAAGAAGTTAGTGTTTAAACCATGACATTAAAAGAACTCCCCTTTTAAAAGAACCAGTCTAAGCTGCTAGGAAGATGTGGAAGGAATGGTGAAGTTATTCATTCTGTAGACCATATAAAATCTAACTTTTCTAAGTGTGTGTCTACACAACAACTGCTACAGCAGCACAGCTATGGGGCTGCAGCTGTGCCACTATAGTGCTGTAGTGTAGACGCTTCCTACATTGACGCAAGGGGTTTGTCCATTGATATAGGTTATCCACCTCTCCGAGAGGTGGTAGCTAGATTGACAGAAGAATTGTTCCGTTGACCGAGCTGTGTCTACAGTGGGGGTTAGGTTGACGTTTTTCACAGCCCTGAGCGATATAACTAGGTTGATCTAATTTTTAGGCGTAAACCAGGCCTCAAAATGACAATTAACCTTTAGTGCCCAAAACCTGCATTAGCTTTTGCTAGTGCAGACCTTTGTGCTCACACAGGATCCCAATTCAGCACGGGTGCAGGGGAGTATAATAGCAGATCCCAGTGCAGGATAGGGGCCTAGAGGATCCCGAGGCAGGATGGATACCTAATAGTTCATTAACTATGTTTATAATTTTGAAATTACCAGAAATTCTACCCCAAAACCCTTCATGCAGCTTATTTTTCCACCTGATCTCTCATATTTTCTGCTGACATGCAAACACCATATGTTAGGCTTTCTTTCCTCTCCTTTTTTTATTGTTTCATTTTGTGGTTGGGAGGAGGGAAGAAGGGAGAGTTGGCAGAATTATCACTATGCTCTGCAAAACCGTCTATTGCAATCCACATTTACCATAGTGACATTTACTAGTTATGGCAGAGCTGATCAACTGCAGACATCCCTGCTGCTGCGCTAGGACTGCAAGCTGCTCACAACTCCATCAGATGTTTCAGGGTTTAGACCAATGGCAACTTCTGGAACATGTTCCTCTCTGTCTTGTACTGCAACAAGTCAGACACCCTGCTAACTCATAATATATTGCTCTGCACTTGAACTGCTCTGATCACAAATTCCAAACCCAGCGCTTACAAGGAACATGTATTGGTTCTATGTTTTCAAATAGAAGTCTACAAAAAGAAGATATCTATGGTTGAGGCTACCTCCTTATTTTCATGCACTGTTTTCTGTGTGTGTGTATTTATAATAATAAAGCTATCATGAAAATTATCACGTGTATGTGTGTGTAATATATTTATTATTTATTTGGATTTATCAGACCTAAGACCAACTGTATTCTATTTTTACTAACCATGGTAGAAGGGATTTTACAGGGGCTAGTGAGCCAAAGACACAAAGCTATTATTCACTGAGTAGGAGCTTCAATCATTTCTTTACCAACAATGGTGAAAAGATGTGATTTTTACAAGCAAACAGGAAGAAAAAGCTTGAACACACCCTGGGAACATGTTTAAGAAGTTGATTTATGTTTCATGCCGAGCCTTACACCTGCAGTTCAAGCAAAACTCAACTTTGCCGCCCCACAGAGTCTAGTTTATTAGGTATCAAGGAGTCACAAGAAGCCGTGTAATTAAAACTGTAATTAACTGGAAAGGGAAAGTGCCACCTGAGTTTTGAGAGGCTGTCAATTTTATTTCCATTACAGCTCTCCTTCTGGTTCTTTTCTCTGTGTTGGGTTTTTTTTTTTTTTTGGCTTGATAAGAAAACAACTTAAGGGGTTTTTCCCTTCCACTACATACTCTCAGCGTCCTTTCTAAGTGGAAAAGTCAAGTCTTCTAGTTGAGTGTTAACTCTTAAGTGTGTGTCTTGCACTAGAGTTTGCAGCTGTGTTTGGCAATAGTTGTCAAGCTCAGTTTCTGCCCCTCTCCTCCTGGCAACTCCTCGGTTGTCCTGCTGGCACAGGGTCAGCTGAGTCCAAGACCCGTTTGAACAAAATGCAGTCAATCACTGTTAAAAATGGGGGTCCACCGTGCTTTGTTAAATGGGTGTTGGTTGACTTGGCTCACACCAACAGGACAACACCAAGTGCGGGAACCATGCTGGACACTTCTTGCCAAGTGCAGATGGATATCCTTGTGCTGAACAGGACCTGCAACCACCAGTTTATTTGGGTGGGTATAGTGGAACCACACTCTGCCAGACAAAACTGGTATGAGAGAACATGTCTCAGCGGGATGACTCCCATCAGCCAGAAGCATGATGACAGACAGCAGAAAAGACAATGGGCCAGATCTTCTACTGGTATAAACTGGCACAGCTCCATTAAAGTCAATGGAGCTATTCTGAGTTGCACCTGACCCAGTGTCACACTTGGCAAGGCCAGGTGTTGTGTGATGATGCAGAAAATGTTACCATTGAATGCATTTGCTGCTGCCCAATGGTTCAGGCCATTTCTCATTTGACCTTCAAGGGGTTTTTCTTTCCATTCAATATGGTAGCGTCAGAGTGAAAAACGTTAAAGGCTTTAAACAAATGTATTGAAAGCTATTTCAGAAACTAAGAATTGTGGAGTCTTAATTTGTGAACAAACACATTTCTTATTCAGTCTTCTTAAATCTCAGATCAGAAGTACATTAAACAAAGTCCTCTCTCCTGACACCTTCCTCCAGAGCCCACCTCCTTGGAGTGTCTCGTAATAAAAGAGGCAATTATCTAATATTGTAGAAAGAAGCCAGGGACTGTCGTACTGTAGCTGTGTGTCAGAAAGAAGGCAACAGTGGCAGCATAGAGCACTCAGAGCAGAGTTAAAGAACAATCATAAAGCGGGCACAAGGAAAACAATAGCACAAGGATATGTTCTTTTTCAAAATGATTTAGCATAGATTAAAAAAAAAAAGCATTTAGGCCAAGCTATTTGGGTTTTTTTTTTTTGGAAGTGTACATAAAATGGGAAGGGGGATTGTCATGCTTCCCTGATCAATTTAACAGGTGATAAAAAGCATCAGTTAAAATACAAACCCTGAGAAAGGAAGTTATTATCGTAAAAGCAATTTTCCTTTGGTGTAGTTTGGTTAAGCCTGGTTTTTCATCTTAAATCAATTGTAGTTTTTCCTCTTCTGAAGTAGATCACATATTGAAAAGGTATGGCTCTCTGGAATCTTCTAGATTAGAAGACTAATCTATATCAGTGCATGATTTTGGGAAGTAAGCTGGAGGTACCCGCAGGAGATGATACACAGGGCTCAGTTTCTTACTCGGCTATAAGTCAGCAGGAGCGCTCCCTGACCATCTGTGTTCTATAAATTACAGTAACACCGGCACATGCTGCTTGTAAATCACCAATGAACAGGCTTTACCTTGTGACACACTACATGAACCCTGTTGGATATTCCAATAAACTCCCATAAACCATCCGATATAAACTCTGGATTATGTTTCTTTGGGGGTTGGAAAAGTTAGACTTTCCTTGCCGTCCATGAACTTCTTATGTGTGAACTGAAGATGTGCCCTATGTCGCATTATCTATTTTCATTCTTAGTACAGATTTGTTCTTAGTAATTGCCTAGTACATTTCAGTGAATTTCCAAGGGTAAATCACCCTGGCAGTAACTTGGTTCTTTAGGTCTATGGACAAAATGGAGGCACTACTGCACTTGGCAAATATGATTTAACAAAACATCTGGAAGGTATTTCAGCTAACAACATCCTCAGCTGAATGCATACTATTCTACTATGCTTACGTACCTTGCAAGCCTTATTAAAAAGCAAATTAAATAATTTAGACTTTGAAAGAGAGCTGGCTATATACAGAGAGAACAAGATCCAGACTTACAATAATAAGGACTTAAAACAAAATCTTATAAGCAAAACAACAGCAAAAATGAGTTTTGGAAGGGATATAAACCTTCCTGCTTCAGGAATAAGACAACCTCCACCTATTAAGGATTAAGAAGAAACTTTCTCTGAGGCAGATTATCCCATAACTGCAATTGAAGGGTTTCTTGTATCTTCCTCTGAAGCACCGCACACTGGCCACTGTCTGAGACATGATACTGGACTAGAAGGGTCAGTTATTTGATTCAACAGGGCAGTGCCAATAGGCCATATTCTGACACCCTTACTCATCCTGAATAGTACCTTACTCCTCTTAAGGTGTCAATGAGACCCCTTGTGGAGTAAGATGCTACAGACTATGAGTAAGGATCTCAGAATCTGGTCCTTTGTTCCTAAATACATTATTAGTTGACCCATAAACTCTATTCACCATGCTACCCTTCTAAAAAAACCCACATCTAATTCAAAACAATTATTTGAAAATTATATTAGCAAATTATTTGTCTAGTTCTGTCATCTGGGCAAATACCTTGGAATTAGATTTATTAAAATATTTGAAATTTGCCACATTAATTATTTGATAAGTACTACTCAACCATACTGCAAATGCCTTAGGATTCTCAGCGTATGTATTGCAGTGTGACATCCATTATTGGGCGCACCATTAACAGGTTTGCCACATGTATTGGCATGACACATACAAACCTGTGTCATTCTTCTTTGACAGTTTTTGTTTTACTGAATTTCAAATAATCAAACTTCCTAAACAGGAAAGCCAGAGGCATCGTGAACAATAAATACTAGTTCATAGAGATGTTCCGTTAGCTTCCTGTTATTATCTATGCTCATATGTAGCAGAGGCCCACCCCACTCATAGTTATCTTTTCTTAGCATTATTATTCACTATTTGTATTACAGTAGCTCCTACAAGCTATCACCAAGACTGGGACCCCTTTGTGCTAGGAACTCATAGTAAGAGACAATTTGCCCAAAGAGGGCACAATCTAAATAGACAAAACAGACAAAAGTTGTTAGAAAACAGTAATATCATTCCCACTTCACATCTTGGGGAACCCAGGCACAAAGAGATTAAAGCGCAGATCCTAACATGTATTTAGGCAACTAACTCCCATTGGCAATAACAATTATTAGCTCCCATTGGGAGTTAGGTGCCTAATGACCTTTGAGGATCTGGGTCTATGTGACTTGTTCAAGATCACACAGGAATAGAACTGTATGGGAAATGGGTGAGATATTGAAAAAAATTCCCATCGTGAATTGGGACAAAAAGTCAAAAGCTTGAAAATTTTCATGAACTAAAAATCCAAAAAAATATTTCAGTTTAGGTCAATCAGCATGTTTCATTTCAATAATTTCAAAATGTCTCATTTCAGTTTTGACCATCAAATGTTTTTTAACCTAATTAATTTACATTTCAAAACAAAAAACTCTTTCAAACCAGAAATCGGGTATTTTTAGTCTAGAAACTCCCATTTTTTCATGTAAAAAAATGTGTTGAAATGGATCATTTCCCACAAAATCAGTATATTGTGATGAAATAACTTTTCGTGGAAAAACTCCCAGGTCTACACAGGAATTCTATGGCAGAGCCTACAGTTGAAACCAGGTCTTTGGATGCCCAGGGTAGAACCTTAATCACAAGATCATCCTACCTCTCAAAGGAAGACATCCTTCTTATCTACCTTTCCTCTTCTTTCACCCTCCCTTTTCCATGCTGACCAACATACAGAATATAGAATAAGAATAAGAGGTGACAGCACCATTTCTAGTTTTTAACAAGATTTGAAAACCATTCAAGTGCCTGACTAAGTGGTTGGAAACAAGTGGGCTGGACGATATTTTGGCATCCTGTGGTGTATGTGTGCATGAAGAGCCTAAGACACAAACACACTGAACACACATACTGCAAGGAGGTCTGACTAATAAAGGACTACTGAAACATCATGGCCTCTATTGCGACTAGCATGTATGTCTGCATATTAAAATAATAAATATTTCATTTGAACATACGGTGAGAACATGAGCAATTGTGGATATAACTTTCAGCAACTTTAAAATACCTAATGCCATTCTTTAATTAATGCAATCTATCTTCAAATTAAAGAGATTTAGTGGTACAGGCAGAAAGATTTGCAAATAACATCAGGAAGTTCATGACATACCATGTGTCTCAAAGGATTTCATTCATCTTTCCATTTTTTTTTCCAGCTGCCATCAATAAATTCATTCAGAGCTCTTAATATACTAAGTTAGAATGTAGTTAAAAGGCTGTTGGAAATTCTCAATAGAATGATTTAAGAAAACATAAACATGAACAAAGAGGCCCGTTGTATTATTATTTGTTTTGATCTCTTTCATATACAACTAAATGGACTTAATCCGTAGCAAGGACGATTTAGGTTAGATGTAAGAAAAAACTTTCTAACTATATGGGTAGATAAGCTCTGGAATAGTGTTCTAAGGGAGGCTGTGGAATCTCCATCATTGGAAGTTTTTTAGAAAAGTTGGACACACAGGGATGGTCTAGGTTTACTTGGTCCTTCCTCAGCCCAGGGGCGTGGACTTGATGACTCTCTTCCAGTCTGATATTTCTATGATTCTGTGATATATATGCAATATAGTCCAAAGGGGTATGCAGTGGAAAGCAAAGGAAGAAACTACACAAATTAAGCTGCAAAAGATTTCCCAGAATACCTCTGAAAAAGATGATAAACCAAGCTACTCCCTAACTGCAAGATAAAATACAGGTGCTGAAAATGATGTGTATCAACAAAACAGCTGTAGGAAGAATTATTTTTGCTTAAAATGAAGTTCTACTGTGCAAGTGACTGTATAAATGGCCTTTTTGCTTCTTAAGGATTTCCAGAACACATATTACATAAGAACGGCCAAAGTGGGTCAGACCAAAGGTCCACCTAGCCCAGTATTCTGTCTTCCGACAGTGGCCAATGCCAAGTGCCCCATAGGGAATGAACAGAATAGGTAATCATCAAGTGATCCTTATATTCTTTAGTTTACAATTAAATGATTTTTTGTATCTGCTAGTCATGCATACTCTACCTGTACCTGAGACTCTAGACGAGTTCTTTCCTTTTTCCATGTATCAGCACCCATAATAACGAGCCAACAGGCCTAGGTATACGCCCAGTTACTCCTGTGCAAATCCAATGCCTACAAATTATGTCTCCATAGGATGGGATTTTCAGAGGCTTTCAGCATTGGCCTAACTCCACTCCCATTGAGGTAATAGCGACCACAGCATGAGCAGAGTTTGGCCAATAATGTTTTCCAAAGTCCTGTCCACAGTCTTCAATGGGATTCAGAGCTGTAACTATTTGACGTGTAGTAGACAATTCTGTTGAAGTTACACAAGAAGGAATAAAATCCAGGTCCTTGTTTCTGACCCATGATGGTTCTGCAGGTCTAACAGTAATATAATATGTACAAAAATATTTTTGGCCACTGAAGTAAGCTGAAGACAAAGACGGAGCAGGTCAGTGGAGTAAAAAGGTGCTGTTTTTACATAACTTTTCAGATGACATCTCCCTTTCTGAAAGGATATTGGGGTTAAAATGCACATGTGATCTCCCAAGTAAAAATGAGTATTTTGTGAACTATAAGCAAATGTTTAATTGGTTCCTGCAAAGGTAAGTATGCACTAGGGGAAGACATTGATTTCTTTAGGTAAAAGGAATGAGGCTTAGGAAAGATCTAGACCCAGACTCTCCTAGTCTATGGGAAAAAGGAATGTGATACATTATGCTAGTCCTATATTTTAGTAGCCAAGTATTTGTTTTGGCAAGGGAGGAGGCATTTGTCTTTCAATTTTGGGATGCTTGTCCAACTCAAACTAATGTCCTAAGATGCTGGTGAACATAATCTAGATCTGAGAGAAACACTTTTGTCCATAAAATCAAACCAATAACCAGGTGAAAAAAAATCTTCTTTTGGCTGCCATAGTTTTACTTTTCCATGCTTTGACTCAATCTTTACCTTTCCACTATGCACAACTCTGGCATCATTGTTTATCTTGAATTTTCCTTCTCGTCTTATGTTTCTTATGACTGCAAATCCACCTCACTACCATTATGATACTAGCAATGTGTGTCACTGCTTCAACTCCAGCTCTGCTCAAATCTGCATCTATGTGTTCCCGACCTCTCATGTTGACTATTGCATTTCATTTTTCTATTCACTCTCCTAATTCCAGCTCTGGACTCTAGCATGTACAAAATACCACTGCAACTTTTCTCACGGGTGTAATGCAACACAACATTGCCTCCTTTTTCCAAACAACTCCACTGGCTTCCCATTCACTTCATGACCCAATTCAAAATTATTCTCTTTGGCTCAGATTGTCAGCTGGTATAAATCAGCATAGGTCCATTGCCATCAGTGGGTATAAACTGATTTGCCACAGGTGGATTTCTGTCCCTTTAGTTTCAAATTTTCTGTGCAAGTTGCATTCAAGCCTTTAAAATAGGGCCTAAGTGAGAATTCTGTTTGCACAGGCCTTGTTTTAGCCTTCTGCACAGGGATGAATTTCACCTGCAAGGCAGAGGCATGTGGTGGCTTTACTCTGTTCCGTTTAATGTTTAGAATTTAGCATTTAAATTAGGCTATTCATGTCACCTCATTAATAAGAAATGCTGGGAAGAAATGGAAACCATAAAACTACAAAGCTAGGCCATGGTCCTGCAAAGTTACATGCATGCTTAACTTTATGCACTTTGAATAATCCCTTGAAATCACTGAGACTACTCACAGAGCATAAAGTTAAGCATGTGCTTAAGTCTGCTGAGTCGGGGCCCTATATTTTGTATTAGGTATGCACTTATTCATTTTATTTTGTGGCTCAGTTCAGCAAAATAATCCCAGTTATTCATAATGACAAGTTAATTGAGATCACCTACAATGACACCAACAAATATTCAATAGTTTTTGTATTGTAGAGTTCCCATATATATTTTCTCACATGTTGTCACAGCACCTAAAGTACGTGCAGACAGTAGGTTTTGTTAATATTGCACAGCAACTGGATGGGTTCGACTGGCGCACATTTCCCCGCTGTTTATTTTACAAACACATTTTCTGCATCTGAAGATAGAGTGTGATTTTTTTCTATGTATATAATTTATTTCTCTTCGAAGAGTCCCCTCTGATCAGAAGTTATTCTTGCCTCTGTCTACATGAGAGCACATATATGTACACCTGCACAAAAGAGAGCATGTGAAAGAGGACCTACAATTTTTTAAAGCAACCTGTGATTTTAGTTGCTTCAGTTTTTGAGTGCTCAACCTGAGACACTTTTAAAAGGCCTGAATTTCAGAGGTGGCTTTTCTCACACACATAGAAGATGAGAGCTCAGCACTTTCTTCAACAAAATCTGCCTATAATTTTTTTTTTTAGTGGGCTTTTTTATGGATTGTTTCAAAAGTAGAAGGAATGAGTTACCTGGGTGCTGGTGACATACAGTAGTGACTGTAAAATATTTAAGCAAACACAAAATAGCATATGATTTAAAGATGGAGAAATGGCTTATTTTCATAGGCCAGGGCTCTAATTTACACATTCATTCTTTACCCATAGAATATGATAAGTGCCTTACTTGCACCCCTGTACCCCTCTTTTTTGGTGATTTTTTTCATCAGCACCATCAGCATGGTAAATGTTGCCCCGAGTCAATAGGCCAGCTCTTCAGCTGGTGTAAATCAACATCATTCTATTGAGGTGAACAGAGCTGTGCTAATTTATACCAGTGGAGGATCCCACCTAATCATTCATTGTGGTGTGGTTATAAGACCAGTGCAGAGCTGTTTATGGGATAACACCTGCTGGTACAGGGCAGCTAAGTATAACATAACTTGATTTTTATGATACATGCTAAGTCTCAAAATGTGCTGGTAAGAAGGTCATTTTATTGACTCACTAGTCAGAGATGACCCATAAAAAATAACAATACTTTTCTTTTGATGCTATTTTTTTATTTCTTTGTTGAATAAAACTGCACAAAAATGAAGTGGCTGCCTTGCTTCCCAAGGGGAAAAAGAATACCTGAAGGGAGTGAGAACTTACATACTAGCTAGATGAAAAAGGGCACTCTGCCCCTTTGAGAGAAGAAGAAGAAATTGCACATCAGAAATGTAAGTGTTCTCCACTGACCTATGACTCCAGTCTAGTTGTAGTGACTAAGTGAGTGACTGAAATGCGTGTCTCTCCCCCTTACTGTGAGAGGTACAAGAGTTGCTGCCTGTCCTGAAGGAAAGCATACAATTGTAGCTGATGCTGTAAGGAAGGAGAGAGCAGAGAAAAGGAACGCTATAGTCTAGCTGTGGTGGGTTGTGATTCTTCCTGTGAATGAGGTTTCCAGTCAAGAGAAAAAGCATTCAGAAGACTGTCGAATCATAGGTGTGGGTTCCCTCATCTCCCATGGAAAATCAGACAGAATGGAAGAGAGCCTGGATCTTAGCTTCCCACCTTCCTCCAATTGTTCTTCCCCACTCTGATGTATGGAGAATATACTTTAATGAATTTAAAAATAACTGTGATAAAATAAACATGGAATTGACTATTATGTTCTTTAAGCTCTGTGTGACCTTGCCTTTAGGATCCTATGCTATGGTGCAAAATGATAATGAAATGAAATAGGAATCCAAGGTGCCTTTACAGAAACCTCAGAGAATATTAGCCAACTATTGTCGACTGCTTTTGTTATTGACTTTGTGTTAAGGTGGCTTTTCTGTTAACAATGAAAATAAAATTGATGCTTTTTGAAAAAAACAAACAAAAGCATGAACTAAAAAGGCCAGTGCAGAATTGGCTGTCGATGCAGTGTAATGAAAAGGAAATCCATCTCCGATAAAGCCTTTGAATACACGTATCTTAAAAATTATACTTCTACTTCAGCTTTATGTTCAGGGAAGATATGTTTCCTTACAAGCACTCTAGCTATTGATGTGACAAAGTGAAAGAAAACGGATGCCAAATAAACCTACCAATACTATCAAAAAGGAAAAAGGGGAAAAATGTTTATTTTTGTGTTTACTTTGGAATATATCTATCTATACATACACATACATATATCACACACATTGTATTTTCACATACTTATCTCGTACACATTGTATTTTTATATATATACCAATATATTCTATCACATGTTTTATGCATCAACTATCAGATTTTGATAGCCAGGGCATAAATTTCTTTAGTGCTGCAATCACTGGAGCCATAGAATAACCTTCATTTATTTTGTAGCTTTGATTCCCTCTGCCTACTAATCCATTTCCACCATGGCTAATTCTAACATTCACAACCTGTGAGTAGTTTTCATAGAGATGCCATTTAAAAGAAGACGTCCCTCCTAACTCAAAAATATTTCATTCTTCCCTTCCAAGTATGGCAGGAGCAGAGATTAGGTAAACGTAGGGATCAGTGGAAAAATGTCCACGTGTGTCATCTGAACAAGAGGCAGTTTAATGGGAAGATACCAAGATCGAATCAGCCCTTTGGTGCAATGACAGGCACATTTCACCTCCCTGTGCCACTGATGGCAGGTTGCGTGTTTGCCATGAGTCCTACTTGGAGCACCCTTCTTCATGATTATGCATATCTGCAAAAGACCTCCCCCCTTGCCTTGCTCACAGCAGCTTAATCTGTCCATAAAGAGTGGGTGAGAAATGGCAGTGGCTCCTGGATTGGGGGAGGTGCACTTTCTGTTTCCCCCAAAGGTGATGCTAGAGAGAGGCAATCACTGCAAGGTAGGACCAAATGGGATTGTGTATGTTCAGGCGTAAGGGGACAGAGGAGGAGTCTACTGTGTGTGGTGGAGGAGTGAAACTGCAGGCTACTGGGAGCAGGGCTGGGCCTATGGGTGAGTGACATGGGCAACCGCCCAGGGTGCTGTGGCGGGAGGTGTTGGCAATGTGGTCAAGAGGCAAGGAGCTGGGTGGGCCTGGGGTACAAGGTCATGGAAGGAAACTTGGGGCAATTGGGGGAGGCAGGCAGCAGAGCCCAGGAGTAATGGGGAGGTGGAGGGCAGGGGGAGCCAGGGGGATGGGGAGATGGATGGGGAGGCAGCAGGGGCTAGGGGCAATGGGGGGAAGGGAAGCCTGTGGAGGCAGCAGGGCCAGGGCGATGGGGAAATGGGTGGGGAGCCCAGGGAGACACCGGGGGGGAGGGGCAGGATAGCCAAAATACAAATTTGCCCAGGGCATCATTTTCCATGACTAGGAACAAGAGTTTGAGCTTGAATGTCTGGCTGCCATGAGCTGAGGAGGACATACAAGACGATTTGGGCTACACAGAATGCTGATTCATATTGAAACACCAGAAGTTCTGAAAAAAAACCCCATTTGAGAAACTGGCAAAACTTCTAACTACACATGACTAGAAGCCAGCGAGAATTATGGATGCTCAGGACCTCTGAAAATCAGGACACTTATTTAGGTGCTTACATTTGGATTTAGGCACTCACCTTTGGGCAACCCAACTTTGAAGTTTGGCCACAACTCCCATTAAGCAAATGGGAGCCATATCCATGCATCCAAGGGTAAAATTTGGACCTTTGTTATTAAAAGTCAAATTAATATGGCCATGTTGGTTTTACTAATTGGAAACAACATGCTGCTGAAGTTGGAGTGAAAATAAATCATGTTGTTTAATCATTTTTCTGTAACTCTACCTGTTATTAAAAAGTATGTGACTAATGCTAAAAAGATTTTACTTTTCTTTGGGACATCGGAGTGTTCAAATGCTTATGGTTTAATTTGCTGGCCACAATGACTGTGGTCCTCAGCAAAGTCTGATCTCACGACAGTTTATGTGAAAACTCTTGCAGTTCTTCACAGTGCTTTGTATGTTTTCCCTATTGCCTTTTATTGCACCAAAATCATGTCACATTATATACGTTATTTCTGTGCAGAGAATAGTTTCGTGTGCATGGGAAAAAGGAAAATAATACAAGAAATTGTTGCCATGAGGTAGAAACAATGACCAAAATTTTCAAGCTCTAAAATAAGGCCAAAACTCATAATTAGGGACTTTCAGAAGCATTAAGTAATCACTGCTCCTATTGATTTCAGTGGGAATTGTGGGTACCCAGCACCACTGAAAAAAGATCAGGTTTCAGAGTAGCAGCTGTGTTACTCTGTATCTGCAAAAAGAAAAGGAGGACTTGTTAGTCTCTAAGGTGACACAAGGACTCCTTTTTTTTTAAAAAAATATCAGTTAACTTATTTAGGTGCCTAAACAAATATCCTAGAATATCAGGGTTGGAAGGGATCTCAGGAAGTCATCTGGTCCAACCCCCTGCTCAAAGCAGGACCAATCCCCAATTTTTGCTCCAGATCCCTAAATGGCCCCCTCAAGGATTGAGCTCACAATCTTGGGTTTAGCAGGCCAATGCTCAAACCATTGAGCTATCCCTCCCCCCGTATATGTAGTTGCCTAACTGTAGTTGTCCAAATCTGAAGAAATATTGGCTAGTATTCTTAAGTTTTATAGTCTCTCTCTCACACATACAAATTAAAAGGAGGAAGCATGGATGGATGGTTCACTTTTGATTAGGTTGCTTTGTAAATATGGCATTGAGCAAGGAAGCTTCTGAAAGAATGTCATAGAAACAGACATGCGCAAGGCATTCTAGCCATCATGTTTGGTCTGACTCCACATCATTCAGAGTAGGTACCACCCTGTCTGAGCAGAATGGTATGAGGCCTGGGGGACAAGCAGCTAAAATGTAACAAGCTATTAGTAAATTGCATGGCTTTCAACCTAGTACAACAGGATAGAATAAATATGGATTAGTGCTAAAGTCAAAGTTTTTATTATGTGAGGTAATGTATGTGCAAGTGGGCGAGTTTTTGAGATAAAGAAAGTACTAACCAGAAGACATATTTTTGTCCAGCCCCTTTAATCTTTTGTTTAGCTCATTTTTAAGCCTCTGCATTATAATTGTTAACAATTAAATCACCTTGTAAACTTTTGGAGTGACTAAGGGCATGTCTATGCTTTTGGCAAATGATGTACAGTAGTTGTTTTAGCAACAGTGGTATTTAAAGCAGACACACCATTTGCAAGGGCTTTGAGACATAAGTGTTTCCTTTCTATATGGGCCATCAACATTCCAGACCTCTCGCTATGCAGCTGCTAGCGGTAAGAAAGCACATATCTACTGGACAGCACACATATGGCCATACAGAGAACAACAGCAACTTGCTATTGTTATATGCATGGCCATATAACAATGGCCATGACAACAACAATAAAAATACAACAGCATTCTTCAAAATCCATATTTCTCTGTTAAGAGGAAAGTTATTCCCCTGAGTGTGTGTAGGAGACGGGTGGTGGGAAGTCCATGGTGTCAGTGGTTAGGGAGTGTGTTCCATTACAGATCACGATGGTAATTCTGATTTGCGCACATGTAGGGTGCAATTCTGCTCCCATTAAAATCAAAGGGAGAATTGCCATTCATATCAGTAGAGGCATGACTGGGGCCATAAAGTTTGGCAGTCATATTGATGAGAGAGAATATTGAAATTTCCATACATAGGGCCTGATCCAAAGTCTACTGAAGTCACTAAGACAAACTTCCATTGACTTCAAATGGGCTTTCCGTCAGGGCCATATTTCACAAATATTTCTAGTCTGTCACACAACCTGTTAGCAGCACCTTTCCAGAGACCAGGACATGCAGGGAAGCGTCCTCAACTTTGATCCTTCTTAAAAGGAGCCCTGTTTTACAGGAAAATTGTTAGGGATAATGCTGAAAGTAACAGCTCCCCATATGCAGCCACTTTTCCATGGCCACACCCTCCATGCCAGGGCACGCAGGTCTCAGAGAATCCTCTACACTAGCCCTAAGCCACTCAGGATTCCCTCCATTCCTTGATGCTAGGGAAATCAAGTGGTCAGGTAAGCTAGTTCTGCAATTGTTTTGTGCTGTTAGATTGGTGCAAAAGGGCTGCAGCTGGGGCCGGGACCTGGTGCAGTACGTGTCATTAAAAACATGACTCTAAACTCATCAAGAAAAATGGATGTGCAAATCATGATAAGGAAGAATTAAAAAGTAAATAAAAGCAGAATGACTCAAAAAGCTGTTTGAATAAGCATTTGAACTCAAGTTTCAATGTGGTTTTCAGATTATTTATTGTTTTCTGATTCTAATATTTGTTATATTTTAAGGCTAACGGAGGGAGAAGAACTTTTGGGAGCAAAAGCAGCTCCATTAGCAAATAAGATAAATAAGATGACTATGTAATGTCCAATTTATTAAATGTCCATGTCTATTTTGCCTTATCTAGGGCCAAACTGTGCCTTCAGATACACATGTGCAACTCCCATTGAAATGTCTGGGAATTGTGTGCATATATTCAAGGAAAATTAAACTTTCAATGCTAATAACTAAAAAAGCGAGCCGAGGCAAGGTATCCATTGGCATATTTTTTCATGTGCATAACCTGATTTTCTAGGCAATTTTTGGATTTAGAGAAGGGCAAAATGTGGCCATTTTGCCAGATTTCTCTGGGAAAAATAATGGCCACCTTAAAAAAATCCAACACAAGTTCTAACCAACCAAAAATTTCAATAGTTTTGTAACAAAATGGTGTAATTTCTACTGTGACATTCCAACTTTGGCAAGAAAGCAGTTTTCACTCTAAATTCTCTGCCCTTTTTTCCTTCCTACCCCCCAAAAGCAAAGTATTTGAGACAAACATTCAAAATGTTTTGCATTCTTGAAAAATTACCAAAACAGGATTTTCCACTCAGGCTGAAAATTCTTCTGCTTTTTTTTTTAAATAAATGTTCAGTGTTGCTAGCATTATTAAACCATGATGTGACATTCCATCTTACTTCACTGAGTTGATGTAAGTTAGCACATGTCCGTTATCCATGACATTTTCAGTTGCCTATTCACTCTGCAATCTCAGTCTGGTGGCAAACTCTATTCTCATTCTATTGTTTACTCCCCACAAACACACAAACCCTTTTTGTGAACTGAACTCACTATTTCAACACTAATGAGCTTGCAAATGTTGCTTCATTGATCTCATACAGTTTGATAACTTAATTTCGCATGATTCTCTCTGCTGCCTGGTTTTTTTTTTTTTTGAAGGATGAGTTTCCCAACAGGTACATTTAATTCAGCTTTCTTTCTGTCACCATTCTCAGAAATAAACCTCTCCATGTTCACCAAAAATACCTTATTTACACCAGCCATTATAAAGAAGTTAATGTACTAGAGACAAATCTAACATAGCCAGTAGCTTTTCAGCCTCAAATAATTACCATGTGTTTCCAAGATTTAATAACTGTAGACCCAATCCTGCTCACACTAAAGACAATAAGAGCAGGATGACACCATATGTTTCTTGTTAAACAAGCCTCATCTTCCTATTGTTAATCCTTATCTCCGAGATAAAGTCTTTCTGCAGAAAGCATATTCCCATAGCAGTGTTCTGTTTGCAATGGCCTGCTGGATGCCAATGTGCTGTTTGCACTGCAGTAGATCACTTTCATCTATTTCAATTCCATTCCAAGAACACCATTTGTACGTTATCCAACTTCGAAATGTTAATCTGACACCACTGGTCCTGGGCCTTTTAATTTGAAGTGGCAAACATCCAGCTAGCTGCCAGTTGAGTATTTATACTGGAATGTTTCTGAGCCTAGAAATAAACTATTTGTTCATGATAAACATCAACAACATTCCTATAATTTCTACAACACACATTTTGGGTCTGAAACCCTCAACTGGGCTCTAGTCCAAGCCCGAATGTCTACACTGCAATTTTTAGCCCCATAGTCTCAGTCCCGCAAGCCTGAGTCAGCTGACCAGGGCAAGCTGTCTCAAGTCATTTATTGCAGTGTAGATGTACTTGAGAGCAAAAACCAAAACACTGGGCCAGAAGAGAATTGTCACTAGAGAAATATTGCCATCTGTAATCAGAGGAACTCAGGCATGCTGAATGGGTGGCTGCCCAGGCCCTGTACTTCATGGAGCCCTTAACTTCTGTCTGTATCATTGGTCAAAGACACTCCCCCTTCACATACTTCCAAGAAGAGGAGAATTCTGACCAAGTGACAAATGAGTAGCCAGCTACAAGAGCAGCACTGGGAGAACTCATGGGCAATGAGCCAAAGGCCAGGCCCCACGCAGGTGCATAGGAATCACCTACCTTTTTCCAAAGAAAAAACTTTCAATATCCACCATGATCTTTGCCCCTCTTCCTCCTATTTTTCTTTCACTCCTTGTAACGCTCCCTCCTCCTTCTCCCCCATCACCAATGCCACAGTTCCTTATCTGCTCTGTGCCTCTAGCCCCACCCTGTCCTAGCTACTGGCCTCACATGCTCCCGTTACCACTTCTTTCCCTCTGTCTCCTTATCTAACCTTTCACTCACTTCTGGTCTATTCCCCTCAAAATGGAAAGCATGCCCTAGTCTTCCCTCATCCTAAAAATAAAAATAAAAAAATCCACCCACAACTCCAGCTACACCTTTGCAGCTCCCTTTTACCTCAAAACTCATGGAAAATGCTACTTACAACCATTGTCTCCATTCCCTCTCCTCCAACTCCAACCTTGATCCTGCAGTCTGGTTCCTGCCCTTTCCAGTCCAACAAAGATGTTCTCCTCAAGGTTTCTAATGAGCTGTGCAGGCCCTGCACTCCATCCTCTTCCTCCTTTCCCACTATGCTGCTTTTGAAATGTGATTCCACATTCCTGGAAATGTTATTTTCCCTTTTCTCTTGTGACTCTGTCCACTCACAGTTCTCCTATGTAAGTACATAAGAATGGCCATATTGGATCAGACCAATGGCCCATCTAGCCCAGTATCCTGTCATCTGACAGTGACCAATGTCAGATGCTCCAACGGGAATGCACAGAACAGAGTAATCATCCTGTGACTCATTTGCTGTCATCCAGTCCCAGTATCTGATAGTCAGAGGTTTAGGGACACCCAGAGCATGGGGTTCAATCCCTGACCATCTTGGCTAATAGCCATCAATGGACCTATCCTCCATGAAGTTATCTAATTATTTTTTTAACCCAATTATGTTTTTGGTCTTCACAACATCCTCTGGCAATGAGTTCCACAGGTTGACTGTATGTCATGTGAAGAAGTGCTTCCTTATGTTTTTTTAAATCTGTTGCCTATTCATTTCATTAGGTGGCCCCTGATTTTTGTGTTATGTGAAGGTGTAAATAACACTTCCTTATTCACTTTCTCCACACCATTCATGATTTTCAAGACCTCTATCATAACCTCCCTTAGTCATTGTTTATCCAGACTGAAGAGTCCCAATCCTTTTAATCTCTCCTCATATAGAAGCTGTTCCATACCTTTAATAATTTTTGTTGCCCTTCTCTGTACTTTTTCCAATTCTAATATATCTTTTTTGAGACGGGGTGACTAGAACTGCATACAGTATTCAAGGTTTGGGCATACCATGGATTTATAAAGTGGCATTATTATATTTTCTGTTTTATTTTCTATCCCTTTCCTAATGGTGCCTAACATTCTGTTCGCTTTTTTGACTGTTGCTGCACATTGAGCGGATTTTTCCAGAGAACCACCCACAATGACTCCTAGATCTCTTTCTTGAGGGGGAACAGCTAATTTAGACACTGTCATTTTGTATGTAAAGTTGGGATTGTTTTCCAATATGCATTACTTTGCATTTATCAACATTGAATTTCAACTGTCATTTTGTTGCCCAGTCACCCAGTTTTGTGAGATCCCTTTGTATCTCTTTGCAGTCTGCTTTGGACTTAACAATCTTGAGTTATTTTGTATCATGTGCAAACTTTGCCACCAAACAGTTTAACCCTTTTCCCAGATCATTTATGAATATGTTGTACTGTACTGTGCCCAATACAAAGCCATGGGGGATACCTCTATTTGCCTCTCTCTCTTCTAAAAACTGACCATTTATTCCTACTCTTTGTTTCCTGTCTTTTAACCAATCATTGATCCAGGAGAGGACCTTTCCTCTGATCCCATGACTGTTTACTTTGCTTAAGGGCTTTTGATGAGGGACCTTGTCAAAGGCTTTCTGTTTGTTGACCCCCCCCCTCAAAGAATTCAAATAGATTTGTGAGGTATGATTTCCCTTTACAATAGCCATGTTGACTCTTCCCCAACAAATTGTGTTCATCTTTGTGTCTGATAATTGTGTTCTTTACTATAGTGTCAACCAATTTGCCTGGTACTGAAGTTAGGTTTACCAGCCCGTAATTGCCAGGATTGCTCCTTTAAAAATTGGTATCACTTCAGTTATCATCCAATCATCTGGTACAGAGACTGATTTAAATGATAGGTTACATACCACAGTTAATAGTTCTGTAGTTTCATATCTGAGTTCCTTCAGAACTCTTGTCTGAGTAATATTGTCTTGGTGACTTATTACTGTTTAATTTATCAATTTGTTTCAAAACCTCCTCTATTGACACCTCAATCTGGGACACTTCCTCAGATTTGTCAACTAAAAAGAATGGCTCAGGTGTGGGCATCACCCTCACATCCTCTGCAGTGAAGACCAATGTAAAGAATTCATTTAGCTTCTCCACAATGGTTTTGTCTTCTTTGAGTGCTCATTTAGCACCTTCATTATTCAGGGGCCTCACTGATTGTTTGGCAGGCTTCCTGCTTCTGATGTACTTAAAAATATTTTTTTGCTAGTTGCTTTTCAAATTCCTACTTCTCTGACAGTTCAGGTTGACTGACATTTTCCATTGTAAGAAAGTATCTTCAGTTGTCTATAACTTTGCAAAATTGATTGTTTGGAGTGAAATTTGACATGCTTGACTTGTGCTTCATGCTGAATTTTTGGGAAAGTTTTCGTAAAAGCGATTTAGCCATTTCCAACAATGACGTTAGGGAAAAACTGGTAGTCATGCCAATGTCATGTCAATTGTTTCTTTGAGAAGCTCTAGCTTCTCCGGTGTTTGGAGCAAGAAGTAGAAATATGGCAGGGGCATAGTACTGGGGTCGGAGAGGTGCCTATTGCTGTTCCCAGGAAAATCAAACCAAATTTGACCATATTATAAGCCCCTGAAAACCGTCTTTTGCACAAGCTCAGCAGATGTTGTTAAAGGCTAACTGCTAAAATCAATGAACTTTTCATCTGCACAACTCATGCTCCGGCCGCATAGAACTCTCTGCATGCCAGCTGCACTGAACATGCGTCTAGCCCTGACTGACTGTCCTGCATAGCGGGCACCGAGCCAGAACTCCAGAGGGGAGGGGGATGGAGCAACAGCTACTCCATCCCATTTTTGTTTGGGGGAATGTGCGTTGGGATGATAGCCATACATTCGAGTTTCAGCTCTTTCACTGACTCGTTTCAAAAATCCTGCACAAATCGCAGCCCTTATTACTGAGTAAGGTTTTATATCCCACCGTTAGGACGTAGTCACAATTATTCTCTCTGCTTTACAAATAAGATATCTGAGAAGTTGCACAAGATTATTTTTGGCAGAACTGGGACTAGAACTCAGGTCCCTAATTTGATAGACTCATCTCAGCCATTTAGCCACATGGCCTCTCAGAACAAATGTGTCAGATCTATGTGTTTAGATATGCTGTTTGTAATAACTAGAACACCCACTGCTCAAAAGCCAGGAAAATAACCCAGGATTTGGTTCCCAGCATTCCTCTGCTGTCCATCAAATCCAAGAGAGACTTGCAAAAGCACCTAAGCAATTTCAGGAGCACAAACCCCATTGATTTTAAAAATTTCCAATCAGTTGGGTAAGCCCCCTGCAGAGTGTGTGTCATATCTGCCTCTAATGGCTGGTGTACAGAGGATGGCAGCCTTCTACTGCTACCAGTTACTCCTTTAGTTCAAGTGGTAGAGGTCCGTACTGTGACCCCATCACTGCTTGTGATCCAGAAAGGGGGGTCAGTATGGTTCCAAAGGTTGGAATTTTTACTTTTTCAGTTTGTTTTAAAAAAAAACAACCCGAGGGAATTAAATCCAAAAAGCTATGTTTGAGAATGTTGAGATTACGAAGTCAAGCACTGAACATCTAGTAATATTCAGTATTAAGGTTGCATGGGCAACATTAATTTGTTCTGTTGTGCATATGCATGGTGATACACAGTCTTTAATTATATGGTCATATACTATTTGTTCTACAGGATCTCTGATTTATCCAGGGCACATGATTAACAGCAAATGAGGCCAAGGGTTGTAAGAAGAAATAGGATGTTCTCTTTGTTTAAGGTGCTGGATGGGGGTACAGGAAAGCTGGATTTGTTCTGATGTTGGGCAAAACTATGATAAATATGTAAGCACTAGTAACCTTAATTCTGGCATTTTCTGACTTTTGAGTTCTTGACTTTCAATGTCAATGTTCTTTGAAGTTTTTCCTCTATATAATGTTTACAAATACATATACATAGATTACATGCAAAAACTGATATAAACAAGCAGTATTTTACATACCCAACAATATATGTTTACATTCTTTTGTAAGAAGGTAAACAACATATTTTGATATCTTGAAATACATTTTCTCCTATAAAAAGGCAAATAAATAGAGATGATAAAAAATAACATCATCACACTCAGCAACTACAACTTGCTTTTAGCTGCTGTAACTTTAAACTCTTAAGAGAAAGTTAAAGGAACTCATATCTGAATTTCTGTCCACAGAATAGGCAAAAACCTTTTGCTTTTGGTTTTTCATGTTGTTAATCCTATCTGGAGCAATCTCTGAGTTAGCTAAAACAGCAAAGGATTTTCCAAAATGCTTAAGGAAATTTGACATATTTAAGCTGTTCTCAGGTAGGACAAATGCATCCTATCAATAAATGCCTTTAGTTAGGAAACTGAAGCAGACAGATTTGAAGTCTAAGGGAGGGCATTTGGACTCGGAGGAAGGAAGAAAATCAAGTGCTTTTGGAAGAAAGCTGGTTACCAGGGGAAAACTGTGAGTGTCTGCAGAAGGATAATGGGCCTGAGAAGAGTGATTGGGAGACTGGGAAATAACATCAGGTTTCTAGAGAAAAAAGTTGAGTGGTTGAAGAAAGACATTGGGAACTTAAAAGAGAGCCAGCGAGGCCTGGGGCTAAATTTTTGCTGGTTTATTTTTTCTCCCTGTTTGTTTATTTGCTACAAGTCAGATTTTGGAGCAATTAGTAAAATATCCTGCAAATATTCCCTGTGTGGCTGCACATGAATAACTTCAATTTTACTGAACATTTGTGTCGAGCTACAGAATGCATCTGCTATTTGCATTTACTTAATCTGCTAAAATATTGTGAATTAAATTACAGATTTTATAAGATATTAATGAAACAACTTCCTATTGGTATATTAAACATCTTTGACTACCATGGCCTGTTTTTTGGCTATGTGTCCCATTCCCCAGGAGTATCCATGTCTTGTTTCAATTACACTCTGATTGCAAGCAACTGGGCTGAGTACCATCTCGTGGAAGAGATCCAACTGGCTGCGAATGGTTCAATATACACTCACAATAGGCTACGGGAATATCTGCCAACATCCTATGACCAAAAAAAAGTAAGCTGCAGATTTGCATAAATTGTCATATATTTGCATAAATTTCAGCACAACCCATCAGAAGCATGTGACTTTTCATTCTAATGTTATACTGTAATACACCGCATTATGGGGATTTACACTGTTTGATAGCTGCTATGTACTATAGCAATAAGTAAATTAAGAACATTACAAAAAATCCATTCCATATTTCCAGAATTGTTCCTTCTCTCTTTCCACACAGACAAGTCAAAAGAAGATGGAGGTATGTGTGGGGGGAGAAGGGGGAGATGTGCCTGTTAGAACTACCCAAACCTACGTTACCACTTAATTAACCCCCGACATTTCCGAGGGAAATGCAGAAAGTCAAGCCATTTAAAACATTTCTGTACTGACGCTCATAGATGGAATAGTAACAAGAACCCTAGCAGTTATACATTGGAAAGGCAGGAAGGCAAAAAACAGAGGGCAACATTTTCAAACGTGCATAAGTGATGTAGCAATCTAAGGCCCATTGACTTTCAAGAGAATTTATGTGCGTAAAGCATGTAGCCATTTTTGAAAATTTTACCCAGAGTCCCTTGAGTGCTTTTTTTATTCCTTGCAAAAGTAATCAATCCCTGATCTGAAAAGAAAACCTGAAATATTCGCAGGTAATCCCAAGAAATTGTCAGAGCAAATTTCAGACTTGAAGAGGAAACTGAGTTAAAAAGGAAAGAGAGGGAGAAAAATATTTGTTTAGAACTCTGTCTTTGAAGAGAGTCAGTGGGTCTCTGGATGTAGAGCATCTAAATTCTAAGCTAAGTCTGGGAAATGGAAGATGAGTTTGAAACATGTTAATGCAGTTAATGTCTTAACACACAAATAACTCTGATTTTGTCTTCAATCTACTTACACTGAGTTCAGCATACAAAAATGCAGCGGCTTTCTTGGATTTTCCCTGTCATCTAGAGGGGAAAAGTAGACTTGGAAGGTCCGCAGTATACAAGAGTTATTGGACTAATGGATCAGCTCCATATTCTGCCTTTGAATGAATGAAATTTCTGATACTGTACATCAGTTAGTATGAAAGTCACTGTTTGCCCACGACACATGTTGCTACTGTACAGAGAAGTTTCATAATTTAAGAAAAACAATTATTTAACAGGATTTCTCTTTAAATATGTTGGCATGGCCTTTCCCCCTTCTTTCAATATCTTAAAATCTGGGAAAAGTGTAGTTGAAATATTAACATAGGTATTTAATACTGTATTGGCCTGGCAAGTATGTAAATGCACCATTGCCCACTGCCAGATGGAATCAGAACCACTCAGGTGTGTGTCATAAGACCTATATTGCTAAAGGCTTACTGAACTTCTCTGGCAGCTGGAGAGGTAGAGGTCTGTGCTTTTGAAGGATTTGAGGAAATATGAGTCTCATCCACTCCATCATTGTAGCAGATCAAATAGTCATGGCACACAGGATAATAATAACTGTAAAGTCCAACATGGCTGCAGATTAGTTACAATAGTCATGTCAATTTGCAAACAGGAATCATTTGCTCTCAACAATAATATTTATCTATATTAATCTTGCTAATATCTGTTGAAGTTATTGGGTTAGGTCTTCATTTGTGCTGAGCTTCTTCTTCTCTCTGCTGAGGAAAGGCATGGTGGGATAAGGAAGGTGGTCACTGGGGGGCCAAAATATCTTGAATGATTTCACAGGGAGCTATGCACTCATTTCCACCTCCTTCTGCCCCTGGCATGCTTCATTCTTGACACGCTCCCTAACAATACCACCTTTTGTGCCTGTTAAGGATTCTTCCATGCTGGGATCTTTAACTTGCCTGTTTGAGGTAGCTGTAAGGCTCTTCTGCACTATGGGAGCAGCACAAAGGGGAAGATGTAGCCCACCCACTCCATATTTACCATCCCAGATTTCCCATTTAATAAAAGAACCTCAGGGTTCTCTTATAATATTTTGTGGCACATAGAGTTACATTTTACTTACTTAATACTGCCGAGGCATGTCCATAAACAAAAACGAAACATATTCTCACACACGTGAATTGCATTTGTGGCTAAAAACGCAGACTGATATGAAAACAGTGTCCACTGTTGATGCTCTGCTTCTCGATTTTGGTTGCATGCTCATTAATGAATTTGTAATCACAAAGAAAAAAATTATAAACACACAGTTCAGTCCAAAAATATACATTTTGCTTTTTGCCAACTAAGTCCTAGAACTAAAGTGCTCCATTTAATTATTTGAGCTGGGAGTGTTGAAGGAACCTATAATTTATTTGTATAATTAAGTCAGCTGCAGATGTTTTTATTTTTTTTAATATTTGGTATTTATGACAAGTGCTTTTCTCTTTCATCCAGTAATAACATCTGAAAAACATGAATAAATATCCCAAGTACTGTGCTCCCCAACAGAGTAATTTGCATATGATATCACTTTTGTGGGAATGCATTTGTTTTTGTTTTTTTTTCAAAATGTGGGTTTGGCAAACAGAGCAGTTACATGGTAGTACATGAGGGCTTGTGGGAGGAGTGGGTAGGAGAAGGTGACAGCAGTCGTATCAACGGCTAGAATTCTTACCCTATATGAGAACACAATTTTTAATTTAATTTTTTGCCTTCGTAGCACAGTGCTCTAGCAGCTTTGCCCAAGAGAGGGGGTACCAGCAGGGAGCTGGTTGTAGATCTATTCTGCACTAGGCCTTGGTGTCAATTAGTTTAGGACACATTCCAACCATGTTCCCTTCCCTATACTTGGCTTGAGAGGGGAGAATGGCTCAGGGGACAAACACACCAATTCTGCACCATTGAGAGCTCCCCTGGGCTGGGGCAATTATTAGATGAAGAGATTTGTTTGCTTTGCATATCTGAGAATCTGGCCTATAGATTATGTGGGTGTCCTGGGCACAGTTCAGATTGTATGCTCTTCAGGGAAAGGACTATGTCTTTCTGTTTGTTCTGTGAGTCGTCCAGCACACTTTTGGGTATTGGAGAAATAATAGATAATAACAACAGATAATTTATGGTCCTGGCAAAACCAACTGGCTCACGCCCAAACCCCAATCACCTCTTCAACATCTATGTAATTTTCAGCCTTACTGGGTCTGACCCTATGAGACTGGGCATTGAGGATATCCCGCATCTTACAGGATCAGGCCCTGAAAGAATTATGCAAACCTGATTGCTTTCCTGGACCTTAACTGCTGGGCATATTTTCAGGATTCACAGGTCAAGTTTGCTTGGTGTTTTGGGATCACCTTTGTGAAGAGCTCCTGAAAGGACAATCAGTCCCTGACTGCAATGAATGGTGCTGCATGAAACAGTAAATGAAACAGACACAAGTAGATGTGCCCATTCAGTCTTCAGGAGCATTGTTTTTTACACTGTAGTATTTTTTTTTATTTTATTTTTTTCCCCTTGAATGACACTCAGAGGAGCAAGGAGCCAGAGACATTCTAACTAGACTGCACTCAGCAGTGCAGTTAGTTGCCATCAGAAATGAAGACAAGTTTGGATCTAGCCACCTTCACAGAATGATAAAATGTCCTCCTTTTTACACAGGGTTCCCCTCTACCTGGAAGACAGTCACCAAGGCTTATTAAGCCTGGGAGGCAGCTTCAGTGAGAAAGGGGAATGGAGGTTAGATTCTTTTGTGAGGGAACTTATGTTTCCTAATATTGGTAGAAAGTGCTTACATAGCATATTAGAATTGTTTAGTAGACAGAACTATAAAATGGTTCTCTTTCAAATTTTCATAAGCCCATTTTAGTCCCATTTTCATAACTGATTTAGGCATTTTGGATCCCAGGTCCTATTAGTTTTCAATGAAATGTTCCGTGTTCAAAATCTCCTAATTGATTTAGGAGCCCAAGTCCCATTGACTTGCAATGGGACTTAAGCGCCTAAGGGACTTAGGGACTTTTGAAAATTTAGCTCCATATGAACATCCTTATTGAAAATGCTGATTTTTTTCTGAGAATTGTACTATATTGTTTACCTCAAAAGTCACCTCAGTCTATCTATAGCTTTATACACACATGTACATGTGTATATATGTACACACACACATATATACAACCATATGTAATTTTCATATTTCTTTTACTAAAGGACTTATCTGTACCTACTTACAATAAATATGTGTATAAATATACCGTAACATACAATATATATATGAACCTCTTCTGCAGGGTTACTCGGAGGAGAAAGTAATGAAATGATGGTTTAATGTAAGGGATTCATTAGGTCCCATGAGATACAGCAGGAAGTGCTGCAACAACTCACAGGCAGTAGTTGTGAGCAACTAACTTACTCATTCCCGAACAAGTATAAATAAAAACATTCTCACCTTTAAATGTTATGAGCTGCATTCATTAAAATTCGACACTCCATTTATGTGGGTTTTCTTACAGACATTACTCACAAGTCTGTTTTTCTTTTGCTCTTCAATAAAGCACTCTTCACCTGTGTGTAAACTAACTCCTCACACAGCACTCCTGGGGTGAAAGGAACATAAACCACAGAAGGTGCAGAGGCCGCTGGAAGGGCACATAATGCCTATTCAAGGTTACAAATCTGCATCTCTTTCCAAAAGGAGGGTGCTAGATGAGGCAGATTTAAGGGATGGAGTTTGGTTGGGGTTGTTTTGCTTGACTCTAAAACATGTTTTATTATTCATTGGAAAGCAGGACTTGTCATAACAGTCCCTGCATCAAGTTGACTACCGTATATAGAATCTCTGAAATACTTAAAGAATACTAATAAGTGTAGTATGAGTTTTCATACTTGATCCCAAAAGAAGCATTGAAAAGTGTTTCTCAGTAAACAAAACTATTTCCCCAGAATCTCTGGAGCACTGTTTGGTACAAATTAATTTCTTCTCCAAACTAACCTCTAACATTGTACTTGACAGTTTTGTGTGTGCAAATTGAGTAGTTAGGTATTTCCTGACGACCCGCTTTGCAGACAGCATATTGAGGCACAGTTTTGGCACCTAAATGAAGTGGCCACATTTACAAAAGGGCTTACCAGCCTGCCACTCCCCGTGGGTGCATGATGCACCATGACTATAGACTCCTATGACAAACCTCCTCCCCTCATCAAGTGAGTAATGCATCATGAGAGATGTAGTCTAGCCAGAGAGTGGGCTCAAAGAGGAGAATGGGGGCATGAGACAATCTAACTACCACTTTTGTAAAGCAGTGTGGTGCCATTTTGCATATTTCAGTTTTCAGTGTTTTGTGGGGGGGGGGGGGGAATGGGGAGGAGAAATCTGACCAATTTTTGGCAAATCTACCATTCAAAATGTGTGGGCAGAATTTTAGAGACCAGGCTGAGGCCAGCTCATTAGTTAGCTCTTATTTTCTAATCAGCCAATGGCTACTTGTTCTGATGATGTAATCGATTTATCATGTGGTCACTGGTCATGTGTCTTGTCACTCAATCCCTCACCGAGGAGCTTTGATGTGTAAAGTTCTTTTTGGGTTCTGGTGGCTCCACTCAAAGCTTGAGAGCTCTTTTTGTAGCTCAATACAAGTTAAATCAAAGGCGGGAGGGTCTTTGCCACATGGAGGGCTCTACAAATGTTTCCCGCAGAAGTATTATCAATACAAATAATCGTTCTCATGATCAAATTAAGGGCATGCAAGTGCTATCAATGTCGTGTAAGAAAGAACCCAGATTTGCAACAGTTTATGTTGTAAAGAAAGACTATAATCCTTTCTAATATTTACTGTCAAATGACATTTCTTTATATTTAAGAGCAGCTTTCCAAAGTGGGAAAAGGTGAGTCATTTTCTATTAAACCATGGACCCAATTTAGCTCTCTCCAAAGTCTTTTGGAGTTTTTCAATTGACTTTGGTGGAAGCAGGACTAGATCCATATGAACATAGAATTTATTGTCTTTTGCATATCAAGCTGGGTAAGTCTCCGTTCTCTTCAAATATTGCTTTTGAATGGGCTTCAATGGTCTATAAACAGGATCTTATCGGTCCTCAGATACACTGACAAAAAAAGATGCACTCAGATACAAAGACAAACTTGGCTGTATTCCCAAAGTAAAAGCAACACAAATGAAGTTGTGGTTTGATCTCTGGATAGTGCTGATAACCTGATTTAGGCAGTTATAGGAATATGTTGACACTTTAGTTTTGTTATTTACACTGATAACTTCCCATTAGTCCTTATTTTACTCCATATTCCCCCTCACTCCCTCTTCACATATATTCTCAGGGCCAGTATCCTACTTGCTAAAGTAGCTTGAGATTCCTTTTCGAGTCTGTAGGTTCTGTTCCTTAATTGGACAAAGAGTTTCTGCATAGCAAGGAGGTCACCCCGCCCCCACTTTCTTTAGGGGCTAAGTATTTTGTGTCTGTAGTTGTCCAAGTTGCTGCTACATTTGACAAGAATAGACGAGCAGTCTCAGAACCAAATTTAGATGTTCAACAAGCCAGTGCAGAGCACGATCACAAAGCCAAAAATCCAATCCAATCAAACTGATTTGAATACTTTTATCCCTGTTTAATGTTTTAATTTTTATTTAAGGTACGTAGAAAAACATCAGAGCTTCCCAGTGGTTTCAGACGATCCAGGGATATAAATGTGGTTTAGGTTAAATGACTAAGAGGAGGGTGCACAACAGGTTGAAAGCCCATAGTCAAAGAGTGGTTATCAGTAAATAACTGTCAAACTGGGAGGACGTATCCAATATGAGCCTCACAGGTTCTGTCCTGAGTCTGGTGCTATTCAATATGTTCATTAGTGACATGGATAATGTCACATTTTAAGAAGGATGTGGACAAATTGGAGAGAATCCAGAGGAGAACAACAAGAATGATAAAAGGTTTAGAAAACCTGACCTAGAAAGAAAGGTTATAAAAACGTTGCATGTTTAGTTTTGAGAAAAGAAGACTGAGGGGTACATGATAACAGTCTTCAATGTGTTTAGGGCTGTTATAAAGAGGACTGTGATCAATTGTTCTCCATGTTCACTGAAGGTAGGATAAGTAGTAATGTGCTTAATCTACAGGAAAGGAGATTTAGTTAGGATTTTAGTAAAAAATTTCTAACTCTAAGGGTAGTTACGGTTTGGACTAAGCTTCTAAGGGAGGCTGTGGAATCCCCATTATTGGAGGTTTTTTAGGAACAGTTCAAACCAGTGGTGGGCAACTGCAGCCTGAGGGCTGCATGTGACCCATCAGGGTAATATGATTGCGGGCCGCGAGACATTTTGCTGACGTTGACTGTCTGCAGGCACAGCCCCCTGCAGCTCCCCCTGGCCGCAGTTCGCCGTTCCCAGCCAATGGCACAGCCTGGCCTGGCCCAGGCACGTGCTGGCCACCACTTCCCGCAACTCCCATTGGCTGGGAACGGTGAACCGCAGCCACTGCGAGCTGTGGGGGGCCATGCCTGCGGACTGTCAACGTCAGCAAAATATCTCGCGGTCTGCAATCAGATTACTCCGATGGGCTGCATGTGGCCTGCGGGCCGCAGGTTGCCACCACTGGATTAGACAAATAGTTGTCAGGGATGGTCTAAGTTTATCTGGTCGTGCCTCAGCACAGAAGGCTGGATTTGATGACTTCTCAAGGTCCCTTCCAGCTTTACATTTCTATGATTCTGTGGGTCTAACCAGTTCCAGCCATCTGGAAAGTGAATCCTGGTCTTCCTTTCCAATATTGCTCCCTTTTGAGTAGTGTGAATGTTCAACTGAGAAGGCATTCAATAGTGATCCAATAAATTGCACTCAGAACTTATACAGAAGCACAGAGGTTGATTGCTGTTAAAAGAAAACATACAGCTATATAGGACCAGATCCTCAGCTGGTGTATAACAGCTCAGCTACATTGAGCTTATGCAAGACAGCACAGTCCTTCTTTTGAAAATCTTGACTTTAGGCTAGGCAAGTTTTGGTTGGGTGTCCGCGGGGTAAGAAACCTAGATGAACAGCACAACTTGAAGAGTGATTCTGCTCTGAATGCCATTACTCTGTGCAAATGGCATTGTGAGGAGCCATATTAACAGTGTATCAATGAGTCCATGTCAACTGTGCTCTGCTTCAAGTAAAGAAAGGTTGATTTCTTTTCCTAAGAGCCAGCCCTGCAAAACTCCACCTCAGCTCCAGGAGTCAAATGAAGCTTTCTTTCTCACACATCATCACAAATTCTCCAGGCCAGATTAGGCCTCTCCTAATTTACACCTTTGGTTACACCTGTGCAACTGCACATAGATTCATACACTTTAAGGTCAGAAGGGACCATTGTGATTGTATAGACTGACCTCCTGCACAACACAGGCCACAGAATCTCACCCATCCACTCCTGTAATAAACCCCTAACCTATGTCTGAGCTATTGAAGTCCTCAAATCATGGTTTAAAGACTTCAAGGTGCAGAGAATCCTCCAGCAAGTGACCCGTGCCCCACATCTTCAGATTAGGCCCCCAGTGACACTGATACCACCGCATTGTCTTAAATGGCTGTGAATTGACTGGAACTTGTAAAATAATTGTATTGGTGAGACAATGTAGAAAAGGAATAGAATCCAGCTCACTCTCCCATAGCTTTGTAAACTCTGCAGAGCTAGCAGGAGTGAAAAACAACAAACATGATTTTTATTACTATCGTGAGCAGATATTGCTTTGATTATAAACAGAGAGCCAATCTGTTGAATAAAATGTGCCATTTTTGTATAGTCACTTTTCAAAGTGGACCTGTACTTCAATATAATTGTTGGAGAGGGAGAGGCTGCTGTGATCATTCCACAACAACATCCAAATGCAAAATGGATATAAACAGAAGGATGAAATCAGAACTGAAGTGGGATGAATTAATTTTTTTCCAAGCAAATTGTATAAAAAATAAAATAAAAAATATGAATCCACTAAAACCCCAGGGGTACAGATGGGCTGGTCTTCATTAACATTTGGATCGAAAAGTGTTTCCTGTCTTCTTTCTGGAAGCTGAGAAATGTCAGTGGTTTTTCAAACTTCTTGAAATATTTTCAGACTGTGCAGTCATGATTTCCCTGTGCGCCCACGGAATTATGGAAATAGTGAAGAGCGATGAATCTGCCAGAAAGAAAGGTGGCACTACAATGCTTAGGGCAGAAACCTCTGCAACAAATAGAAAAGTGTTTCAAACTTAGTTTGAAAATTTACATTCTGTACCAGTCTTTAGAGAGCAGGTGTCAAATATGAATCACATGCTTTTTATACCATATTTTTCCCAGGTTTGTTCATCTTAGATAAGGTATCATTTTTCATCTCCATAATATGTAGCATATATAATAAATAATATGCACAGTGCCATAATAAATATACATCATATATTATGTGTGTGCATTATAGTGGTCCTGGTAGAATTACAGCAGAGCAGTGAAGGCTGACTTGGCATTTTCATTATAAAACCTGATATCCAGTGTTCAATAGCAGCTCAGTTCCAAAAGACATAGATATACCTTCTAACCACATGCAAAGAGCTTTTACAAAATGGTTTTAAGAGCTTGATGTGAACAGCCCTGCATAGGTTTGCAAAGGAGGAGAGAGGGTTCAAGGAGCATTCTCGGTGTTTCAGTTCTCATGATTTTATCATTAGTCTGATATTTTGTGTCTTTTGTGAAGTCCCCACTCTTGGCAGTCCTGTGATTATGTGAGAATCTCAGCTTTCATTTAGTAATAAAAATATGTTTCTAGCCCTCCTGGTTGCAGAGAAAAGTTTGAAAGTGTGACCCCTGAAGGCTCAAACACCAGAAGGCAAATACAAAACACACAACATTTATTATTGCTAAAGGTCTTATCATTTTTAAGCCAAACTCATGATTTTTTATTATGGCACTACTGCTACTAGTATCAGCATGCAGGGCTCAGTTGCAGCCATAGTTCTCGCACTAACTAAGTGTAAGGATAGCTTAAGGCTAGAACTGGTGCAGGCCTGTGACAAAGCGGTGAAGTGTGGTAAGTGAGATCCTGGCCACATCCAGCCCTTCCCACCAGCCAGTAAAGCTGGCTCACATAGGAGACACATGTACATGTGTTTTCACTATGCTGTATTGACAGGAGATGCTCTCCGGTCAACTTCACTGTGCTGTGTTGACGGGAGTTGCTCTCCAGTCAACTTCCCTTACTCTTCTTGGAGAGCTGGAGTACCGGGATTGACTGTGGAGCGCTCTGCCATCAATTTAGCGGCTGTTCACTAGACCTGCTAAACCAATCCCTGCTGCATTGATTGCAGCAGCGTCGATCTCCCCAGTAGTGGAGACCAGCCCTCAGTCTTTTTAATCATTCCTCATACTGTTTTGTTGATGAGATGAGGTACAAGAAGGAATAGAATCCAGCTCACTCTCCCATAGCTTTGTAAAGACTGAAGGGCTAGCAGGAGGTATATGCATCTACAAAGGTCCAGGATAATTTTCCTCACCTATTTCTATTTATGGTATACCTTTTGTGCAACAGAGTGATTAGATCTGAACAAAGTATTCCTGGTAAGGATGTACCATTGACTTATATAACTGCATTACAATATTTTAGTATTTTTATCCCATCCTTCATATATCGTTGTGATGGGTTGGATCACAGAAACCCCTTTAGGACTGCCACCTGATGTGCCTAGACTACCTCTGAGCCTGTTTTCCCTGCCAGCTTGGGACTTCAGTACCTTGCCTTGTTTGAGCCAGACACGCTTGCCTGCTGCAAACACAGATCCAAGTCTGAACCACGTCCCCCACAAGCTGCAGGCTTAACTGAAAACAGCTTCAGAAGTGCTTCTGTCTCCAGCACTCAGATGCCCAGCTCCCAATGGGGTCCAAACACCCAAAAAATCCATTTTACCCTGTATAAAGCTTATACAGGGTAAACTCATAAATTGTTCACCCTCTATAACACTGATAGAGAGATATGCATAGCTGTTTGCCCCCCATCCTCCCCCCGGTATTAATATTTACTCTGGGTTAATTAGTAAGTAAAAAGTGATTTTATTAAATATAAAAAGTAGGATTTAAGTGGTTCCAAGTAATAACAGACAGAACAAAGTAAATTACCAAACAAAATAAAATAAACCCCACAAGTCTAAGCCTAATACAGTAGGAAACTAAATGCAGATAAATCTCACCCTCAGAGATGTTCCAATAAGCTTCTTTGATAGACTAGCCTCATTTTAGTCTGGGTCCATCAATCACTCACACCCCTGTAGTTACTGTCCTTTGTTCCAGTTTCTTTCAGGCATCCTTTGGGGTGGAGAGTCAGCTGAAGACAAAATGGAGGGGTTTCCCAGGGGCTTATATAGCCTCTTTCATGGTTGGAAACCCCTCTCTTCTCCAGTGTACAGCTACAAGATGGAGTTTTGGAGTCACATGAGCAAGTCACCTGTCCATGCATGACTCAGTTCTTTACAGGCCGACGCCATGTCAGCCCGAACATTCCCAGGAAAGCTCAGATGTGGACTGGGGTCTATCACGGTCCATTGTTGGCCATGTACTCCCAATTACTTGAATAACCCTATGTTCACCAAATCTGCCTTAGGTGCTTTCTGCAACAAACACTTTAAATACAAGCATAGAGCCAATGTTCTTAACTTCAGACATAAAAATGATACATGTATATGAATAGGATGAATACATTCAGTAGAACATAACCTGTGCAAAGATATATTACATGGCATATGTAGCATAAAACATATTCCAGTTATGTCATATTTACATTCATAAGCATATTTCTGTAAAGCATTATGGGGTGCAATTTCACAATCATCTTTGCTTTTTTTTGACTATTGCTGCACATCAAACAAAGATCTCCACTGAGCTATCCACAATCCTGGACCCAGTGACGTCAATGAGAGTTTTGCCATCAATTTCATTGGGACCAGAATTTCACCCCAGGCCTTTTCCTATAGTGGTTATACTTAGTTTAGAACCCAGCAATGTGTGTGAGTAGTAGATCTGAGAAAATTACAGATTTTCTGGTTCGTTGACCATTAAAAACAAAACAGACAAACAAATAAATAAATAAAATTGAAACAAAAGTTTTCAACACTTTCAGTGAATTGAAAGGTGGGGAAAAATGTTTCAGGTCAAACAAAACTTAGTGTTTGATGTGAAACAAAACATTTCATTTCGATTTTTGAGTGCTTTTTAACTTTTTTAAAAATAAAATTAAAGGAAATGTCAAAACAAAACATTATTTGAAATAATAGTGTTTCATTTTTAAAATGCTGAAACCATTTGGCGAAATTGACTCAAATTGGTTAAATGTTTCAGTGTCACCAAATCCAAAATTTTCAGTGAAAAAAATGTTTTGGTGGAAAAATTTTGCCCAGCTGTAATGAATATTTTATTCCTTCCGCTCTGCCACACCTTGCCTTTGGCTCTGTCTACACTACAGACTTCACGGTGGCACAGCAGAACCACTGCAGCTGCACTGCTGTAAGGTCGCCTGTGTAGCCGCTCTATGCCAAGTGCAGAGAGCTCTCCCATAGACCTAATTAAACCACCCGCAATGAGCAGCAGTAGTTATGTTGGCGGGAGAGCATCTCCCACTGACACAGAAGTGTCCACACCGGCGCTTTTGTCAGTGAAACTTATGTCGGTCAGGGGTATGGTTTTTTCACACCCCTGACTGACAAAAGTTTTACCAACAGAAGTACTAGTGTAGGCATAGCCTAAGTATTGCAAAGGTCTTAGAACAGTCATTAAATGTAGTATATTTACACTGGGGTATTATTTGCACTTCTTTTCACTTTTGGGCTGCATTTTTAAAATAATATCAGTTTGCAAGAAGCTGTCAGAGAACTATGTGAAAGTTGAGACAATAAACAAACATCCAAAAAACTTCAACTTCCAATGTAATTGTTTTCCCAAAATACCACTAGCAATTAGACCATATTAGCAACATATTGGTTAAATTAGCTCATTTTCTAACTCATAACTGTTTTTTTTTATTTGGTTTTACGGTTGCCAGAAGCATCTGAAACTGGAAAGTATCTAGGATTTAGTTTATAGTCATAAATTAGAAACAAGTAAACAACCAACATCACGTCTAGGAAAGCCAAACGTAGGAAAATTAAGGGGAAAAATATGAAGAAAATAATCCCATGGGTGGATTTTTTGTGATGGTTAAAAATTTATTGTGCAAGTTTTATGGAAGTACAATGATAACACAGCCTGCAGGGCAATACAGAAAGACAGTCAATAAATAAGACTAAAGAACTGTGCAATAAATAAATACCAAACTAGTGTAATATGTTTCTAGCAGGCTGAACACTTTTAATTCCTCAGTTTAAGGGTGAATTTTACAAATAAAATAACCACACCTGCATGTGCTTCTGCAAAGCAGTTTGTTTATGGTAGGACTCACCTTCCCTCACCCCTCCCCATCTCATTTTTCCAGTGTGTTTTTTAAAAATCCAGCTAGCATTTAACACTAGTTAAAGTACTTCATTCAAGATGCAGCCACTCTCTCGCGAAGACAATATTTGGGGTATTGAGTTTTGTAGTTTCCCTTTAACTCTAGCAGAGTTGTAATCCATGTGTACATGCACCCTTACCATAAGACAGCATTCCTCAGTTATTTTATATACATGCCCTTCAGTTAAACAAGCTGTACTGTGAGTGTCAAATGTGTCATGCACTGTCCCAAGAGATTTCTTTGAGGCTGGTTTAACCAAGTAAACGCACATCTTTTATTACCTTTGGTTGAACACATTAGCTCTTTCTTTTAAAAACATTGTATGGTTGAGAAGGCTTGGAACATTCCAGACAAGCGTCTGCAAAAACATCTCTGGATCAGTGACTGTGATCACGGGCTAGGTAATTTGTTTGATTAGAGCATCCGTCTAAGACAAAGAAAGTGTAGTGGAGTGAATCAGGCTCTGGTCTCATTTACAGGTCTGGAGATGCATGTAGAAGCTATTACAAGTGACCTTTGACCCAGGCCACCCTCAGGTGAAACTGTTTGCCCAGTCACCTCCTGTTAGCCTCAGTCAAATGATAGGCTTTTGGGAGCCATAGCAGTGACTTGGCAATTGTTAATCATACAGACAATATCAGAACCATAGGCCCAGCCTGGAGCTATACAGATGCAAAAGCAGATGAATTTAACAAATAATGGGTTTTCAAACTTCTTATGATGATAGTGTTACTTACAACAAATCTGTCTGCAGATTTTGGGCTACAGAGATAAAAGCCCTGAGGAAAAATGTCAGTGGCTTGAGTTTATTTATATGTAAGGTAACCATGAAAAATGTCGGCATACCACTAATTGTAGGGCATATTTATTCTGCACAAGTTGTTTTCCACATTAGCACAGTTGTTAAAATGCACAGTTTTGCCTCAGGAATAATATAACTTTATCTTCTGTAATTTTAAATGTGGATGCTGCTGGGGTACTATACGGTGAAGGAGAAATGTAAGAAATGGGCAATGCAAATATGAAAACAAACATAACAAAAATGTAACGTAGTAATTATATCAAATGCACAAGAATCAGTACAGACTCAGGGAAAGGATAATAAAGCAACTACAGAGAACTACACTTGGTGTGAAATTTGTACTCTTATTTGTTGACTGGTTTTTAGCTTAAACCACCTAAGGGGGACTGATTGGTAGGGTTAAACATTTATAGGGTTATTCTGTATTGATCTATGTTAATCAGTATCTACAGTGTATAGCAACCGTACTAACTGGGACAAAATAATCCCACCCTGCCTTCACCCGGGTATATTAGTCACAATATTACAAATAGTGTACTGAACAACAATTTAAAAAAAATCTGTTGACAAAGCAAGATTTTGCATCCAGTAATATTTTAAAGCAAGATAACACTAGAGCAATAATCCAGTAATTCACAAAAAGAAAAGGAGGACTTGTGGCACCTTAGAGACTAACAAATTTATTTGAGCATAAGCTTTCGTGAGCTACAGCTCACTTCATCGGAGTCTCTAAGGTGCCACAAGTCCTCCTTTTCTTTTTGCGAATACAGACTAACACGGCTGCTACTCTGAATCCAGTAATTGGCAATGATACAAGCTGTGTAATATCAGCTGATAACACAATTCCATATATTTGAAGCAGAAAAAGCTAAGATTCAGTAACTGATTTGCCATGACCTTTAGGTAACATGTAAGGCAGAGATATATCTAGTTCCATGAGACTGAAGTGGTGCGCTAAAGGTGAGTTTTTCACCAAGGTAATGCTCACAAAACATTTGCTCATCAGCCTACTGGTACAACAGCAAGTAAATATGCCAGATCTAGTTTCCAGGCTGGTATCAACCTCACACATATTGGGCTGACAGGCGCTGGAAGGATTCTGGAGGTGAGACTCAGCCTTGGGGAAGGTTTGTTACTGTGACACTCTTAGCCTGGAGGAGGAGAGAAAGTGTGGATGCATTGCATCACTCGCAATAACTCCCTAAAGGCCAGTTTAGTGTGATAGGGCTTGTGGGGAGAGTAACCATTCATCCATTCTCAGCCATTGTTCAGTGGTATGTTCTTATACCACATTTCCATATTATTCCAGCTTGTTAACTACTTCTGAACCATGTAGACTACACTAATCAAATTCAGGCTACCTGTATCCATTAAAAACCCCAACAGAAATGTTGGGACTCACAGTGTGATTCTTCAGTTTATTTATTTTTTAAACAGAGAATGCAATTGCAAATGCAATTTACAAGTTTGGATGGTGTGTGTGTGTGTTATTTGTTAGGTTTTAGACTTTTACAGAAAACAGTGGATGGTTCTAACTGCAGTTCAGAAGACCATGATAATGCCACCCGTACACCAACCTCTGGGACAGGGCCAAGCAGAAGCATATTTGTTAGATACATCACATACAAATAGGGTTATTGGGAAACAACCTTGATAGCCCACTGCATGTGGACAGATCACATGTTCATCCTCGGTAAGTAGTCATGTGCAAGCAAGCATGGAAGTTTGGCTCACTTTAGAGGCCTGTCATCTTTATCTGAAACCAATCTTTAGACTTCTCTTCCTCCTCCATCTCTGACATACCTGACCAACCTCCTGTCCACCACTGAGTCTTATTTCCAAGCCTAGTATTTCATTCTCCTTCCTTCCTATGATGCCTCTGACAGCCTGTCAGCAACCTTCTGCTCACTGATCTACCCAAACATGTTGAATGAAACACCCCCTTAGCTTTCCAGGGCATCTGTGACCCAACAGATAGTTCTCTTTAGTTGTTGTATCCTGCAGCTTTATCAGCAAACGTACTGGAGCTTTAAAAACATATTGGGCCAAATTCTGCTCTCAGCTCATCACTGTAAATGTGGGATGGAGTTATTCTGGGATAATTTAGTGCGGAAATTTGATCAATTTAATTTTTCGAAAACAATCTATGCTACATTTCAGGTTGATTGCACATATGAGAACATGGATTAAGCTTTGAGATTATTCATTCTTATTTTCCCCAAGCAAGTTTGTCCAGCCTTACAATGAATTCAATGATAACTCACTAGCATTATTGTTAGCTTTTCCCCTGCATTAACAGCAAGGTACCAGGAGAACAAAGACAGCTAATAAGAGACATCATTCCCGTTGTTCCATGCATCAGAACTCCCCTTTCTCCAACATTGTGCTGATGGAAAACACTTCTCTGCACTGAAAATTCATTGAATTAACCAGTTTGCTTCTCCATCACTTATCACTTCAAATAGTTTTGGATTAAAACAGCATATTTCCCACTACTGTTTTTAGTTTTTAGTTTCTATTGCAAATTCACTTTTAAAAATTAACTCCAAACCAAAATGTGACCTCATCTAAAGTCTCACTCTGGGAAGGATTTTTCATTTTCCCTTTTTACTTCATTTCAAAATGTACATTTAATTATTTTTGAGATATGTGTAGTTTTAAAAAAACAAACTAGTTTCATCATTGTCAAGTGTCCAATATTCATGAGTCAACATCCCCAAAACCATGAGTTGGGTTTAAAAATCGTGAGTTTTAAAAGATGATAAAGGTGAGGAGTATTTTTTTGCTTTGTTTTTGTGTGTGTCTTTACTGTTCATGTTTTCTTTTCTCTGTAACTAGGAACAACTTCTTCCTTTGTTGTTTTGTTTTAAATGAAAGCTGAGTGTCTCACCTAATCACATGACTCCAGGAATGGGTCTACAAGAAAAACACCAAATATCTGAAGACTCACAGTAAAATCATGAGAGTTGATAATGCTGTAAGTTTTAGAAAGTCTTATAATCAGTCAGCGTAACAAGGACCACATTGCCTACAATGGGACTTCTGCCTGCTTACAGCTTTGGGGTTAGAACTCAGAACTCATGGTCTCGGGTACATGCTCCTTCTGCTGAACAGTCTGGGTTTGTTATGCTTCTCGTTCTACAGGCAGTTTCACCTTGCCGCAGGGCTTTAGGATCTTTGGATCAAACAGTTTTCCAAACTGAAACAAAATCTAAAAGTTACATTTCAGGGTTAAATAGGCTATAAATTGACCTGATTGGTGTCCACTTCCTGAAACTAACTTTTGGGACTGAACTACTTGATTCTTGCCTTCCTTTTCTCCCTGAGGTGCTGTATGAGCACATGCCCTGGATGAGTTTGGTGGGCAAACAAGCAGAGGAGAAGCCTAAAGGGAACACTTGTTTCTCCTGCCAATTTTGTGACGAACGGAAAATCCCCCACTAAACACCTTAGCTCAGTCCAAGAGTGGGTCAGCCAGGGCTTCTTCCCCAGGGACAAGTGAAAGCCAGCCCATGCTGGTGAAGCAGGGAACCGCAGCTGTGAAATGGAATGTACAGTCCACCTGTGGGGAAAAGGAGAAGTAATGGTCTAAGGATGGCTTCTCCATGACAAAACTCAATATTGCCTTATCAACCATTGCTGGTGACTGAGGCCCTCCCACAGCAGGTCTCTTCTCTGTTTCTCACAGAGGAAAAAGATCAGTGGGAAAGGGCCTTTGCGCCCAGTTCCGAAATGCCCACATTTGAAATTACAGTCATAAACCCCCTCAACATCATTTGAATTTTCCTTCAATTTTTTTTACCAGCTCTACTTATAAGGTGTGTTTGGCCCATCAGGAAAGTTAAATGAAGACAGGTAGCCTATGTCACAGCTAAGTAAGACAGCTGGAGCAGCAGGCTGCTAGTGAAATGCATTTAAAATACATCTAATCATTTTGAACACCAAATACTTTTGGAAACTAGCATTCTGCTCTGGGGCTTTCTGCAAATTCCGTTGATAAATTATTTGTTATCAGTTGGTCACTCTGCACTAGAAACCAGGCTGTGAATCTCATGGGAACCAGCTCTCTTGTGTGATGCAGTTTCACTCAGGTCAGCATTACTTGTAGTATTTCAGCAGGCAGCAGTGTGCAAGAATAAACTTCAAGCAGTTCAAAATGCATGGCTTGGTTCAAATCTTGTACAAAGATTTATTTCACGTTTTTTGGGAGACATCCAATGGGGCATTCCTGGAGGGATGGTGGTGCCCAAGAGGCCACAACTGGGTGTTTCCATGCCAGGCTGGAATAGGTAGTCAATTATAAAGGTATCAAGGCAGGGCTACTAGATAGGTAATTAGGTAGATCTACTCTGTGCAGCATAGAGTGTAAAGTGTCAAACACCTTCATTCCATGGTAATTCCAGCAGTCACTGTTGTGGCCCGCCCACAAATTGTGGGGTAAATGTCTTCCCACACACTCCCTGCAGAAAGACCAATTACTCATGCATTTTTGGGCTCAGGATGTCAAAGAAAGTTGAATTCCACCCATTTTATCCAAATACATTCCAGGGCTGTCAAGCTGTGATCATTTGAATGAGGAGATTGTTCATACCTCTCACTGTGATATATTTCAAAATCCTTCGCCACAGAAATGAGACGCTTTCAAAGCTGACTAGAAGTTATTCCAAAATGAGGGCTTCTTCCTCCAAGAGCCTGGAACAAAGCCCATTGGCAGGCTTTCCACTGACTTTAGTGGGCTTTAGGATCAGGCTCCAAATGATTGAGACTGGTTTATCCTCTACTTCATCCAGGCAAACTCAAAAATCAGCTTTGATTCTCTTGCTTGCTGCATGCACGAGAGCCTTTTGAAGCCCACAAAAACAAGTTAAAAAGATCTAGATATTGCATTTAATAATCACCTTCTGCTGAGGAGTAGCAAAGTGTGTTGTTTTTCCCCCACTAATTCTCACATGAATTTCTTTTCCTCAGTACCAACAGCAAACAAAATTACACAACAGATCAGAACAGCTTACATAATGCCCTTTATAAAAACCTGTCTTACCTCAGAGGCATATTAGCATTTCTTATGGGCTTAGAGGGTAAGGGATTAATTACAGATTTTCAAAATATGTCTAATTACAGATTTACTGGAGAAATAAATAATTCATGTTTCATAATTTGCCATGAAATGACTATTTTCTTTTGAAGGTTCAAAACTCTAGGCTTAAATAATGATAAAATTCAAACCTAAAAATGTCTCCTAATCCTTTATCAATCAGCGTTTTATTTATATTAGAAATACAGTGGAAACTTGCTCTTTTGCCCGAATGAGTGGGAGACCCACTGGAATTCCTCAGCATGGCAAATTATCAAACAAAATGAGCAAACGTTAAAAACGTTATTTGTTCATTTATTTTGGCACTTGGTGGCTGCGTGGGGGGAGTTCAAAAGCACCTAAGTGATTTAGGTCCCATTGACTCTTAGGTTTTGTGGCAAGAACTAAGCAGGCATAAAGTGAATGGCTGGTACTTCAGTCTCAGGGCTGGAGTAGAGGCTACTATTATACTGTGCATGCTAATGCCAGTCCAGCAAAATATTTAAACATGTGAGTATGTCAACTGGTTTTGATGCGACTACCCCTGTGCTTTAAAAACATGCCTTTAAGTGCTTCACTGGACTGGGGTCAGAATGCAGAGATTCCAGGTCATGTAAGCATGAAGCTAGTTGTCCCTTTCCTGCCTTATTCTTAGCCCACCACCAGTGTGTCCTGCTGTCATACCTATTCTACCCAGAGCCGACATGAAGAATCCATAACTGGCATTTAGGGAACATAGATCTGCATTAAAATTTTTATAATGGAGCAGGGAATATCCTCCAGAATTGAAATATCTCCATTTGAGTGTTTTATTAAAGAACCCTTTAAAAACATTTTAATTTTCTTTATAAATAACAATTTAAAAAGGAAAATAAAAATGTAAAGGGTCTAATTTTGTAGTCCTTTACACCAGCGCCATTTATTTCATTTCCAAATTCAATGAATTTGCACCAATGTAAAACTGGTGTCATGGCATGGAGAAATTCTTGTGTACAAATATCCATTAGTCAAGTCACTATCCTGCCTTCTTCCATATTGGTGCACTACGGGAGAAGGGGAGGGGAGGGAGGAAGAGTTTCTAGAGAAAAAAAATATCAGGGCAGGATTTTTTACTACAAGAAAATGAACTAGATATCTTGCCTGCCAGTGTTCCTCCACCTCAAGATGGCTGGATAGGGTGAATGTTGATCACCCTCTACCAGCTGGCTCATACCATGCTATTGTTCACTACTCTGCTCTTCTGCTTTGTGTGGCAATTTAAGATAAAGGCAGTATGTTGTCTGCAGTGTACAATTTTTTATTGCATATATACAAGTGTATATGCAAAAGAAATAGGTTGACAATATTTTCTCTAAGTATCATATATACAACATACAATAACAAAATCCCTGTACTTATTTTTTATGTGATACGTTTTTCAAATATATTAACAACAATACTAGAAAACAATAGAATAAAGCTAAAAATAGACTAACAATAGTTGTGAATTAACTCATAGGATCTAATATGCCCACATGTTTACGGTATGTATATGAAGCCTGGCACCCATGCAAGAATAGTATTTCAATTCATTAATGAATTAATAATACCGTTCTTAATTATGCTATATTAATGTATTATAATGCAAACTAAAATAAATAAATGATGCTTAGACTCAGGCTAGTCATTTTAGGTCGTAGATATTCAACAAAGTGGGACAGTCACAAGATGTATGCTAGGATTTTCAAGGAGCCTAAGAGAGTTAGCTACCAAACTATTAGGCTTCTTTGAAATTCCCATCCTTAAAAGACAGAGACCAAGTATTGGAATTAGGGAATCTGCAATGTCCCAGACATTACACACACATCTCCTTTATCTCACCTGTATCTTTTTTTGTGGAAAGAAACATCCTCATGTATAATTCATAATGAAATCTAAAAATGGTGCCATAGAGCATCCTATATTATTACACTGGGGATTGTCATCTTGCATTCTGTTTGTAAGATTATTATTGGCTTCTGCCACAGGGTAAGGAATCAGAAGACCTGTCTTGGTCTTGCTGTCTGACCTTGGACCAGTGACTTAACTTTTCTGCACTGCACTTTTCCCTTCCATAAAGTGAGGCTAATGATAAACCTGCCCTATTCTAAAGTGCTTGGAGTTCTATGAACGAAAGTTATCATAGAAGTGCTAATTATTGTTATTAATTGGCACTGGTTGAAAAATGAAAACCTATTTTCATAAAAAAAATTAGGAACATAGACATTATTTTCATGTGAAGTGTTCAAAGGGGACCTTCCTTCTCCTTTTTTAAGGAGACTCATTATTGAAAATGTTATTGAAAGTTTTTTATGCCAACACCCCACTTTTTAGTAAATGAAAAAAAATGGACAATGCTTTCAATAATATTTCTGATAATTTTTACATTGTTGACAATGTTGAAAAAAATTTTTGCCAAAGAATTCCATTTTTGACAAGAAACCTTTCCCTTTGAAAAATGTCAACCGGTTCCATTACTAATATTCTATCAGCACATTCATTTTTAAAAAATCTCTGTTAAGAGTTCTAGGTTAGCTCTACAGATATTTAAGCAGGTAAATATCTACCGCGAAGTTGCCATAGAATGGGAAAAGTTCATCAGGGGGTATGAGACGGTACATTAAGGTGAAATGAAGTGCCCTTGGTCATAACTGCAAGGGATGAGCATTGTAGAAGAGATTTGTAAATGAAAAGGCAAGTCATTTAAAAGTCCTCTCCCTCCTTCGCCCACACCATATTAATTACATACCTTGGGCCTGTGCCAATATCTTTTCCTTACATCTTAATAAATGAAGCTGGTATTCAGGATAAACAGTCTGATACAATGTAGAGGAGCTGCAGATACTTTGAAATTGTATTTTCTAAAAACACTTATAAGTTATGCTTCAAACACAGTTTCGTTCACTGAGTCGTGTAAATAAATATCAGGCCAGTGAGTTCCCATCCCACAGCTTCAGTGCAGTAACTCTAATTACCCATCTATAAACAATACTGACAAGCCATAATTTAAAACTCTGTGCTGCGCCTCATGGCCATGTTGTTTGCATTCACTCAAGGTAAATATCAAAATGAATAGCATCTACTATATCTGCTAAAACAGTGTTTCATGAGCCCTCTGTATGTATATAAAGTGCATTAAATGAAAGTATTTCCTAAGGGCCTGGTCCAGACATGCTGCCCAAGCTCTAGACTATAGAGCAGAAAGGTCATTCAGCCACTAAAGCCCAGTCTGTCACTCCCACTGAAAAAAAACATGGATCAGGACTCGGCTCCAAGGCTGCAGTTTGTGGATCGGATAGGGCAAGGGTGAGGATCAGCAAAGCTGAGATTTCCAATGCATCCCAGTGCAGAGAGCCAGCAAAAGGTCTAGGCAGCACTTACACGCTATTTTGAGGACTTAAGTAGGATTTAAGTGGTGCAGAGGACTTGTGCAGCACAGGGGCAAATTTCACCCCAGATACATTCCTTCTTTCCTGACCTATTTTCTTCAAAGTCCCCAATCAAAGCTGCAAAGCGAGGATTCTATGCTGGATTAGATTTTCTGGATGGCCCCAGCAGGAGTTGGCGGACTGGTGGGATTGGTGGCCTGTCCCTGTAGAATCTAGTTTTAATTTATTTTATAGAACAAATACATTAACATGGACTGCTGGGTCTGGGAGAGTCCCGACAACCCTTAGCTGCAAAATATAGCATGGGAGAGGGTTTCCTTCTTCAAGATTGCCAGTCTGAAAATCTTCAGGCATGCATGGCTCACTTCAGTGCTCTAACCCTGGTTGACAAGTCCATTCAGGAGGTCAGGCTGGGAGACCTATTGAAATATTTGTGACATCCACTGGTCTCCCCTCCATCAATACTAGGAGAGGTAGGGGCAAACACAGCTGTCACTGGCTGGCTGCAGAAAGAGGCTTGTCAGCCAGGGAAGAGTACATCAGAGCATTGCCCCTTTAAGATGTATACACTAAGCTGTAAAAGAACCCAATGTCTGGGGAATTCCTTGTGTACAATATGCTCAGTGGGTGACTTCAGTGTCATTAAGCCAGGGCAATTGGGGCAGAAGCAGTCTCTGCAGGGGGCAGCTGGGAAAGCCCAATGAGGCATTTTATGGCCAATAAGGATGAGGCATTTTCACTTTACAGAACACAGGCAGCTTGCAGGCTTCCATGGATCAGCAGCTGAAGAAGCTCATTATTTCTTGGACAGGGCCCAGTGTCATTGCACAAGTGAGCTAGCTAGCTTCCTTCCCAAAGTAGGTGAGCATTCACAAAAGCCTGAGCGAGGAATAACTGAGTGGCCTCAGAATGTACAGTCACTATATTCAACCTGTAAGCTGTGTATGCTTGCACAATTGTTTGTGATAAATATTTTAAACATACATTTCTTGGGTCCAATTAACCATCCATGTCATTTTACAGGGGTATTTTAAAAAGGAAAACAAAAAAAATCTCCTTTTGGAACCAATCTTTTAAATTTGTATTTGAACCACCAGAAGCCTGACCAAATAAAATGTCAAATTTTTCCTTGTTCATTAACCTTTGATGCTTATTGTACAGTCAATTTCACTGCTCACTGGGGACGTGGCAGAATCAAATCACCGTATTCATTTTACTTAGGGCTTTAGGTAGAACTTGAACTGCAGTCCACAAAGCTGAGGGTGGGGCGGGGGACAGAAGGCAAAGCTATTAGACCAATCCTGCCTCTTCAGCAGTTTGTATGTTTAATAAAAATTGAATTTAGAGAGAGAGAGAGAGAACCCCCATCTTAGTAATAATTCCCTTCACAAGTTCTACTATAATTTAAAAAATAGAGTCAAGGTCATGATGAGTGCTATTGAAAATAACAGACAGACCCGTAATTATAGCAGGGCCAGCTAAACCAAGGGTTAAGGGTCTCTTAATACTCTGTCAGCATTTCCACTATAACCCCTCAGTTTCAGAGGTTTACATCTTGGACATAAATATTTGCTGCAGGCCAAAAATGCCCCTTCGAGGGGTCAGCTGGAGAGGTAAATTTTATTTACATATTTTTTTTTTAAATGGCCTAGTTCTTTAGCAGTCACATGGCTCTTCACAAAGACAAGAGGCATATTTCATTCGAAAAGCGAGAGATCACAATCTGGAACATAAGAAGATGTCAGTGAGGGATCTGCCTGCATGGCATATATTGCAGGGTTAGGGCTTTGCATTTAAGGCCACATTCCTACCAAGACTTACACGTGTGCTTAACTTTACGTGGCCTCCCTGGCATTCCTTTACTCATGGTGTGTAAAATTAAGCACATGCACGACCCTTTGAAGAATCAGGGCCTAAGGCCTTATCAACATGAGAAAGTTGCTTTGTATTCATTTAAATCGATCTTTAAACAGATTTAGTTAAACCATTGTGACCCCCTGTGTGGATATCCTTATTTTGGTCTGAGGGTGTCTTACTTGCGGTTTCTAATCATCTTAAGCTAAACCACAATATTACCAACACTCATGGTAATATTTGGTACTTTTCTTAAAGCCCCAGCTGCTGGAATCAAGAGGCTATGTGTCAATCTCAGCACAGTCCACAGTCATTTGTTTAAAAAGTACGTTTTTAACTCTCATAGGTGTAGAGAAAAACTTGAAAACTAGAAGTGAGTGCACCCTGGAGGCTCAGAAAATTAAGACAAATAAAAAAGAACTCAAATGTATTATTTAAAAAAAATCTCATGATTTTTGGCACCTGCCTCACGATTTTTGAATGCTTGAAGTAGGCAGTACTGAAATCAAAATAAACATGGTTTAAAGTGCAATAAGAGCTTCCCAGCGGCCTTTTGCACTGGTTTAACTAAATCAGTTTAAAACCACCTCTTTAGTTAAACTGGTGCAACTTTCTCGTGTAGATAAGCCCTACGCCAGTAATGTTCTCCTCCATCATGGCTTTGGTGCTCATTTAAAGAGTGCTGGGATGGAAAAAACATGATTGCTAAATTATCTTGACTGTACTGTAGAGATGAGTTTTCAGATCTTTTTGATGAGCAAAATGGTCCAGAAGGGAAAACCCCTCCAAAATGATTACGCAGGTAAAAACCCTTTGGCCACTCTTTTTTGCATCTCTCTATCAAAGTTATCAAAATATAATAAACAGAATGCCTAATGTATGTCTACCTCACTTCAGCATCTCTCTCAATACGATCCTAGAGGGGGTTGGGTTTTTTTAAGCCAAAATATATTGAGGATATATAACTTTTTTTTTTTTTTTAGTTTCTAAAAGCATATTTATTGTGTAAGACCCAGAAGATAAAAAGGATGCAACTGTTATTCTTGGTTTGCTTTGTGGTTATTTACTTAGGAATAAGCACCTCATTTTTCTTGTGCACAAAAAGTAATTATGCAGTCAAAAGAATTATAGCCTGCATACTTCAAAATATATGAAAAATGTAAAACTTTATTACACACATTCATTTCTAACAAAGGACGTCCACAGCTTCGAAGTAACTGGGATAAGCCAGATAACTGATGCATGGTATATATACTGATGTTCCTCCCAAATGGGCTTTATAAAGGCAAACAAACAAATAAACAACTTCTTCCGTTATGTCTCTCCTTCTCTTATAAATTTCATCTCCCTAGAACAGGAGACTGTAGATTTAGAGTTTTTTATTAAGCTAAAATATTCTGCTCAAGCAATCTCTTTTGCTGTCCTTCACAATTTTTTCCTCACTTTCTCATCCCAAACGGTTCAAATGAAATGACTCCTGCTTGTGTCACTGACCTGACTGTGGCACCCTGGGCAAGATACTTCATTTCTCCGCCTCAGTTTCCCTATTTGTAAAATGGAGACGGTCCACTTGATTCACCCCAGCTAGGCAGGACATTGCAGTTGGCATAGGCCTGTGCCTGAACCAGTGTGTGCATTTGCCCCCAGAGGACAGGTGGTGCTTGTACCTTTACCAAAGTGTTGCATCAGGGCAGGATAGCTTTAAAATGTGGCCAGTACATTGGTGCAGCATGTTGAATCAGTACATCCCTCAATGACCTGGCCACACCCTTGCCTAGCCAGCATTGCTACACTGGAATGGAGATGCAGGCACTCCTGCAATTTCCCCCTGTGGCTAACTTTTGGTTACCAAAGGCTCTCTGCTAAATGAATCAAGCCTACCGATACTTAAACACTTTGTCTGGGAGGCACAATGGAAAGCGAAAAGCTGTAAAACTGCATTCCATGGCGCCCTCATCGCTAAATGTACTATTTGACCTTTTCAAGAACACTTTCCAAGTACAGTGTCCACCAGAAAGGAGAAAATATGAAATTTCAAAATAACTGAAATAATTTTTTCAGTGCTTTTTTTTTTTTAAATGAAGCTGAACAATGGCTTCAGGGTAGTTTTGCTTTATTTTTAAAAGTGAAACCTTAGTGTTTGCTACTATGATGGTGGTGAATCAAATTGTCTGTGCCTCTCGCCCATGGATTTATTTGTACCTGTGATTTTCAATTTAATATGTGTAGAATTACGTAGGCTTCAGCATTAGCACATTTAGCACACATAACATACTGTTCTGTAACTCTAACTGGCTGCTGCCTAACAAATAACATATCATAAATAAAGAACTAACATTTGAGGGTTATTTTTCAATTCTTCTTTGTGTTAATCCCATCAAATGGGATCCACGCTACAACTCCTCTCCTCCAAAAGTGTTCTGTTCAATGCCATATTCTGTCACACCATATATCACCATCTTTGTCTTTATGACATCCCACTACTACTTCTTGGGTTGGCCTCTCTGTCTTTTTCCTTCACTTTTGATCTGGTGGACTCTTACACAGTTGTCAGGATTGTGCTGTAGCCAGTCTCAAGCCAGGCTGGAAAAGGAGTAGAGTTGGCATCCGGTTGGCAGCTGGCCATAAAATCTGTCATAAACGGAAACTTTAATTTTCAGTTATTTTTCAGTAAACTCTGGTGCAGATTCAGCAAAACACTTAAGCACCTGCTTCACTTTAAGCATGTACTTAACTCTCATTGAAGTTAAGCACATTCGTAACGGTTGCTGATTGGGGTCTAGTTCAGTTTTTCATAATTGCTGGTATTTGTCCAGCTATCTAAAGCACAATTCAAAGAAGCAGCTTTGAATAGCTTGCAAATGAATGGAGTGTACAATCATAAATGTTCTGATCTTTGTACTGATGTGTTCAGACACCTTGGCATTGAACAGGCGAGCTTGTCACTCCCCTTGATGGCATATGTGAATTCTAGACTGAGTACTGAAAGCTACATAAACTCTTGTGGCCTACATCCAGAAAAGTATTTAAGTACCTAACTCCTATCCATTTCAATTTGAGGATCCAGACCTTCTGCGCCTATATTATTATTAATTTGTATTGTGTTAGTGCCAAGGAGCCTCAGGCCTGGGACCCTAGTGTGCAAGACGCTGTATACAGCGCATTTTAAAAGAGAGGAAAACCGCAAACCAAAGCTCAAGCTTTGACCCTCTCAGACTTGGAGGAAGTTTGAACCTGGATGCAAATGTCAGGCTTAGGCCCATCTTTAATTAAAATGTAGTTTGGGGGTGAAAAACCAAAACCTGTATAAAATTTAACCCAGCCGTCACTAAGGAAAATACTCTAGAACAGTGGTTCTCAAAGCCGGTCCGCTGCTTGTGCAGGGAAAGCCCCTGGCGGGCTGGACCGGTTTGTTACCTGCCGCGTCCCCATGTTCGGCCGATTGTGGCTCCCAGTGGCCGCGGTTCACCACTCCAGGCCAATGGGGGCTGCGGGAAGCGGCGTGAGCCAAGGGACATACTAGCCGCCCTTTCCACAGCCCCCATTGGCCTGGAGCGGTGAACCGCGGCCAGTGGGAGCCACGATTGGCTGAATCTGAGGACATGGCAGGTAACAAACGGGTCCAGCCCGCCAGGGGCTTTCCCTGAACAAGTGGCGGACTGGCTTTGAGAACCACTGCTCTAGAACATAGACAGGTTTAGAGCCTTTGAATACTCTACTATTCCCTCCTCCACTTACTCTAAAGTCTAAATACCTGACTCTCTGCTGCCTTGTGCATTGCGTAGCCATTTACCCCTGATCAAAGTGAGTGCAGGTTGTCAGTTGACACCCACTTTCCAAAAGTACAAATGGCAACTGAGCGAGTGAAGCTGTAGGTCCCCATTTTTTTTTATTTACTTTGGGCTGTCATCTACTCACATAGTTCCAGTCATTCATCCTGCAAACCACCAATTTGTGTTATGCCCTGCAGTTAGAAATCACAGGGTTTTCTGCTAAAAACAATGGAATTCATTTTATTGCATGGATATTATTCATTCTTAGAAAGGTTCAAAAGTACACACATAAGCTAATGCTGTAAACTCAGGGTCACACAAAGTGGCATGCAGAATCATAGCCAGATTGCCTGTGCGGGTAGGTGTGGGGGCAGCAGCAAGACAAGGGCAGGAAGGAAAAGGGGAAATGGTTGGTGACTTTGAAATCTCTTCTATCATTTCATAATTAGAATAAAAGGCACAGGCTGATATCATTGGAAGACTTTGCCTAGAGCAGTTTCATCTGAAGTCAGACTGGGCTGCTACAAGCTTTGATAAGAATGCTGTTTCTTCTTGTGAAGTGAGATGCCTGCGGATAGGATCCCCAATGACCCTGTCTTCTGAATCAGCAGAAATGTACCTCCAAAACATGCCAGCATGATCCACAAATACATACTGGCTAGCAAAATAATAGCATTACACGCTGTTTATAGGCTTTAACCTTACTGCTTTTCAATGGAAACAATCATATTATCCCTTAAACCTGGTCTCAGCACCATTTAAACATCTCCCTTGTCTACCCACTTTAAAAGAGCAGCTGAATAGCTGCATATATAGGGACCAAGCCCTTCCCCTCTCCAGGTGTCTGTACTTTACTTAGGGCCCCAAGCTTGATTCAGCTCATGCCCTTTCTGACAAGCTTCAGCTGGCCCTCCTCACCAGACAGGCAGATCAATTAACAGAGGGATTTTTCTTTCAGAGCTCCCTTCCTGGACCTTTAACCCTTTGTTTGCTCTACTAACAGAGGGAGGACCGGGGCATAGCTGGAATCACATAAAAATTTTCATTCAAAACCTATTTCAGCCAACAAATGACTATTTTCCCCCAAACTGAAAACTTTTGTAAAAAGCTTTTGGTTTTTTTTTTTTTAATTTTTCTAGATTTTAGTCAAAACTGAAACTTTTGAAATTCTGAATGATCATTTTTCTCACTTTCTCCTTTTTGCCACTGAACGCAACTTAATGAATGATGTCTAGAATTCTTTTCTTTCTTTCTTTCTTTCTTTCTTTCTTTCTTTCTTTCTTTCTTTCTTTCTTTCTTTCTTTCTTTCTAACTCTTCCAAATCCTCCTCTTTGAAAAAGTTACAGTATGGAAAAAGAAATACATGAAATTCCATAACTCTGCTATTTGGTAACTTTACAAAAGTTGGTTTTGAACAGTTATCAGATTATCAAAATGAAAAAAAAAAACCCTTACAAAATCTTATGACATCGTTCATTTTATTGCAGTCAGTTCAAAAACAGAGGTGTGGGGGGGAAAGAACGGGGGGAAACATTTTAAGTTTTTGAATATATAAAATGTCAAAACCTCAAAAATGTTAAAAAAAAATAATGTTCTGCAAAGAATTTCAAAAAAATTAAAACCGATCCATCATGAACCTTGTGAAATGGAAACAACTAACCTATTTGAATTTTTTTTTTAATATCAACCAACTCTACCCGGAAGTGTAACACACAGCACCTCACTGATATGGAAAGCCCTAATGCTTTTGCCCCAGCAAAGAAATACATACCAATTACATTGCTAATGATAATAATTAGATGCTCCTGAGAAAAGAGGTTTCCCAGAGCTACTGAATAACTTTGAAAAAAATACAAAAATATCAGTGCATGATACACAAAATGCAATTCAAATATATTCATAGTGAATATTTAATTATTTTTTGTTAGGCAGCATCTCATCATTGTCAGCATCTTTGGCTATAAAAGGCCATTCTTAAGATGGACCCAGAAATACCTTGCACTGCTGATTTTTTATGATCCATACTGGTGAGGGTTGTTTTTTCCCCCTTCCTGAATTCATACACAAAAGCTCTTTGGGTCAGGGACTGTCTCTTTGTTCTGTGCCTGTTTGGCCCCAAGCACAATTGGGCCCTGATCCATGACTGTGGCTCTTCAGTGATCCTGCTATATAAAGAATAAATAAATAAAACCAATAATAAATACACGGCAGTGCATTAGAGAGACAAGGTGGGTGAGGTATTATTGTTTATTGGATCAACTTCTGTTGGTGAGAAAGACCTGAAGAAGACTGGGGTGTAAGCTCAAAAGTTTGTGTCTCTCACCAACAGAAGTTGGCCCAGTAAAAGGTACCACCTCACCCGCCTTGTCTCTCTAATAACCTGGGACCAAAACAGCTACAGCAATACTGCAAACTGCAGGGTGCATCAGTTAAGGATGCTGTATCACCATTATTTGTAACAAAAAGACTAGAAAGTGAGGAAATGAAAAGTTAAGACTACCAACACTAAGTACCCTCTCTTCCCCATTCAAAGAGACACACACACATATTCACACAGTATTAGTGCTATTGATAAAGACAGATATATCTTCTTCACTAGCTAAATCTGGCATCCGTGAAAGTATGATTTTTGTATGATACAAATGCACAGGACAGCTGTAAATTTTTTTTTTTTTTTTTGCTTCCTTCTTGATCAACTCGGTCATACAGTTTTTGGACTGAAAAGAATGATCCTACTATGTACAATTATTCTAAAGCAATAATGGAATGTTAACATTAAGTTTCATTTCTGTGCCTTTGGTCAGTTAATACCACAACTTTTATTATGAATTTAAGGATAGATTTCTGCATGCAATTAATATTGTTCTCCCATAATGCCACCAAAGGAAACGAAGCCACTCATTAGCATGGGGTTTTTAAAGCTCCAAAGAATAGAAAATGAGTTTGAGACGTTGTAAGAACTTTGTAAATGTGTTACCAGACACACTAATGTGAACTACCCAAGTACAAGATGGTATTATTGGAGCTGATAAATCCTCAGACACACCATTCTGCTAGTTATATAACACATTAGAACTAACTGTATGAGCAAAATTAGAACATTCTTCTAATAGTGCTAAAATTTCAGACAACATTCTGGAGGATGATACTCTCATTTTTAATTCCTTATTTATCCATATAACACTGACCACACACAATCAAGTACTGCAAATTGTTTTTTTGTTGGATCAACATAGTCTGAAGATAGTGCCTCTTTGTAACTTAGAGGTAAGTTGAACAATGCAATGCACTGATCAATCCTATGATCCTGAACATTTGTCAAGTGAGATTTAATGAAAGAGGAGTGTCCTTGCTAACACGTTAAATCCTGCCTGTAATCCCCAGTATAACAAGAAAACAAAGGGGTCCTCCATCCCCTGCTATATCAGGAATAAAGATTGGATGATAGCATGATGTGAACATAAAATAATTGTACACAGAAGCTTATGCAAAAAGGCTTTGTTCGTAAGTACTGGAAAGCCACTCACCCTGAAACAATGGGGCAAATTAGCATGCATCCAGCCCAAGGGTGTAAGCAGCACACACACGCACTCCTAGTGACGGATGCTTAGCTCTTGCTGGGAGGTCACCACTAAGAATCTTTCTTGAGAAGGCAGCATGTCAGATTTCAGACACTTTCTCTACAAATGGGCTTTTGCAGCTCAAAAGAGGGGCTTTTCGATCCACATAATAAAGTCCATTTACATGAAAAGATGCCGCTTTCAATGACATGATTAATTTAGGAAATACCTGGCATCTGAATGAAGCAAAGACTTCAAGAGATGACTGATGATGAGAAAAGATAATTAGGCAAATGTCAAGAGTCAGTGTTTTGATTGGTGACTGAGAGGCTGGCCTGCCTAGGTTATCGTATACCCATTCCAGATGGAAATGAAAGGTCTTTGTAGAGAATTCAGGATGATCATCTTATGGCTAAATATAAACTCTATTTAAGCCTAGATTTTTCCTGAGTTTTCTTCCACTGCAACCAGAAGTGAAGCCTTCTTAGCCCATGAAAGACCTCACTCACATCAATGGCTTTTCTGATGGTACTAGAGAAAGCTTGGCCTGTTTGTGTCTTGAGATGTCTAACATATGAAAATTTATCTTGCATTTTGTTGAGGACTAGAGCACCCTTAGACTTTTCAAAGCGTCCAGTCACGTCTTCTCCCAAGTCTCCAAAGGTGAAAGAAAATGTAATAACTTTGCAGACAGGACCTGAGGACAAAGGTAAATGACAACTCCTTTCTTAAATACGAACAAAAAAACAAACCCCTTTTCTTCCCAAGTTTCAACCAAATGCCCCCTTCAGTGACATGGCACTGAATACTGGTGCCCTCCACAGGACAAAAACAAAATCAACAGGATATCGCAGATCACTGTGCAGCATGCGCTGACAGGACTTCTCTGTTTAGATTGATGGATTGTCTCCCCTAAGTAAAAGCAGCAAGCACAATGCATTCTTTCTAATCCATCATGACATTTTGGATCAAGATTATCATTGGTCCCACAATTATGTATATGAGATTTAATTTGTGGGCTATGCTGGGATTATACAGCATACTGGGTCCTGGGAAATATGGATTTGTGCAATAGAATTTTAGGCACTAGAGGTTTTATGGGATTTATGAAGCAGTTGTTAGACAAGCTTGAGACATCACTGACCTTTTTCACTTCTGTCTTGCCCTGGTGCAGATTGAAAGCTAGGCCTGGTTACTAATTCTGTTGTATCCTCTGCTGGCCAGGAACTGCTTCAAGAAGACAGGGTAAAAAGTACAGTAGAGGAAGCATCAGCCTAATCAGTCAAGCTTAATTTGGCTAACCATCCAATGCTGCAACTGCTATTAGTTAATCTTCAAATAATTTGTTATAGTAGGCTTTATGAAGTACCAGAAATAATTGTCTTTTTTCTCAAAAAGAAAAGGAGGACTTGTGGCACCTTTTAGAGACTAACCAATTTATTTGAACATAAGCTTTCGTGAGCTACAGCTCACTTCATCGGATGCATTCAGTGGAAAATACAGTGGGGAGATTTATATACATAGAGAACATGAAGCAATGGGTGTTACCATACACATTGTAACCAGAGTGATCACTTAAGGTGAGCTATTACCAGCAGGAGAGCGGGGGAGGGGGGAACCTTTTGTAGTGATAATCAAGGTGGGCCATTTCCAGCAGTTGACAAGAATATCTGAGGAACAGTGGGGGGGTGGGGGGAGGGAATAAACATGGGGAAATAGTTTTACTTTTACTTATGCTCAAATAAATTGGTTAGTCTCTAAGGTGCCACAAGTACTCCTTTTCTTTTTGCGAATACAGACTAACACGGCTGTTACTCTGAAACCTGTCTTTTTTCTGAATTCTATAGCTGTGGGCAGTTATGGGTATAATAACAGAGTATATCGTGTAGTCAGAAATAGTGGAGGTTTTATAGCCCTGCATTAGCCAGAGGTGGATAACCTATCTTTGAGAGGCTTGATTGACTGAAAACACATTTTTTGCCTGCTTAAAACGGCATAGAGTGTGTCACAGAGGTCCCCAAAAGTAAAATGTTCAGTGTATTTAATGAAACTCTACACTCTAACTACATGCAAGGGCACTGTAAGATACTAATTAGATTGTATCATAAAACACTGTAAAAAGCAAAGGCTTGACATTAAAAAAAAAAAAGTCTAAGCTCTGGCCAGCTTTTTTATGTTAGAGAAATACTTAAAAAATAGATTCACAGCAAATATAGGAGGGCTTTGAATAAATCTGTTTCTAATAGCGTCTTAAAGCTGGAAGGAATTGAAATAGCTTTTTGTGTAGTAATTTCTACTTAAATACCAAAGAAAAGAAACAAACAAACAAACAAAACCCTGAAACAAACAAAGCCAATAGAAAATAACAACAATCTTCCATATCTGAAGACAATTTTATAAATTACCATGAGTAATAGCAAAATATGATTATTATCATGACATTAGCTAAAATATGTATGGCTTGTCACCATACTTTTCTTTTTTTTCTTCTAGGAAAGATTAGGAAAATTAGGATGTTGGAAAAAATAACTGCTCGAAAGCAGGGCATGAAAAATTCCTTCCGAGTAAAATAAATAAATTAAATAAATAAATAAATAAAAGCTACTGCATTTCATTTAAATATGGCAATGTAAACATACTTCCAGAAACCTTTTCCCTGGAATTTATAGTACAAAGCATTGTTCAAACCATCTTTCCTTGAAATATACTGAGAAAGGTTTTAAACAGGGAAGTGTTGTGTGGTTCTGGGACTACAATATCACATGGAAGGGTCTAGAGTGCCAGAATCGAAACAGAATATGATAGTGTTGTCCTATTTGCTTTTAATTATCTGTAAATCCTGAGATGCTTAGCGTTTTATGTTTAAATATTACTTTGTAGGAACCAAGATTTTCTCCATGCTGCTACATATTTCAGCTAGTCTGTCGTCTCCCACTTATAATGCACTGAACACATTAGAAATATTTTGCCTCCTTAATAATGTAGGAATTAGTGTAAGTTTTTTTGAATTAGTGTAATTTTTAAACACTCAAGAATAAAAGTATTCACATGCCCCAGAAATTTGTAACATAAAACATATGTAACACACTGAAAAAACATAGCAGTTACAACTGTCGACAACACAATTAGTTTGATCAAGCTAGATGTAAATGATCTCCTCCCCCTAAAATATTTTAGGTGGAAAATATCTCAGTGTGTATTATACATACCCTTCTACGCTTTGTGAATTAAAATGCATTTGTAACATAAAACATAACAAAGTGTATAGATATGAATGTTATGTATATACCTCCAATGAAGATACTTTTTTAAAGCCTAGACATTGTTATACACGATTGAAAAGAGTTAAGTGTTAATTTAATAAATCTGTTGTTGGCTGTGTTTAAACTAAACGCAATTAACATATGTTTACTGTTGTATGTGTAGAAAGTTGTAGATTTCTAAACCCCTTACTATGATATGTGCTTTGTTTTATAAATGAAGTTACACATCTTGGAAATTTTATAGCTTTGCTTTCATATGGACAGTTAGTCACTTTTCTTCCTTTGTTCAGAAAAGTACAGTTTATAGTTCTTCCTAGATTGATTATTTTTCTGGAAGGTTTTGTGATTAAAAATATAATATTTGTATTAAGTTATTTCACGTGCAAACGACTAGCTCAAGGGGTATTCTAGATTTACAAGATTTTACTAATAAATGTGTTCCCCTCAGCATTAAAGCTGCTAATTAGTGCTTTTAAACAGCTCAATATTTAATTCTTTGAAAGCCATATCCATATCAAGGACTAATATAAAACTGTTTATGTAGAAGGATACATAAAATAAGGTGTTAAACCCAACACAAATTGAGTGGCAGGGGGTTCCCTACAGTGCTAATTTTATGTTTATTTTCGTCTCATTTGAAGTTAAGATGTCTGCATTATAACAGTGATATGTAACATGCTCAACATACAGATTAACCAAAAGGTGTCAATTTATGAGTCTTATTTGACTAGAAAGGTAGTCAGCTAGTACTTTCATCTGTGTGTATAATCTGTTGTAGAACACCCTAAATATGCCTTTTTTGTTTTAATGGGATGCACTATCAATACAAAAGTTTATGTATAGATCAGTTTTAACAAGGGATTAATTAAAAATGTTAAACATCCCATTTCACATAGGGCATATTAAGAGATTTTAGGGTCAGATCTTCAGTTGGTGTAAATCAGCAGTGCTCCATTGATTTCACTTGCATCAGCTGAGGAGCTGGCCCTCAGACAGATATTTGCAGTAAAGAAATAAATCATTTGCAGGCTTCTGAGCTTTGACATTTTTATTGTGGTAGAAAATTTTTGTATAAACCCAGATCAGTAGGACATAAGGTCCCCTAAAGGAGGACAAACTGTCAAAGCTCTTTGAAAGTTTATTTTCAAAACCTCTTTTTCAATGAAAAAAAAAACATTTTTTGTGGCCAAAATGAAAGTTTTCATGGAAAATGTTTCTTTTCATTGATTTTTTTTTTGAGTTTTCATTTGAAAAAGCCATCTCCAAACCCTAAAGATTTTCAGATACTGAAAATATTTTTTTTCATCGACCCTTCCCTCCCCCACAAGGAACAAAAGTTTTGACCAAAAATAAATAATTTCCATTTTATCAATTTTTTTTGGAAAGACAACTCATTTCCCAACCAGCTATATTTCCACCAATCCACAGCCCCTAACCTCCTCCTTCCTTGAAAAGTGTATACTGTCTGGGAAGATGGTAGAGGTCACCTCTAGCAGCATCTGAAATCCTCAGATTTCTGGGTTCTCCATCAGTCATGCTTCAGACCCAGGCATGGGACAGGAATGGGTGTTTTGTCACAAAGACTGCTGTTCTCGGGCCTATGAGCAGAGACGCTGTAATCCTTGCTGATACTAATTGTTCTTTCAGTTGTTTTTGAAACATATGAACTTGAGGTGCTGTTGACACAACTGTGGCGGGGTGGAGACAATCATTGTACATGGTTCCACTCATTCCCAGAGATTGGTGCTGGGTATTGTCCTTCTCCTCACATGGAAAATCCTACAGGACTCAGTCATGTGAGAGACATTTTGAGGCAATATGGATTATATTGTCATAAATATGTTGATGGTTTTCAGCTGTCTCTCCCTTTCTTCTGACCCAGGCATAGCAGCTCTATGCTCTCCCAAAACCTGGAAGAGATTGAGATCTGGATTAAAACCATCTGGTGTAAAATAAGCCCTGAGAAGACAAAACTAATGCAGATTGACAGGGGAAGGCTTTCTGAGGGTCTGGAATAGCCTAGAACTGCTCTTTTAAGCAAGGGTCTTTGGCTTCTTATTGTCAAAGTGGTTCATGATCTCTGGATCTTTCTAGGCCTTGATCACTGCATCTAGATTCCTAAATTAGAATAGTGGTCAGAAACACTTTTTCCCCATCTGTGGCCAGCCTCAAGATTACACCCTTTCCTCATGGATTTGGTCTTCACCAGGCTCTTCCACACCTTTGCCACTAGACTATTCTACTGCAATATACTGTATCTGACACTAATTTCAGCTAGTACAGAAGGTGGCTGCTTGCGTTCAAGATGGGGAAGACTGGATGGAACATATTATACATGTGTTCTGCGTTCTACACTGGTTGTCAGTCCACTTTTGGGTAAAATCCAGCAGATCACATAAAAGCATTCAGCAAACTTTTATTATTTATATTACATTGGCATGCAGATCATGATCCTGCGTCCTGGGCAATGTACAAACATATATTAAAAAACAGACCCTGCCCCAAAGAAGTTACAGTCTAAATAAATTGCCTGTTCATGGATGATAGTTTGGGAAACACAAATGATATAAAGATAAGCAGAACCCCTAAGAAAGATGATATAAAGAGACTTGCTTTATAATTTATTTACAGTAATTTCCTTTCAAAGGTAGTTAGTTCAAGAAGGTTGCTTCACCAGTGTGTTATGTTCAGTTGGAAAAGCTTATGTACGCTGACTCACTTACTTTACAACTAACATTATCTGGAGCAAAGGGTTTTTGTTTGCTTGTTTTATATTTATTTTTTCATGTGAATTGGCTGACACCAAGATCTGGAATAAAATCTAGGGGTCTGTGTGTGTGGTGGGTTTTTTTTTTTAAGTGTATTTCAGAAGCTATGCTGAGCCTATTACCTCATCCCCAAAGTATCTGAGTGTCCATTCCTGAATATCTGAGTAGTAATGAACCATTTGCCATCCCAACATTTCCAGCAGCAAGCACTGATATTTGAACTTCCTTTTCACCTCTCACTGGGGGCTAGTATATCTAGAAAAGCATTTTTTCTTCAAATAGTTTTTAACTTCAAATTCTAGGGTGGAATTCCATCTATGCCAGCAGTGATAGGTCTCACATTTCAGCATCAGAACCTACAATATTCTCATCTCCCTACCGCATGCTGTTCTTTGATTCTCCATCCATAAGTCAGTTTCAGAGTTCCACCCGGTGTACGTGGGGTGGGGAGGGCTCTCTGATTATCAAGCTATCCTAGCCCTGGCCTTAGCCCTGATGTAAGTTAGAATAGCCATGGGGCAGATCTAGCTACTGACCAAGGGACCAAACTCCATTTGTGAATTGAATTGGTGGAGCAAAGCTGTGCCTCACCCATCCTTTCCAGTATGTCCCCTCCTGCCTCCAACACACATCCGAAGCTGGAGTAGAGGCGTGGGCTGATGACGTAGGAGCTGGGTTTGCCAAGTCTGTGCTATTGGAGACTACCACTCGACAGGCAATTCTCAGATTGGAAGCTGTGGCCAGATTCCAGCCCCTTTGTGTTGCTCAGGGAACTAAATGCAGCTGTGCATAGTGCCAACCTCTTTGTTTCATATGGTTTAGCGGTGGTAGCTCGTCCAGAATATCATTCACCTTTCATTGTGGTTTTGGTGTATTATGTGGCTCAGCCGGATGTACTTCAGGCATTGAGAGCTACCCAACAGAGAAGTGTAAATGACTTGACTATCCCATCACCATACAAATTACTCATTACACTTTAATCTGTGTAAAAATGTTCTTGGAATTCCTTTCTACTTATTCATCTCTAAAAAATTGTGGATTGTAACTAATTGCAGCAGTTGTTGGTTGATAGTTGGCTCAAGGAGGAGAGGTATCTCTAGGATTATCTCTTTTCTAATTTAGAAAACCTGGAAATTAATCCATTTGAACATTAGTTCTTTTGCCAGAAGCTTGGAATGGGTGGCAGCGGATGGATTACTTGATGTTTACCTGTTCTGTTCATTCCCTCTGAAGCACTTGGCACTGGCCACTGTTGGAAGCCAGAATACTGGGCTAGGTGGACCTTTGGTCTGACCCAGTACGGCCATTCTTATGTTCTTATATACAAGCCTCTTCCTTACCGTAAAGAAGGTTCAATCCATCTGCAGAATGTAGCTCACAGCCCACATTTCTGGAAAGTGAAAAACAGACATTTCTTGTCTACATGGTCTAAACCATTTACAGCATCTAGTGATTGACTGTCATGGGTTCTCCTCCACTTCGATACAGGTTTATCATATTTAATAGTTGGTTCACACTATTGCATGACAGTCTAATTTTTAATTAATCCCAACCCAAGTGAAATGAATTAGGTCTGGGAATATATGTTCCAAACTTTTAGCCAGCACCTTTGCAAGTAACTTACAGTCCGCCTTTATTAAAGATATCGGTGATAATTAGTGCAGTGTTCTAGATCCCTTCCTGGTTTAAAAATTATGATAATTAGTGCTGTTCTTAAACTCACCAGTAGGATGTCATTCTACATGCTCATGTGTTCCTCCAGGGACAGATAACAGTATCTTTTCACATTATTTTTAATACTGAGACAGATAACTATTTAGGGCTCTTACTATTTTTCACAGATTGGATTCCCTTTAATTGTAAGGCAGAGTGGTCTAGTGGGAAAGGTACTGGGCTGGGATTCAGGAGACCTGCAGGCTATTCACGGCTCTGCCAGTGACCTGCTGTGACCTTGGGCACCCCACTTCATCTATCTGTACTGCAATTCCCCGATCTGTGAAATGAGGATAATGATACTTGGGATATGGCTACACTGAAATTGACTACACTGAAATGGCTACACTGAAACGCACAGCTGGTCAGTGTTGGCTGATGTAGACTCAAGGGGCTGTTTGATTGTGATGTAGACTTTTGAGAGGTGGGAGAGTCCTAGAGCTCGGGTTCCAGCACAAACTGGAGAATCTACATTGTTATTTAGGGTTTTTTCAATTTAAAGTGGTGGTAATTTAATTGGGTATTTTTAGGCAGTGTCAGGAATAAATCACACACTTGTTTCTACAGTGCCACACTTTGTGCTGCCTGAATAAGGGTGGTGGCCCAAAGGGTGCCTGATTCTGCTTTAAGGCTATTTCCTTTTCTTTTTTGACCCTAGCCTTCTCTAAGTTCTTCTCTCTTGCCTTTAACCGATCTATCTCTACTTACTACCATTACTACCCTCTGCTTAGAGAACTGCAGGAATGCCCTAAGGCCGGTAAAGCTCCACGCTTCCAGGGCCCATTACAATATTCCTCTACAAAATCTCCCAAGCTGTTACCCAAAACCATTTTTATCTTTTCAGATATTTTCTTTCCTTCTGACATATCTTCTCACTTGACCAGGCTATCAGCCTGACCCCGGAGTGTCCATTTATGTAGCCATAAATCAACTCGCGGACTATAACATGGAAATGTACAGGTTGTAACACTGTTCCGCCGTCTCCCCACTATTGCACAGCAAACTGTTTGTACCAATCGTCCCCTCCTCTCCACCACTCCTCGCTACTGGCTCACCAGATATATTACTCAGGGATTTTGGAACACAAAGCAGTGGTAACTTAACTATTTGTTTTTTTAGGCGGTATTAGGACTTAATCAATGGGAACATCTAATTTTTTTTCTTTAATAAATTGCTTATTATTTTTTATTAGCAAAGCATTGTTAGTATTTTTAGTTATAACAACAATAAAACTTATATGTTGGGGCATTTAAAACCAAGGTTGCTATTTATTTACCTTTTTATGGTTTCTTTATTGTAATTAGCAAAAACTGCAAGCTACAGCAATTTGGCCTTGCCTATAAAAAGCCCTAATAATTATTCCTAGCTATGTGATGTTCTGCTTTTAATTAATGGTAGCTAAACACACCCAAAATGGCTGTGGTTTAGTTTGGTCAAGTTTTGGGGTTACAGTTAAACAGTTCCTAAGCCTGAGCCCATGAGCCCAAGTCAGCTGGCAAGGGCCAACCGCGGTGTCTAATTGCAGTATAGACAAACCTTTAGTGCTTTCAGAGCTCTAGCTAAAAAGAGCTATATAAGTAAGTTTATTCTAATTATTATTTTCTCCTTCCTTTATATAGTTTTATCTGCAATGGCTCCATGGAGTCAAAGACATCTGTATATTGCCTATCCTCAGGGTGGTTGCAATCAGAACATATGTTTGAACAGAATGACTTAGATCCATCATTTTGCAATAAAATAGTGTTGTGGTTACAATGCTTCTAATATTACTGGCATTTTTCCCTCCAAAGACTGTTCCTTATATAGTTTTTAAAAAGGTATTTTGAATTAATTGTTCTTCCAATTACAACAACGTAGTAGAATGGTTTCAGCTTGTTGCAACATTCCAAAATTTCGTTTTCTTTTTGCTGCTCTGTAACTTTTCTAAAATTGGAAAAGTTTTGAAAAGTTGGAGTGGAAAGAAGAAAAAATAAATAAAAATACATTCCCACCATAACCCAATTCATTACATTGCCCTCAGTGATTAAAACAAAACAAACAAAAAACAAACAAACATAGAAAAATCGGGGAAAATATCTGAAATTTCAAAATGTCAAAATTTCATTTTTTTCAGTTTTTGCAAACCAAAATGAAAAATATCAGTTTGAAAGGAATTTTTCGTTTCAGAATTTCCCATTCAAAAATGGATGAAAAAATGACATTTTTCTGTCAAAAATTAATTTTCAACAAAACTCCATTTTTCACAGAAAAAAATTCTGTTGACAAATTTCAATCAGCTCTAATAATGTTACTTTGATGTATTACTACAAAATATTGTAGTGTATCTTTATAAGTGATACACCATTTGCTCCAAATAGTCTTGATGCAATGTATTTAGCTTTATGGATTTCCTTAATTTCATATTGGCAGCACAGTTGGACTTGGATCCCTCAAATAAAGGTGGTGTTCCTCTAGCTCTTTTAGCTTTCCTGTTAACTCAGTGAGCTTTTCCTAGTTTCGTCTATTTCAGTTTTGGGGAGAAGTAAATGATGCTGGCCCTTAATGTAGGCTCTCAATGCAACTCAACAGAGAAGTACTAGATCTGACACCATCAGCTCAGGATTAAACAAAGACTGTGACTGGCTAGCCAACTACAAAAGCAGTTTCTCCTCCCTTGGTGTTCACACCTCAACTGCTAGAAGAGGGCCTCATCCTCCCTGATTGAACTAACCTCATTATCCCTAGCCTGATTCTTGCTTGCATATTTATACCTGCCTCTGGGAATTTCCACTACATGCATCCGACGAAGTGGGTATTCACCCACGAAAGCTTATGCTCCAATACGTCTGTTAGTCTCTAAGGTGCCACAGGACTCTTTGCTGCTTTTATAAATTCACCCTGTGACTTGAAGCCTATAGGGTGTTAGGATTGTGAAGCAGAGGAAGGCTGAATCCATAAAGGTGATTTTATATATCCTCTGGTTCAATAATCAGGCACTCAGATGCTACAGCAAGGGGGCCATATTAGGGTGGATAGGTAGGCAGGGAGAAAAATGCACCAATTGTGTGGTGCAGTTTGTTAGGATGTGAGACAGTGACTACTCGGTACACACAAAGGGTCTGATTCTGTTCTCATGCTGCTGAGCATGAGAAGTGACTTCGCTGGAGAAGCTGCACCTCTGTAAATGAGCAATCACAGTTTCCTCCAGATTGCTAGGTAACTTCATCTCTTTCTCCTAGACAAGGACCTATCCACAGTGACCTATGCATTTGTCACCTACAGGCAGGATTACTGTGATTCTCCTATCTGAAGCTGAGTGGGAAGACAATGTACAGGCTCCAAACTGGCAGAGAATGTAGCTCCCTATAGTTTAGGCCAACATGAGCACACCAGAAATGGATTATTGTTAACAGAGGTGTGTAAACATGAAATTAAGGATGATAGAGGCTGAGATATGGATTAGGAGATTAAATAATTTATCAATTAAATAATTTTTACACGGGTATCCATTGCTGTGGCTTCTGGGCAGTTCATAGGCACTAAAACACCTAGGAAAAAAATAAAGATAATTTGCACCCAACACCTGGATTTGCATCCAGAAGTGAAAAGGCCAAACAAGGAACACTGGGGTTAGGGCTCACAGCAGAAAACTCACTCAGGCAGTGACCAGCTGCCTTCTACACTCTCTAATACATTCAAATACCCTTCCAGGGTATCATATTGATGTAATCCAGCCCAGAAAAGCATTTGCATGGATTCTGCAGGCAAGATTCAGATGCAAGAGGAAAGGCTATTACGTCATATCCAATTGCAGATGAAAAAATACACTTCCGAGCCGCTGAACCTAATAGAAAGGAGAGGCAATGCCTGGATAGAATATCTCTATATTTATCGATCTACACTGTGCTCATTAGCACGGTTGCTGAGTATTTCATCTGTGGATCATGGACCAGACATGTCTTAGAAAATGCCAGCTTACAGTTCAGGGTCCTTGTGATGCTGCCAGGGGCACCCAGAGTTGTGAGGCACCTTGCTGCCCTTAGTGTGAGAAGGTCTTGTCTGCACCGGCTGTGGATTAGCAACCTGATTCCATCAGCCTCTGACAACAAAAGCGCTATCTTCCAGGCCTCCGTAGGCTTTGCTCTCTCTGTACAAGTAGCGGTAGGCACACACCAACCCAAGGGTCCTCCAAGCATCTCTCTGGAGTACTCAGCCCCTGTTCCACTGAACACTCACAAAACTCTCAAATTTGCTACTCCCAAAGCAATCGTACACTCCAGCTTGCAAGGTTCAACTCAGGATCACTACTCTACTTAACACACAAAACTTAGATAGATGTATAGGTAGCTAGCTAGATATAGCTATAGATATATAGTGGGGAAAAAAGAATAAATTTATTATCAAAGAACAGAGATTCGAGTGATAGAAAGTAAGACGATTGGAAACAAATGGCTACACATAAAACAAAATCATAACATGCTTTCTAGAATCTAAATTCAACTAACAAGGCATTCCCCTATCTCCTACAAGACAGCTTATTCCAAGTCCTTTTCCCAGTGTTTTCGATCAGTTTGGCTGAGATCCATTCTCATCAGACCAAGGCTGTTGGCAGGTTGTCCTCACAGATGGGAATATCTGGGAGGTTCATCTGCACCCCAGATATAGTTTCAGAAGTACATTCTCTTACTCCTAAACAGGATAATCCCTGCTGTTATTTGTTTTTTCCTGCAGCCCCCACAATCTATTGCATAGAAATTTCCTCAAACTGTAAATAGGCATTCACTGTGAACCACATAATACTCAATCTATACATGACTAGCCAGAGTGAGCTAAGCGTCTCTTCTTCCCTGCCTCACACAAGTATGTGTACCACCTTCTGGTGACCAGTCTTAACTCACAGACCCAGAGAACATAATTTTTAGTATATATACATAAACCCTTCACATGTTTTCCATACATACATCTCACAATGATTATGATGATCAGTGTGACACAAGAGACCTTACATACCCCTTTGGGGTGAATGCAGGGGATCCCTATACCCCTATCTACACCTATGCCATCTGCCTGTTGGCATCAAGACATTCTTGGGTCACAGCAGAAAGTCCTACCTGCAGAGAAATGTCACAACCCCCATTGTACAAAGAGCCAGCGGCAAGCTAGAACAGTGCCCAAAGTAAGTGGTGACAGACAGGGAATGGACTTCGCCAGGAACCCTGGAACGTAACCTGAGGAGTGCTAATTTTGAGTCCTATCTGCGTTATAGCTGCCCATGTGCCACCTAATCTTCCTGTTGGCTCCCTTGCCCAACCAGTACAACTTCTACTTCCACTGAGTTAAGCTCCAGTGATTCACTGTTACTCATGTTCCCACCAGCTTCAGGCACAGCAAAAACAGAGACCGCAGCATCCATGCTCAAAGAAAGGATTCTGCTGAGCTGACTATTATATATGCATTACTGATACAGTAGCCTATTTTGTTTCACAATCTCCTCCAGTAGCTGTCCATATGTACTGAACTGTAGAGGTTGCAGGCTGGAACCCGAGAGAGCTCCCACATGAGAGAGCACCCAGGGATGGAGAGGCAGTGGCTTGCAGCAAATGGCTTCAAATGGTGATGGTGGTGGAGTCGCCATGTGGCACCTCCTAAAGATTGGCAATAGGGCTACTCAGCCCCAGAACAGGGTGAGAAGAGGGCAAACCACCAGATGCAATTAAAGACATAAGAGGTAAGCAGAGGAGACCCTGGAGGGCTGGGAGACACTTGGGCAGAAAGAAAATAGTATATATAGTCCCCTGGGAGGTTTAATTTATCATTCAAACCTCCAAGAGGACCCCTAAGGGTGGGTTCACTGCTAGCCCCCAGGAGCCACCTTGAAGGGTTCAGTTTATAAAGTCCGGAGGAACTGAACTCTGAACACACATACCTCTAGTCACTGCCTTTGTTTAGGATCCTAAGGACTGCGCTCAGCCCATGGATGAGGACCCAAGTCCAAGGAAGTTTAAATACATTTTTCATGTACGGTTTTGTAAGGCATTGTATCAAATTGTTCCCCAGAGTTACACTAATTTCTTAACATTAGCTAAAATCTGTGTATATTATATTCCCAAGTTTGTTGGAATGCGATGTCTTCCTACCACTTCTCTTCCTTGAAGGGGAAGAGGAGAAAGTTGCTACATTCTTCTTTTCAGCTGCATTCACACAAAATTTTGCGGTAATATTAAATTCCACTCTCCCTATTTTCTTTATCCATTTGTAAAACTTCTCTTTGTACTCTTTAATAGCTGGTCTTTAGAGGGTGTGATAATTTCCAAAGTGCTATTTCTTTATGCATAAAAATCCAACTGACCGCTTCAAAAAAAGTATTTCAATTTTACTTTCATCAAAGAGTTAAACAGCCAAGGGCTTTTAGCATCTCATTTCACTTACACACATAGCCCATTACAACCTGCATAAACAAGGATGACAAGTTGAGATTAATGAGAGTCCCAAAGTGACAGAACAATTTAATTGTCAGAAATCATAGGAGGTGAACTTTGCCAGTGTATTTATATAAGACTGCCATAGTCTAAAAACTTCTCTAATTGATTATGACCAATAAGTAATAACACTGAAAGCAGTTTTCTGGTATACAGATAACAAATGACCCATAACAGTTAATAGCGGTATTAAGATGCATAAGGGAAGAATATTAGATTGACAAGATAAATTGTAATATTATGAAATAATTGTAGAGTTTACACTTTTAAGAAGAGTAGAAGAAAACTGCAATACCATAGACAATCAAAATGAGTCTAATTTAAGACAATGAGATTACAACAACTCAGTGGATTGCTGTACAATGCTGTTGTTACACAGCAGCATAGGAGCAGATGCAGGCAATCAGACTTTCATATCTGGAATGGTTTGTTGATAACTCTTGTCTCTACCTTACATTACTTTACAATATTTAAAAGAATATTTTTTTACAGTTTGAAAACTTTAACGCTTTTAGGTGGCAGAAGAAGGCAAAACAATTCCATGTAAACAAACAATTTCACACACATAGCCCCCAATCTCATTACCACCTTTAGCCTCCAAGGGAAAAATCCATCCTGCCTCTTCTCTATATTTTTAAATCCCACAAATTCATCCAATTACTGTCTAAATATATAAGTACCATTTGACTTTATCACCTCAGCTGGAATCCTGTTGCACCTGTTCACCAACTTCTGTCCAACAATATCTCCTTAAATTCTATTTATACATCCTCTAGTTTATTTAATCTTTAATTTACATCCTCTAGTTCTGGCTGGTGGAATGATCACAAGCAGATCATCAAACTAGTCTGAATGATATCCCTTAGGTAATGGAAATTTTCTTAAGGTTTTCCATAAGGCAAGGTACTTATACTGTACCAGCAGTACTCCCCTTTCTAAGAATAAAGAATATCTATTCATACCCCTAACACTTTAACTGATGATCTAAAAAAGCAAAAGGAAAATTTCTCAGGGCAATCACTGACTTTCATTCATATAACCTCTTAATTACCTTTTCACGTGAGAGACTAAATAATCCAAATTTCATTGCTCTCTCCTCCTGCTTACGATTCCATCTATTAGCTTAGCTGTCTTAAACTTCTTCCAATAGGTCAACCAGAACAGGACACTAGGAGCCAAATTCTTTCCTGACGTTCATCATGAGGGCAAGGGGAAATGTACATGTTCCTGAGGCCAGAAATTGGCCCTGTATTCCAAATGCAGTCTGACCAGTGTTTTATAAAGTGCCACTAGAAATTTGTAGAAATATTTTGAAATGCGATAGAATTTTCCCTTTTATTCTATGAAAATTTTTGGAATATCAATTTAGATTTTAAAGGTAATCTTTGCAAGCAGCAGGGTTAAATTTACTTTTTAATGAAAGCTTAAAATCTTCAGAAAACATCCAAAACTCCATGGAGACATTCTAAATCTGTGTCATAGAATGGAATTTACAAAAGGCATATTTTTAGCGACCATAGTCAAAGTACAGTACATTTGGATTTATATATGGTGCTCTCTGGATAGAAGCCAGCATCCTTCTTTACTGTTGCTTTGAGCTTGGCAAACTATTAACAGTGAACAATGTTCTCAATTTTAGTCCTTTTTTTGGTTGTGGATTATCTGCAAACAGATCATGATTTTTAGCAATTTGTTCATTTTTCAAAATAGTTGGACAAATGATTTACCTAACGAGGATTTCAGCCTATGGGTGGCTTACCAGCTTCTCGCTGTGTGATATGCTTTGAGCATTCAGTATTTGCAGTTTGAAATGCAAGATGGCCTGAGTGGTCCCTTAGTGTCATTTGTTTCTTGATTGAATAAATGTAACTGTTAAAATTACATATTTATTCTGGAGAATCATGATAGTGAATTCTAGATCTGCTTTCACAAACGGTTGAGGCTTTTCACAGAAAGGTCCTGTTTCAGCAAACATCTTTGCCAGCAGCTCACTACAGTATTTGTGGAAGGTAAAGATAAAAGGAGAAAAACACAGGTGGTTTTTTGGTGGCTGGAAACCATTTGTTAAAAAGTGTTAACAAATGGTTTCCAATCACCCTCCTTCCCCCCCAAAAATTTGCATTTGATTTGAATTTTGGGTGAAAGTTCAGGTCACTGTTATCCAAACCTATTTACCCCTCCACTACTTTTAATATCATTGAAATCATCACAAATAATAAAACATGTAAAGAGTGAGCTCTTTAAACTTCTTACATCATCCCAGTTTGAATGTTGCAAGTTCAGCTAATAGCAGCATTGGGAAAGATTAGTTACAACCATTCCAGTGTGACTCTGGTACTTTTACTTGATAAGCCCCAAACAGTCCAGTTTGACAGCCCCTTTATATGCAAGCTTGAAAAATAACCTATTTAGCATTCCCCAGCTTCAGCACATGATTTCACTGGGAAACTATGCAAAAGATACTTTGGAAATAAATATGTACACGAAATTACAACTCTGTCTGAATGACCCGCTACCTTGGAATGTCTAGAACTGTGAGAATTATAAGGTCAGGAAATATGTACAGACCTAGTGCCTTGAAAAGTTACTATTCCTTATTTGGAATCTGCACAGACATGGAAGCTGAAGTTGTATAAACTAAAAGGAAGATTTTTCCTGTCACTTACATGCCTAGTCCTTGACCTATCCCATTTATAGTTTCCTTTAAGATACTATGCATTGCAAGTTCATTTGTTTCCTAGCAGTCTTCCAACAATGATTTTCAGGACTAGCCAATACTTCACACAGAACTGGGCTATGTAAGCAGAAGCCTTAGATTTATATGCCAGTAAAAGTGCAGGTTATTAATGCATGTTATGCCATTGTATTAGTTTACATCATTGTTAACAATTCGGAGCTCAGGCTCTAGTATTTCCAGGTAAAATGTATTCCTTACTCTCTGTCTGAAAATTTTAAATACAGATGTACAGAAATATTTAGTCTGCTTTACTATAAAGAGAAGGTAAAGTGTTATTTTAAACAAAAAGCATACCATAAACGACACATTTAGTTTTGACAGATTTGCTTTCCTCTGTAGGGTCTTATCCTCTGTCCTGATATGGATCAAACTCCCATTAACTTCAAAGGCGAGTTATGCTCACTTAGGAATTGCATTTCTGGTTTTGTTTTTAAACTTCTATCCTATTTTTTTGTACCATATTAAATTGTTCTTTCATTTTCACTAGATATGGATTTTGCTTTTTGCAGCTAGCAATCTGATCGTAGAAGATATACAAAAATCTAGTAATAGATGGAAAATGTATTCACAAGCACATTTTTTCAACATTCAGAATCCATTACTGGATACTCTAGAAATTAGTTAGAAGGGCATTTATACTACCATATGACACAAAATTCCAAAAGGAAAATACATCTACGTTTATTCTAGATATAGCTGTCTTCTGGTTGAAGTGTTCCTGTTATGAGATGGATTTTTATCTAACGTACATAATTACATTTTGTCTAAAAGTTCCTGTTGTATTTCCCCAGTTCACATCTTAATTTCATGATATTTTTGTTTTCAGTTGAACATGTTTGCTGTATGATACAAAAATGCAAGGCATTAACAGCTTTTGTACATCCACTGTGTGTATACATGCAAATGTCTAGATTAGAGATGTGTTCAAGCCTCAGAATTATGATCTGGATCTGGATTTCAAACAACAAAAAGTTTGAGTGTTCACTTTGGGGTATTTTGCTTCAGTCTGCTCTGAAGACAAGGTTCATTTGTAAAACTCAGGTTCATAAGGGTGTTCACATTTCAAACATCTCCTGAAAAATTCAGAGGTGTTTGAATCTGGAGTTCTTAGTTGGGCCTATCGATAGCTTAGGTACACTGTTAGTTTATTGTAACGTGCTACAGGACTTTTGAATCAATCAAGTTATTTTGTCACTGAAAACAATGCAATATTATATCATGTGCCAGATCCCCAGCTGCTTTAAACCTTAGATGGAGCTACGTTGATTTACATTACTTAAGATCTGGCACAGTTTAGACTTTGGAAATTTCGAGACGCAAGATCCAAGAAGTGTGAAAGTAAATGGACTGTGCATTCATGAACACTTGCACGGTAGGGAAGGGACTAGGATACAGAATCTTCAGTCCCAGCATTCATTAGCTGATGTCCATGGGCTCTATTGCTGGGATATGGTACGGATCAGCAGATGCGGCTTATTGTTTTCTCCTCCATGAAGCTTTGGCCTTATCGGTCTGCAACTTGTAAAGATCTACTGACCAGGCCTTTGCCATATCAACAGCAACATGCCCACTCCCCTTTCATTGCCTAGGATCCCAACATCATATCTGCACCACTTGCCTTCACAGCATGTTAGATATGCAGTGCCTCATTCTTTGTGCCAATCACCCTCTTTTGCCATTTATACATGCAAAGTGAATGTAAAAATGCTGCTGAATCAGAATGGTGGCATTCTAGACCCATTTTGCACTCACTCTGCCAGTGCTGATATGTCACAATTTTACGGTGAGTCTCATAATATTTGGTATTTCTCTTAAAGCACCAGCTCCAGATTCATGAAAATATGGGAGAACTTCAGCTTTAATGTTTTTAAAGTACATTTAGAGGAAGCCTGAAATATAGGCAGTAGGGCCACTAACCAACCAAGGTGTTATTGGAGAACTCAAGGAAGACAAGGCCATTTCAGAGAAGCTAAATTAATTCTTTGCATCGGTCTTCACTGCAGAGGATGTAAGGGAGATACTCACATCAGAGCTATCCTTTCTGGGAAACAAATCTGAAGCAGTGTCCTACACTGATGTGTCAATATAAGAGGTTTTAGAACAAATTGATAAGCAATAGTGAATTGGCAGGGCCAGATGGTATTTACCCAAGAATACTGAAGGAACTCAAATATGAAATTGCAGAGCTACTAACTGTGGTATGTAATCTATTGCTGAAACAAGTCTCTCCAACAGATGCTAGAAGGTAGCTAATGTAATGCCAATTTTTAAAAAGGGCTCCAGAGGCGATCTTGGCCATTACTGGCCAGTAAGCCTGACTTCAGTACTAGGCAAATTGGTAGAAACTATAGCAAAGAACAAAATGATCAGACACATAGAAAAACATGTTTTTTTGGGTAAGAGTCAACACAGCTTTTGTAAAGGGAAATCATGCCTCATCAAGCTATTAGAATTCTTTGAGGGTGTCAATCAGTATGTGGATAAGGGTGATCCAGTTGATACAGCGTACCTGGATTTTCAGAAGGCTCTTAAGGAAACTAAGTAGTCATGGAATAAGCGGGAAGGTCCTCTCATGGATCAGTACCTGGCTAAAAGATACGAAGCAAAGGATAGGAATCAATAGTCAGTTTTCACACTGGAGAGAGATAAACAGCAGGATCCATGAAGAATCTGTACTGGGACCTGTGCTGTTCAACATATTCACTAATTATCTGAAAAAGAGTGAACGGTGAAGTGGCAAAGTCTTCAGATGATACAAAATTATTCAAGACAGTTAAGTCCAAAGTTGACTGTGAAGAGTTATGGGGGATATCAGAAAACCCGGTGACTGGGTAACAAAATTGGAGATGAAACTCAACACTGATAAGTACAAAATAATGCATGTTGGAAAAAATAATCCCAACTACACATATATGATGATGGGTTCTAAATTAGCTGTTACCACTCAAGAAAGATACCTTGGAGTCACTGTGGATAGCTCTCTGAAAATTTCAGCTCAATGCACAGGAGTGGTCAAAAAGGCTAACAGAATCTAAGGAACTACTAGGAAAACAAGAAAATATCATAATGTCACTATATAAATCCATGGTGTGCCCACACCTTGAATATTGAGTCCAGTTCTGGTAGCCATTTCAAAAAAGATATAGTGGAACTGAGAAACATTCCATATGAGGAGAGTCTAAAAAGATAAGAGGTGTTCAGCTTAGAAAAGAGATGACTAAAGGGAGAAATAATAGAGGTCTATAAAATCATGAATAGTGTAGAAGAGTAAATAGAGACATGTTATTTACTTTTTTTCACAATACAAAAACCAGGGGAAACCTGATGAAATTAATAGGCAGCAGGTTTAATACAGAAAAGAGGAAGTACTTTTTCCACACCTGTGGAACTCATTGCCATATGATGTTGTGGCGGGCAAAAGTATAACTGGGTTCAAAATGGAACTAGGTAAGTTCTTTGAGGATAGGTCCAACAATAGCTATTAGCCAAGGTGGTCAGAGATGCAGTCCCATGCTTGGGGTGACCCTTAACCTCTGACTGCCAGAAGCTTGTCTCTCTCACCAACAGAAGTTGGTCCAATAAAAAATATTACCTCACCCACCTGGTCTCTCTAGAAGACAAGGGTGGATTACTCCAACTTTCCTGTTCTATATACTCTCCCTGAAGCTGTGATAGCCACTCCCCCTGAAGCCACTGTCGGAGACAGAGTACTGGACTAGATGGACCATTGGCCTGATCCAGTGTGGGCGTTTGAATGCTCTTATTTCAAGGTCTTATTATTTCAGAGAAAAGCTTGAAAACGTGACCCTAGTGCCTCCTAAACACACAACAACCAGACAACAAATTAAAAATAAACAACCCTTCAAACAACCCTTTTAAGCCAAGCTCATGATGTTTGAACACTTGGGATTGGCAATACTGCTTTCCATTGGTGTAATTTACTGAACAAGGTGCAGCGCAACAGAGAATTAGGACAATGTTTCCACTGTGTTCTGGGGTTACTTGCAGTTTCCTTGTGAGTGCCTGATCATGAACCACTGATGTTAACAGTAGTTTCTCCACTGACTTCAGTGGCAGTAGCATTGGACCTGATTATCAAACTGGTACACCAAAGAGCCGCTCAGTAGTCTTCTGCTTTATTTAAAACCATTGTGAGATGCTTTGACAATTCAAACCTTCACAAAACCATTCAGTTACTTCAGCTTTAGCAGAAGTGGGTCTCTCTACCAGTACAAGTCACCAAAAATTTTTTATGCTCTCAAATAGATAGTCTAACAACGCTCCACGTTTTCTATTTCCAACTAAAACAGGTTCAAGATACCCCCTCTGCCAGGTGGTATTACTATAAACCATACAGCTAAATTTAATCTTTATCTCATGTTAATCTTCAGTTTAGCAAAGTTCATTTATTATAACGCGTGCGATCAAGCTTAACAAATAGTTTTTGTTATAAAACAACCTCTGTCAAGAAAGCCTGATATTTAATTGACTATTATAAGCTTGATATTTAATTGACTATTATAATTGGTTGCAACTTTTCCCAGTAATGAAAACTATAGGTAAGATCATATCCAGACTTCCATTATAATCACTTTGGAGCCACACTCTGCCACTCTCATACTGAGTAGTACTTGACTGTGCAAGCGGGCCCACTGGCTTCAGCAAGTGACTCATGCAAGTAAGGTACTCCTCACTGTAAGGTCGGCAGAATCTGGCCCTTTGTTTTCTTATGTTCATAACTCCCTCTTTTTAGGGCTGAAACTGTTCACGCTTGGTCTCTTCCCAGAGGTGAATATCTTTAGTACAGCTGGTAGAATTTTTTTAATTCAAAATTTTGATGCAATTTTGGCATTTGAAATGAAAAACAGAGCAGGAAAAATAATGATGACATCTAAATGTTTCCTCCTTTTTTTAATTTTGAAAAAAAAAAGGGAAATTTTGTAAAAAAATACATTAAATCCCCTCCCCTCCCGCCACACACCTCCTTTTTTTTGCCCAGCTCTAATTTAAAGGAAAATCCATTAATCTGTATTTGAGTTTAGGATAAATGGGGGGAAAATCCATTGAAAAATAATTATAACTTCTTTGCTCACTGCAAAGTAAAAAATGTCTAGCAAAGAAATCACCTGGCATGTGGATAATGTGCTACGGGTGGGAGGGGGTAAGAATTAAAAATTGACAGTGAATTAAAAAAATATTTCTGAGCAGACTCAGTGGGCTTTGTAAACTGTCACGCACCTTTCTGGTGCTATATAAGACCAGCTCTTGGTTCAGCCAGCGCACCAGTTCAAGGGAGGAAAGGGGCAAAAGAACCCTCTTGCTCCCTACACACACAGGATGAGGGTTGCGGGCTTTGTGGAGCTGCTGTATATGCCCCTCATAAAGGTGGGCAGGAAACTATGACAGAGGCCCCGGAGGGAGAGGACCCTGGACTCTGCCACCTCTGAATGCACCGAACAGCATAGCTATGCCAGTGTGTCAGACAGCATACAAACCCCCTTCCTGGAATGGTATGGAGATTATGATTCCCCAAGTCACGATCTCCCTCCCAGACTGTTCCAAGGGCAGCACTATACACTGCTTCTTATTATGGGCCAGATCAAAATGTTACGATCTAGATAAGTAAGTGAATCTATAATATTAATAATATTTAATGCCATCAGCAGGGGAAAGGGAGAACTAGAGTCTCACACTGACAGGCCATTGCGCTACTGCTTTCTGGGTGTGCTAAAACAATCTGTATTTACCCGTGTATCATTGAAACACACTCAGCAATATTCTCCCAAGAAATGTGCCTTACTCTCTGGGGCAGATGAAAATAATCATAGAATCATAGACTCATAGGGCTCAGTATTATCTAGACCAGAGGTATTGTCTAGAACAGAGGTCCCCAAACTGTGGAGTGCCCCCCTAGGAGGGCAAGGAGGACTGTTCAGCGGAGGGGTGTGGCTGGGGCCTGGGCCAGCCCCCATGGGGGTGGGGGCGGGGAGGGAGTGCCACCCAGCTCCACTCCTGGCCCTGGCCCCAGCTACTGACCCTGCACCCCGGGGCCCAGCTGCTGGCTTTGGCACCCTTACCCCTGTCCATGTTCCCCCCTCGCAGAGCCGTGACCTCGCTCCTGGCCTGGCTCCGGAGGGCAAGGGGGGGCATGGACAAGGGTAAGGGGAGCGCAAGGTAAAAAGTCTGGGCACCATTGATCTAGACCACCCCAACAGGGGTTTGTCTAACCTGCTTTAAAAATCTCCAATGATGGAGATTCCACAACCTCCCTGGGCAATGTATTCCAGTGCTTAACCACCCCGACAGTTAGGAAGTTTTTCCTAATGTCCGACCTAAACAGCCCTTGCTGCAATTTAAGCCTATTGCTTCTTGTCCTACACTCAGAGGATAAGGAGCACAATTTTTCTCCCTCCTCCTTGTAACAACCTTTTATGCACTTGAAAACTGTTATCATGTCGCCTCTCTGTCTTCTCTTCTCCAGACTAAACAAACCCAACTTTTTCAATCTTCCCTCATAGATCATGTTTTCTAGACCTTTAATCATTTTTGTTGTTCTTCTCTGGACTCTCTCCAATTTGTCCACATCTTTCCCAAAATGTGGTGCCCAGAACAGGACACAATACTCCAGTTGAGGCCTAATCAGCGCAGAGTAGAGCCGAAGAATTACTTCTCGTGTCTTGCTTACAACACTTCTGCTAATACATCTGAGAATGGTGTTTTCTTTTTTTGCAACAGTGTTACACTGTTGACTCATATTTAGCGTCTGACCCCCAGATCCTTTCTGCAGTACTCCTTCCTAGCTAGTCATTTCCCATTTTGTATGCGTGCAACTGATGGTTCCTTTCTAAGTGGAGTACTTTGTATTTGTCCTTATCGAATTTCATCCCGTTTCCTTCAGCCTATTTCTTCAGTTTATCCAGATCATTTTGAATTTTGATCCTATCCTCCAAAGCACATTCAACCTGTCCCAGCTTTGTATCGTCTGCAAACTTTATAAGTGTACTCTCTATGTCATTATTTAAATAGTTGATGAAGATACTGAACAGAACCATACCCAGAACTTGATCCCTGTGGGACCCCACTCGATATACCCTCCCAACTAAACTGTGAACCACTGATAACTGGTTAGAAAACCATTCCCAGACAGTAGTTATGCACCCACCTTATAGTAGCTCCATCTAGGTTGTATTTCCCTGGTTTGTTTATGAGAAGGTCATGCGAGATAGTATCAAAAGCCTGAGTTTGCAATTCATTCTGCATTTCTGAATTTCTGCAAATACTGAATTTAACAATGAAATCCGTGTACCAGCTGGAGCACACAGCTATTGCAATACAACCAAACGGATATTCTGTGCTATTAATCCAGCCTTACAGCCCACTGTCGCCAGTCAAATCTGGTAGCAGCAAATGGTTGACACCACCCCTTGCCTTCAACAGCCCATTCTCCTCACTGATGTGTGAACTTCAAAGCCAACACAGACCATTTAAATACTAACATTATTAAGCGCTGGTAGTTCCTTTCTTCTCTTGTTTTTTTCTTTCTTTAAAAAACAAACACACACAAGGAACTGAATGCAACAAACTACAACACTAAGATTCTGAATGGAAACACTTGCAAGCCAGTAAATGAAAACAGTAATGTTCTCATCAGAAGAAAAACTCACTGACATAGTAAGCACTGTGGGCCAGATCCTCAGCTGGTATAAGTCAGTTAACTCCTCTGACTTCCATACAACATACACCAGTTTGAACCTTTTGAGGCTTTGACCCTGTATACATAGGTATAAATTTGCGTTGTGTGTTTGTACAGCACCTAACATGATGGTATCCCAGCCCATGACTAGGTCTCCTAGCTGGCTACCGCAATCCAAATAAGAAATAAAAGAATAATAATATGGCTAGATTGTGACACGGCTCTTGGCCTATAGTAAGGGGTGGCATGAAGATAAAGGTGTGTCATTTCAGGAATTGTCCAGGGAAAACAATGTGACTTGGAGATTCACAAGTCATTCCCTTCCTCTAAAAGTATATCATTGTTGTTGGCCTATACTAACTTTCCCCTCTGCTCTGATTCAGCTAAACTGGCTAATTTGTTGGGGGTGGAGTGGTGGAATCAAGGATCAGCCTCTCTCATTCCCAGCCCATCTGTACAGCCCTGCACACAGTTTGGTGATACAGGCAGCCCATGTGGATGTGCAGAGCTAGTTACAATCTTGCCCTTTACAGTCCAGTAATCAAAAAATATTTTACCGGTACAATACGGGTGAATTATATTCTGGTGAAAATATTAACCATTTCATTCCCCAGCTTTTGTGCATTTAAATTTATAACCAAACATTTGCAACGAGAAAAGGTTTTTTGGATTTCATATACTAATAAAAATGGTTTGAGATTATGAGTCCATCTTCCCTGGTTAAATGAAAATAATCCTGTCTGGCATTTCAATGCACAAATGACTTTTGACTAACACAGAAAAGTGACAGCTGTAGAGGGATATTAAAACCAATTTTTTTAAGTTACTCAATATAATTTAATGTTCTATAGTGGCCTTTGTATCTATAACATTTCAGAGTGCTATAGTTCAGTGCCTGTGTAGTCATATGGCATAGTCATTATATGTTCAACAAAAGAGTACTTCGTAGTCAGCGTTTGACATTAGAACCTCTTACATCAAGAGGGATGAAAGCTTGACCTGAGTACTAAACCATCCCCAACGCCTTTCAAACAATACTATGAGACCTTTAACTTCCATCTGGACAGCCTTGAGAGGCTGACAAAGCGTCTTTATTCTATGTCGGACTTGAACCCATTACCTGACATAGCAACTGAATCCAATTTACCATAACAACTGAACACATAATGATGCATGTTTTAATTTAATATAGGATTCCCCCAGTTCTAGTGTCTGGTCCTGTCAGCAGCTTTCCTATCTGGCACCAATGCCTGATTAAATATTAACACAGGGCGGGCCTGTTATTTCCTGACTTCCGAGAAACCACTGGTAAATTGAGATCTAGTTGTTAAAAACGTCTGACACAATGTAATTTGTATTGAACCCCTCTTCCATGCCAAAGTGCCAGCGTTCATAAATCAGGCTGCTCAAATTGAATAAATCTATTTAAATACTTATAAAATATTAAATATGCATTTGGGAAAAGCCTCTAAGGTTATTGTGGCACCCATACACCTCAGAGTAACTAATTTATTAAAGAGTTTGCAAACCTGGGAAGAAAGGGAAAAGAAAAATGGTTTCATAAACCAAGAGCAGAAGCCAATTTTTCAGTTCAGATGATGAAAGGAAGCATGCATTTCTAATCAAAAAGACAGATAAGCCTTTTCTCTCCCACCATTCCCTCAACAGCAAAGTGCCTTTTCATCATCAACAACACTCCATTCCTAATGTCTGCTGAGGCCTTTCTTCACCTTCTCCATACACTAGTAATGTACACACAGCATCCCTTTGAAACAAGAGCCCATTAGCTGTGGCAGACTACCTTTTCACATGAAGTCCTTCTGTTGGTAGTCATCAATAGAGTGTTAAATCATTCCGACTGGGCATGCTCAGAATCATGGCAGTGGGATAAACAGATATTTAGAGCTGTAGAATGAAAATTGCTTTTCAACCTTTTTTGAAGGGCATTTGTTTTTTAGAAAAGGTCATAAACTACACAAGGAACATCAAGCTCTTTTTCTTCTAAACATAGATTTTTAAGAAACCCACTTTTTCTTACACCCAGGTCATCTGTAATTTTAGACCTTCAACCACCCAGCAGTTCCCTTTCAAGATTACATACTAAATACTACCATAAATTTGCCCCTCAATAAGAGACTAGTTCGGGCATGCCTTGAAACGGGGATTTATGTGATTATTTTCCATCCAGTGGGTGTGGTAAAGGGATATAGAAACCGTCATCTATATCAGCAAGCACAGTGATACTTCACAAGAGCTACCTGGGTAATGCAAGAGAGATTAAGCCTAAATTGAGGATTGCCATTTCTGAGGATAATTAATTTTCAGGCTGCCATGACATTTCTTAGCATGGATTTTGAGCCTCTGCAAGCCTTTAACCAGCTTTGTTCAATAACATACGGTGGTGCTGCTGCATCTCTTTGACTGAGAAAGCGAAGACAACACAATGCAGTTTCTATTGTATTTTCCTCTCTGATGCAGTGGGAGTTCAGTCTTATATAACAGTTCTATTCCTTTATCCAATCTTCCATTTAAATAGGCTCCAGCAACCTTATGTTTTACACGTCAGTTCTAGTTTCATGCAGCCAAATTTTCAAAAGTGACAGATATGGTCTCACAACTTAAAGTTTAAAGTGCCTTAAAGTTTGGCACCCAGAAATGGAGTGATCCAAAATCTGTGACCACTATTGAAACACTAGCCTAAAAGATTGTGGGCCTGATTTTTAAAGGGTCTCTTTTAGCCCCAGAAAATAATTGCAAGCACAATTATCTGCAAGTGAAAATAAGGATATGTTGACATCTAACTGCCTAATATACTGGTGCAATCTGTTAGGTATATTCAAGTCTTCATTTGAGCCTGCCAGTAATTGTACCACAAATATTTATGGGTGCAAATTCCAGTGGGAATTTCAGTGGGGCCAAGATTACACTTGAAATTTTCAAACTCAGGCCCTATAGTTACGGCAAATTGGCACCTAGTTAGAATTTTGAACATACATGCAGTATAGTATGGGGAGTATTTTCAAACTTGGGTGCCTAAAGTTGGGCACCTAATACATAGTATCATGTTCAGTTGAGCTGAGCCCACTGATGTTAATGGAAACTATGGTATTGGGAACTTCTGAAATTCAGGTCACTTATTTTAGATGAAAGAAAAGGAGTACTTGTGGCATCTTAGAGACTAACCAATTTATTTGAGCATAAGCTTTCGTGAGCTACAGCTCACTTCATCGGATGCATCTCACGAAAGCTTATGCTCAAATAAATTGGTTAGTCTCTAAGGTGCCACAAGTAATCCTTTTCTTTTTGCGAATACAGACTAACATGGCTGTTACTCTGAAACCTTATTTTAGATGCTTGATTAGGAACTTAAGTGCTGTGACAGGGTCAGGCCAGATGGTGACAAGAGAGTGATTGAAGGCAGATATATTAGCCCCAGGTTAAGTAAGTCCCTTTTCCCTGGGTAAGGTAACAGGGAAGGTTCCAGAACAATCAGGAACTTTCTGGAAACAATTAAGAAAGGCTGATTAGAACACCTGCAGCCAATCAAGAAGCTGCTAGAATCAATTAAGTCAGGCTAATCAGGGCACCTGGGTTTAAAAAGGAGCTCACTTCAGTTTGTGGTGTGCATGCGAGGAGCTGGGAGCAAGAAGTGCAAGAAGCTGAGAGTGAGAAGGTATACTACTGGAAGACTGAGAAGTACAAGCATTATCAGACATCAGGAGGAAGGTCCTGTGGTGAGAATAAAGAAGGTGTTGGGAGGAGGCCATGGGGAAGTAGCCCAGGGAGTTGTAGCTGTCACGCAGCTGTTACAGGAGCCACTGTAGAGAGCTGCAATCCACAGGGCCCTGGGCTGGAACCCGGAGTAGAGGGTGGGCTCATGTTCCCCCCATCCCTCCATTCTCCCAACTCCCTACTTGATACTGGAGGAGTTGACCTGGACTGTGGGGAAGGTCTGTGGCCTGTTCCCCGATCCACTAGGTGGATCAGCAGAGACTGCGAGGATTGTTCTTCTTCCTTTTCCCCATGCTGGCCAGTGATGAGGCTAACTGAGTGAATGGCAGATTTGAGCCATGAAAGTGGCCAAACTGAGGGCTGCCGTGAACCTCTGAGTGGAGCAAATCCGCCAATAAGCGCAGGACCCACCAAGGCAGAGGAGGAACTTTGTCACAGCGCCTAATTTTCAAGTTTGAAAAAATTGCCCTATATGTATTGTATCCAAAGACTGAATTTGTAACCGAAGTGTTTATAAGGGGCTATTTTTTTTTTTTGCTAATGTGCACATACACAGAGGCTGATGGTCGAAAGGGTTAATTATTCAACAAACTCAAGCAGAGGAAAAAGTTTCAAGCTCAGGGAGGTTATCACTCCCTTTTGTGCAGGCTGGTTTTAATCACTTTCTTGTACCTCTCCCTGACTTCATTTATCAAGCCTTCACATAAAAGTTGCAAAGTGAGGTTATTCAGCGGATACCTCCATTCATCTCAGATTATTGACCAGGGAGGTTTGCAGTACAAGCCAACCTGGGTGATGGCATTCTTCTTGTTTTCATTGTGCAGTCTGCTTTCGTTTTATGCTGTAATTGTGTTTGCACAAAACCATAACCACACAGAGAGCAGATCCCAGATTCCAGAGTTATTTACAAACACCCCCTTCTCGTGCTGTCTGCTTTATGATTGTTTGGGTCAAACAGCCAGGAGCCTGTGGTGGATTAACAAGAGAGAAGCTAGATCCAATCTAACCAAAGGACTTCCAACCAACCAAACTTCGCCACCTCCCACAAAAACAAAATCAAAGCCCTCCCTTCCCCCACATATTGTTCAAGTGAATTTCCATCACTCCAATATGTATATTTTCTTTTCTGACTTTGGTGAATGCTAGGAGTCAGATTCAAGTCCTTCTAACCACAATGAGCAGCACCTTGCTCCACAAGCAGTCCGATTGAAGTCAATGAGGCTACTCGCAGAGTGAGATGCTATTTCAATGTGAGTGAAGGAAACAGAATCCGGACCCAACTGATTAGTAAACAGCTGTTTCATAGGTAATTTAATTTGGTTATTTTCAAGCATTGTGAGCCAGATCCGCAGCTGGTGTAAATCAGTGAAATCAATGGAGCGATGCCAATTTCCACTAGCTGAGGATACGACCTATTTTTCATTTTTTTACAGAGCTCATAAAATATTGCACACAGTAAATTGTGCAAAGATTGGGAGATTATATCCAAGCTAAATCTATGACCTTTCAGTATTGTCCATTTGTAGTTTTTACTTTCCATTGAAAAAAACCCTTCAAATTCTGTTTCCATCTGAACATCTTGTGCTAGGTGATGTGGAGGGGAATGACTTAACGATCTTTGTTATTATTACAAAGTAGTGAATTAAAAATTCACCAGCCAAATAAGACTGTCAAGCTGATCACAGGGGTACATGTTATTAAAATGGCTTTCTGCATTTTGTGGCAGTAAAATCATTGGTGACTCACTGTAATCAGTCTTTGGTGATATAGGGGCTATGCAACAGGAACATTTTTTATCTCAGCATACTTTGAGGTAGTCAGTAGTCTTGCTGAATGGCCCAATCCAGGGAGTTTTGGGTCCTTCAGCCAGAGTGGGAGCCATGAGATAAAGCTCCTTCTGTCCTTTATACTCACTGTGAAGCTTGAACACTTGAGGCCCAAGTCTGCCATGAGGAATTTCAGCGTGGTTGCATGAGTGTAACAAAGGGAGTTTACTACCAAGGATGCTGATTGAGGCTGAGGCACGTTCCTTCACTGTTTTTTTATTTCTGGTCCTGCTTTTCCTTGTTTGGAGTTTTGGCATGGTAGATTACAAGGAGCTTATTTACAGCTGAAACAGCAAAGAGTATATCCAGGCTAGATCTAACTCTGGGAGCATAGCCTCCAAGCAGGTTACTGCTGGGGGAATTCTGCATCACTGCACATGCACAAAATTCATGTCCCCCACAGATTTCTTTCCTTCCCTGCAGAAAAATGACTTTCTGATGGGGAAGCCCAGGGAAGCCACAAGAACAGTCATGCGACCCTCCCCAGCAGTATGTTTTGGGTGGCCAGGGGAGCCAACAGAGAGGTAAATCACTGTGGGGTAGGGGGCGGGATTGGGGAAGACCCGTCTGGTGGCTCCTACCCTGCGTCGGGCTAAGCTGCTAGTCCCGGCTGGGCTGCGGAGGACGGGACTTCCTCTTCCCCTGCATGGCATCCAAGGCCGGGTCAGACCCCCAGCTTTTCCCCCAGGCTCTGCAAACTCCTCCCACCCCCCAGAATAGGACAGGGATATCTCCAACTTTTTTGGCCTCTCAACGACCAAAGGCAGGTCAGTGTCCCTGCAGACCCTTTGTTGTTCATTTCTGGCTGTGATGTTGTTTAAAGTCCTCCATGAGAGCCCATGGTATCTTGGCGTCTCTGTGGAGTTTTGAATGAAAAACCTTTCCTAACAACTCTGCACTGCCAGTCCAGCCATTTCTTTCAGAGGCCCATTTCTTTGTTAGCAGAATATTCACCTTATTAGATGGTTCTATTTTAGGGCTGGTTTCTTATTTCACCTTAACCCTGTACTGTTGGCATAAGATGATAGAAGGAATTTTCTAAGATCACTTCCAAAGGTCATAAGTGGTGTTTGGGAGCATATCAACAAAACAGTTTTCCTCCTGTGTCCATATGCTCATTCACATGGGGATTTCCTTACTTTGTTCTATGTGAGCAGGTATCTGGAAATACCACATGTGGTGAACAATGATGCTTTGGCTCCTATTGACACTCATGTTTTAAATATGTTGATGTTATTAGGCCAGGGCTGTCTGATTACATTTTACCCTCCACAGTACAGAGCAAGAGATCAATGTCAGGACTCATTTAGTTTCAGGCACAGCAGCCAAACAATTTGCCTCAAGGCTGTAACCATAGTGGCTACACGGTTTGTACTCTGTATGCACTATGCACTTCAGCTGGAGTGTGATCCTTACCGTGTTTGGCTTTCATGTCAGAGGAATGCACTCGAGACGGAATGCAGATTCTCCTTCCCACTGGAGGTTCTCTTTCTTTGGTATGCAGCCTATTCAGTTGGTCATTGTTGAAACAGTTTGGTTTTGGGTCACATCTGAGAGGTTGTGGTGTACCTTGCCCTGGTGCATTCTGAAGGTTTCTCTTCTCTTTCTCTTTTAAAATTAAAGATAAAGGAAGGTTATGTACCTTATAATAACTAGAGTTCTTCATGTTGTGCGGTCCCTGTGGGTATTCATTGGGAGTGGATGTGCTCCATCCACCCAGGACCAGAAACTCCTCAATAGCAGTGTCCATTGGGCTGTGCCTGTGTCCTTTTCCTCCTTGTGCATCCAACCACTGGGTTTAACAGGGGGCACAGACCAACCACCTCTCCAGTGCCTACTCTACCACAAATAGCCCTAGTATAAGGATCCAAAGCAGAGGCGGAGGAGAGAGCGTTTGTGAATACTGTCGGGCCAGATGGCTACAGGAGAGTAATAGAAGGCAGATATATTAGCCCCAGGTTATGTAGGTCCCTTTTGCCTGGGTAAGGTAACAGGGAAGGTTCCAGAACAATCAGGAACCTTCTGGAGACAATTAAGACAGACAGACTGATTAGAACACCTGCAGCCAATCAAGAAGCTGCTAGAATCAATTAAGTCAGGCTAATCAGGGCACCTGGGTTTAAAAAGGAGCTCACTTCAGTTTGTGGTGAGTGTGTGAGGAGCTGGGAGGAAGAGGCACTAGGAGCTGAGAGTGAGAATGCATACTGTTGGAGGACTGAGGAGTACACGCATTATCAGACTCCAGGAGGAAGATCCTGTGGTGAGGATAAAGAAGGTGTTGGGAGGAGGCCATGGGGAAGTAGCCCAGGGAGTTATAGCAGTCGCACATCTGTTCCAGGAGGCACTCTAGACAGCTGCAATCCACAGCGCCCTGGGCTGGAACCTGGAGTAGAGGGTGGGCCTGGGTTCCCCCCAAACCTCCCAATTCCTGGTCAGACACAGAAGGAGTTGACCTGGACTGTGGGTTCACGAAAACAGCCAAACTGAGGGCTGCCGTGAAGCTCCAAGGCGAGCAAATCCTCAAATATCGCAAGACCAACCAAGGCAGAGGAGGAACTTTGTCACAATACCTATAGGGAGCAAGAGGTCAAGGGCTCAAATGGCGGGTTTACCAGTGCTGATAGCAGAAGTTCAGGTCCCAGGCAGCTGCAGGTTTTAATACAGGTGGCAGTGTGCTGACAATGCCTTTTAGGAACTTTACTGTTGTGAGATGGCTGAAAACCAAGCAGTTCTCCACTGGAGGATGAAAGGCATTAATAGATGTTAAATGTATCCACAGTGAATGGATGGATAGGCCTGATGACTTCAAAGAGAGAAGATGTTCCAGGATAAGAGAGATCTTGGACTTTTCAAGAGGTCACGGATGCTGCTGACACCACAGGGAGAACCTCTTCCACTTGGTGGTACAGCACTTCCATGTACTGTTTCCTGCTATTGATAAAGATGGATTGAACCTTCTCTGAGCAAGACTTCTCTAAGTCCACTGCACAGGCAAAACTCAGGCCACCAGATGGAAGAATGCCAGGATGGGATGGTTAGTCCTGCCTCCATTCTGTGACAGTAGGCCCTGAAACAACTGTAGGTGTATGGATGGGTGAGAGGCTGTCTGCAGGATTGTATTGAACTAGAACTGCGTTGGCCATCATTGTGCTATCAGGATTATTGCTGCCTTGTCCTGCTTGATCTTCTGAAGGATGCGAGGTAGCAGGGGGATGGGGGGAAGACACACCTTAATGGTCTGACCACTGTACTAGGAAGGCATCCCTTCTGGAGTCATGCCCCAGTGTGTCTTGGATTTACTTGAAGTTCCAAGGAACTTCCTGGATTTACCTGAGGTTCCAAGGAATGAAACATGTTGAGTAAGGAGGTGACTGTTGCTTTTATCTCCTCATATGAGCCATCCTGTGAGCAGCCAGTCATCTAGGTACAGAAATACTGGGTTGCCTTGGCATAAGTGTGCTGCTAGCACAGCCAAAACCTTTGTAGAGACAGTTGGGGCATTCAATAGGCTGAAGACTCTCTATTGGAAGTGCTCTTGGCCCATCATAAAGTGCTGGAATCTCCTGTGCACTAGGTGAATATCTGCCTGGAAACAGGCATCCTTCAAATCATATCAAACCATTCATTCAAGGAAGGTGGAAGTCATCCTGAATCTTGAATAGCAGATGAAGACATTCAGCTCTTTTAGGTCCAGGATGGGTCTCCAGCACCCCTTCTTTCTGGGGATTTGAAAGTATTTGGAGTAAATGCCCTTCCCACTGTGTTTAGGAGGTATGGGCTCTATTGCCTCTAACTGGAATAAGGAGTCTGCCTCTGGCTTGAAAATCCTGTAACTAGTGGGGTCCCTGAAGAAGGATGGGGAGGTGGAGGTTGGAGAAGGGATAGACAGGAATATAATCCTGTAGCCAATTGAAATGTAAACCCCTTTGTTCAAAGTTATATGTTTTTGGAAGAAAACAGGCCAAGTGGCCCCTAAGGGAGTGTGGGGAGACTGGTTGTACATGGCCTAATTGCCAGCTCTTGAGCATCCCATCAAAATGCCTTCTTGGTAGGCAGCTGGGTCTCAAAATGGGATGGTGATGGTGCAGTATGTATGGCATCCTATACCTTTGGCATTTCTTCAGAGGCTCATAGGTCCTCTGAAGACAGAATGGCTGAGGGGTTGGCTGGTACCTATGAGATGGTGGTTTAGAAAATTTCCCACAAGGTGCTGGGGTCCATATTCCCAAGGAGCAGAGGACAACATGAGAGTTCTTGAAGGAATGAAGCAACTCATCAGTCTTTTCACTAAACAGATTGTTACCCTTGAAAGGGAGATATTCATCTGTCACCTGGATCTCCTTGGGGAATCCCAGTGCCTACAGTCAAGAGGCCCACCTCATGACCACCAAGTTAGACATGGAGCTGGAAGACTTGTCAGCAGTATCAAGTGATGCCTGGAGGAACAATTTGGCAAGAAGTTTACCTTCATCCAGGTTGGTGTCTGTGTTACTGTGGTAGTTTATTGGCAAACTCCAAAAGCTTGTTGTAATGAATAAAGTCATATTTTGACATGCGTGTCTGGTAGGTCATAGTAAGAATAGAAGGATGGCTGATGAGACGTTCTTTCTGCTGAAGATATCTAATGTTTTGGCATTCTTGTAAAAGGGAACAGACCTGGGCTGGGGTAGCATGTTTTGCTCTGTGACTGCCTGGATTACAAAAGAGTTTACGTTAGGGTGGGAGAACAAGTATTCTTCTGCTTTGGAGGGCACAAAGTCAGAATTGGAGCACAGGTGGCTGCTGTGTGCCAAATAGCTCCAACATGGCTTCACTGATAGGGGAGTGTCACCTTGGAAGTAGGTGTAAAATGGAGAATGCCCAGAAGTTTAAGGTTGGTTCCTGAATCTCTTCCAGTGGCATCTGGAGGGTGTATGTTATCCTGCTCAGGTGGTCCTGGTGTTGTCTGTAGTCATCCAGTGGAGAGAGAGAAGCTGATGCTACCACCTCCTCTGGAGATGAAGACGACACTGCTGGCAGATCCAGCAGTACATCTGTTCCTGCTCAGCAATGTTCTCCGAGAGGGCTGAGGCTCCTCTCTTGGAGGCAATCTCTTTGGAAAGTAGTGACCATAGTCCCTGTAACCTGGGACCTGAAAGTATGGATCCCATGGACCCCAGTATGGCCAGTGGATAGGTTCAGAAGGGCATGGAGCCAGTCCCAATGGGGGATACCATTGGTCCCTTGCTCCATAGTACAAGTCACAGGGATTTAGAGGCCTCGAGGAGGCTCTGGAAGCCCTATTTAGGCTGATATCTCATGTTTGGGCTGCTGGGGGAACCACAGATACTACCTCCTGTTTGTCCAAGGAGTAGGAGCCAATGGTGCTCTCTGTCTTGTAGCAGCATGGCTGCTGGCATACACCAGTGAATAGCATCTCAGCGATGTTGGAACATCCGTGTTGCAGCTAGTACCTGGGACTAATGAATGGCATTCTGATGCTGCAATGATCCCAGCACAGTGGGCCTGGTGCAGTATGGTACCACTTGTGTAGAGGGTGCATGCTCCCTCCGATCCTTTTGCGATGCAGGGGTCAATCCCACCTCCTTTGTGGATGGTTTGTGAGTGCTGTAGTGCTCCTGGTGCTGTCAGTGCTGGCCCTGTGGGCTCCAGATGCACTTGTTAGAGGTTGAAGAGCCTCACTTGGTGTGGAGAGGAGAGAAGTGGCAGTCCTCTTCTTAGAGGACTTGTGTGGCAATTTGTCTCTCTTTTTACAAGGGTGTTTTTCCTTTCCCTTCTCGTAAAAGGAATTTAAAGGAGTCCTTGTGTTTACTGGAGGTGTTGAAAAGTGTTGGTGCTGCCGGGGCACTACCCGGAAGCTCAGCTCAATGAGACAGAGAATGGGAGAGTCCCAGATCGGAAAGGGTCCTCATGGACAGCTCCATTAGATGCCTGCGAAGTCTGACGTCCTGAGATTGCCTAGTACGAGGGGGGAAGGTGTGGCAGACATCACACTTCAAAGAATGTTAAAATTATATAATACACAGGTTGAGAAAAGAGTGTCTGTACATCTGGGTATAGTGCTAGATTATCCACAAATACAAAGATTGTTTTTAAAAGTCATATGATACATATAGTACATAATCAGCAATAACCCAAATTTAGGTGAATAAATTTAAGAATACAGTTTAGATATGAGTATCCAAGTATTTGGGTGCATCACTCATGAAAAATTGTATAGAGATTTGCTTGTGAAAAGGAAAATACATCAATGAGTGAAGATTGTCCCTCAGTAATCAAGAATTAGGGTAAGTTATCCATTTAGAAAATACAATCTATCAGGGAAGTATTTCAGTTACTTTCCTTACTGCGCTTCTCTACTGCTACTGAATAGTTTCCTGTCTTGGGCACATGGAGTGCATCCATACTAAATAACCATAGGGACCAGCACTCAAAGAAGAACAAATGAGCTGTATGCAGTTATTATATATTTACCATTGGGATATCCTGCCCGATACAGACTCTCCAAATACGAGAATATTGCAGGGATGGTCTCTTTAGAGAAAGATAAACTTCCTACCTCTCTGCTTCTCTGAAAATGCCTTCATGTAGGAGTCAGATTAATCCTCCTCCCCCTCTCAGATTCTTTGCTCATAAGGGAAGGTGCCCTTTGTTCACACTATATTCATTGTCCATTCCTGATCTGAAATGGTATTCTTCCCAGGGCGAACTATTTTTGTATCCATGTTGTGAACTCAGATGTTAAGGGGAGCTCTTTCTTCTTGCTTATTGAAGAACTAAACGTTCTTTGGCCCCTCAGGTATCTCTGGTTGGAGCTCACTCAGTGGGGCAGGGACCTCAAGCGGGTCTATAGGTGCCGCAGAGGGCCCAAATCTTAGAAACAGGGAAATATGAAACCATGTACATTATTAACATTAAATGCTGAGAAAGACTTTGAGCAGTTGGGTGGCTTTATTTGATGGTAGTCTTGGAACAATATTGAACTGAACAGAGCTTTCGTAGATGGCTGCACGATATTCACAACCTACTACATGACTTTATAGTGTAGAATGCTGCGGAATGAGAACGTATGACATCTCCAAACTGTCTTCATTCCACAGAACCTGCCTCAGAAAAATCCTCCATATCTTCTGGCCCAGAACAATCTCAAACCAAGATCTATTGACACAGTTCAGCCAAGAGGATATGAGCACGGTCAATACCAGGAGGCACTAGAGATGGATTGGCATTGTGCTTTGGATGGAAATTGATTCCATCACCAGAGTAGCAATAAGATGGACACCTGAAGGAAAGTGAAAACGAGGCCGCCCGAAAACAACATGGTGAAGAGCCGTGGAAGCCGAGCTGAAAAACCTGTGGCACAGCTGGGGAACCATAGAAACACTTGTCAGAAACAGATAGGAGTGGAAGAGCTTCGTCGCTGCCCTAAACGCCAGAGGCTTAATGGGAACATGATGATGATGACAGATGTGCTTACAAAGCAGGAGTTTTGTTCTATTCTGTCAATATTTACAATTTAGATGTCATATTTTTCATAAAATTAATGCAAATAATTAATAGAAAATATTCCTTTTCATTGTAGAGCCATATAATGAGGGAGTAAATGAACATGTTATCTGTGTGACAAGATAAGGAAAAGATGTGAAAGGTAGAGCTGGTCAGAGAAACTTTAACAGAACCATATTCTATTGGACTATACAGTTTTATCTAAATCAAAAGCCTTCACAAAATCAGGTAAATTTCACTAGACTTTCACTTAGGAAAAAACACAGAAAAAATGTTCTAATAAAACATTTTGATTTTTCATTTTCAAATGACTTTTCAGTTTCCAATTTTTAAATTTTGCATTATGTTCTACATTATTATAATAACACAAAATTAAAAAGTCAAAATTGAAATAAAATTTTGTTGAAATAAATTGTTTTGATTAACCTGAAGTGATTTTTTTTCCAGAATTTTCCTTCACAGAGAATTTAGAAATTTTCAGGTTTTACTCCTCTTTAGAACAAAGCCAGATTTTGAAATCTCTAAATCCTTCATAAAATGGAATGTCTGTCTTCTACGCTGCTCTAGTTAAAGGTTAGTATTTGGGACAATAAGTGTTAGAACATAATGGTAATGGAGAAATGAATGCATCAAATTAAAACTCAACAAGGGAGAAAAAAACCCTTTGTTTTCTTTTATTGAATTTTCAGAGAAGATACGTTCACCACATATAAAGAAGTAAACTGTGACAAGAGTGACCTGGCATTTTCCCTCTGTTAGGACTGAAAGATGAAGCCAGGGTTCAGAAAGTGCTAACAATGAGACTTTGGTGTACATTTCTTGGGGAATATCAAGGATTCAGCAGAGCAATCACTCAGGTCAAAAAATGCCAGTAATTTTTAAGTAGAAAATTTGAAAAAGATTGAGTTTTTTTTTCAAAATTGTACGTGATATTTTTTGTTTTTACAACAAAAATCTGAAATTGAAACATTTTCTCTTTGGTAAAAAATTTTGAGTTTTGCTGACAAACTGGGCTTCCACCATTTTCTTTGGGGGATTTTCTCCACAAACTAGTAGGTCTCACCACCAGAAGAGTCTCCTGATATTCAGGTAAATGTTTCCATTGCCAATTTCCAGCAGAAGGGACAGTTACCACCTTACTTCATGATGTGACATTTCTTTGTTTGCAATCCACAATTGTATAGGCCCCCTTTTTTGCTATGTCTCATTGCAAACTCATGCCTAATTTGCTGATCATTGTTATCTTTTCAACATTTCTGCTTTCCAGGACTCTCCTTCCTATTCAATATCTGTTTCAAATGATTTTTCCCCCAAAGGTATTTGTTTGCATTTTTTCAACCCAATTCTCATTTTGTAGTTTTCTGCCCATTTTTCTAATCTCTTCATGACCCTTTTAATATAACTCTGTCCTCAGTGATATTTGCATGTATCATTTTGATGACTGCAGAAACTCAGGAGTTTGGCATTTGTGGATGGTGCCCAAGACGGTCTCAAGACGTCAGCAGAGTCCACTTAAACTTTTCCCAACAGAATCAATAGCTGGTAACAGGGTGCAAACAGGCCTAGGGATGAGAGGCCCATCTGAATATCATTTACCGTGATGAAGTAAAAACAAATATTTTGCTGGGATATACAGTACATTCAATGTCAATACTGTGGTACAGCCCTTGTGAACCTTTTCATGGCACCTGCCAATTTCATTAACATGCTCATGTAGATCTAGGATGGCTTCTTCTGAGGAGTCTCTACTTTCTGAATAATAATGTTTTCTTCTATGTAATTTAGGAATCTATGTGATAATGCATGTGCAGCAGTATTTGTTACCCCACAGATGTCTGGATAGTTAAATTTCTCCATGAGTTTTTTGCAGTAGTTCTCTTCTGGGATTTCCAACCAGTCCAGGATGGCAGCTTTGACAGCCTCATAGTCAGCAACAGCATCCTTGCTCATGGACCAACATGCAGCTTGGACCTCGTGTTAAAAAAGGCATCCGCACTTCCTTCTGAGCAGCAGCAACTACCTGATCAAAGTTGACCGGGGGCCCTTGGAGTCATCTTCTGGTCCCATCTTGGGCTGTGTCCATGAGTTAACACATCTGCTCCTGGGACTGTCCATGCTCCTTCTGTGGGGCTACAGCCTGGGCTTGCTGGTCCCCACAAATTCCAATAAAACCTGCGGTTGTTGCTACTATTGCTCTTCCATCATTTATCTCAACTGCAACAGAAAGTTAAAAAAATCCTTTGCGAACAGCACCCATGAACAGGAGCCTTTTCCAACACAGTATGTAGATTCCAAACTCACCCCTTCCAGAGGCTTGGTGTCATTCAAAAAAAAATTAACAACAACAAAGGTTCGTTTCCTCATTCTAGACTGCTCCTAGCACATGCTAGATCAACTCTCTCTAGAGAGCCACTCCCACCTCCCTTATGTCTTGTATTAATCTGTCTCAAGACGTCAGCAGATTCCACTTAAACTTTTCCCAACAGAATCAATAGCTGGTAACAGGGTGGAGTCTTTCAGGCAAACACTGACAGCCTGTTACATTGCCTTTTGCTACCTCTTTGCATTCTATAATAAAGAGCTCTCCCTAGAGCTGGTCAAAGACTAAAATAATAACCCAGTTTGCAAATAAAAGTGCTGATTTTGGATCAACATGATTCACAGGGTCCTAATATTAGTTATTAGCGAATATTTAGACCACTGATGGGTATTTGTGAAAATGTTCATAAATCCTGAGAGTTTAATGAATGTTAGTATGAATAAAATTACTCATCCAAAAGTTCATAACTCATCATTCTCCTGTTTAAAGTTGTTTGTCATTGAATCAGAGAGCAGAAAAAAATACCATGTCCCTTATTTGAGCAATAACACAACATAAATAAAACCTGTACTGTCAACGTGAACAGTTTAAAAATAGGTTGTAAATTAATTTGTCCTAACTATTCATTGGATAGCTAAAAATAATGAATAGATTCACAGTTAACATGATTGGTGTGCAGATATTTGTTAATCAGAAAGAGGACTATATTAATCACTAATACTACTCCTAAGGAATAGATTGGCTTCAGCTCTCACACCTGAGAGGGATGCTGTGGTTTCAAGCAATCCTGCTCTGTGGTGACTCTCCAAAAGTCCTTAGAAAGGTGCTTCTCCAGAATTTAGGCAATTTCCTCTTTCTTATATGGAACACACACTTGCTCTGAAAACACATCCACTGCTTGCTGCTTCCACTAAAAACATCCAAATATTTAATTTGAATATAATCCTTTTTTGAGAAAATTTTATTCTGCTTTTCCCCTCTGCATACTTTTGCAATGCCCTGATCTGTTATAAAGGAGGATTGGTGCAAGATACTTCTCTCTCTCTCTCTCAAAAAAAAAAAATGGAGCCAATAATAATTGTCTCTTTTTTTTCAAAAACTTCAGTGACATCCGTCTCCTATATTCTACAAAAATAATTTGCTTCTGCTAGCTAGTTGGCAAATACAAAATCAAACACCTGTTTACCAGATACATAGAGCTATATGACTGCCATTGCTGATCCATCTGTAGTGCATAAACATAACTTTCACCAGCTGCTTTTCTTAGCATGGGGTAGTAGGGGAATCCTCAACATGTTTTAATAATAAGAAAGGCCAGATCCTCAGATGGTGTAAATTGACATAACATCCCTGAAGTCAGTGATGCTACCCTGAATTACTCGAGGTGAGGATCCTGCCCCAGTATGATTTTTATTCTCACTCTTCTCCTTTCACTTCCATTTTTTCCCAGTTACTATTTTGGGTTTTTTTCTTTACATTGTATTAATGAGGCAGCACACTGCAGAGACAATTCCTGGTCCAAACCCAAGCAGTAAGGATAATTACTTGGGGGACCAGACAGTCTCAGTACTAATGATACTTAAGAAAACATCAGAGGAGCCAGAAGTGTGACACTGAAGTGGTTTACAGCCAAATACACCACTGGGGTAAGCAGACAGAACTCTGCCTTCCTATGCAAGCTGCAAATGTGCCCCCTGGACATTTAGCAAAAGCTCACACAAATGTACCCATGCTTCTTGCATATAATGTTCTGTCTTGAAATCACAACAAGTTGTTTGAGCAAAGTACACCTCTACCCTGATATAACGCTGTCCTCAGGAGCCAAAAAATCTTACCGCGTTGTAGGTGAAACCGTGTTATAGCAAACTTGCTTTGATCCACCTCAGCGTGCAGCCCCCCCCACCCCTGAGCACTGCTTTACCGTGTTATATCTGAATTTGTGTTATAGCGGGTCGCATTATATCGGGGTAGAGGTGTATATTTTATTATTAATACAATAGTGTCACCAATGGTTCTACTGGCTCCTCCCTTGCTCCAAAGGGCAAAAATGCCTTACTGGCTCTGGACCAGCACTAGCTTACTTCTCCACCTGTGCCAGCTCAGCTGTGTGGGCCAACACCCAGGCTTCACCCACTCCATGCTATTTTCTGCCCAGCCGCATAGGGGAGGAAGACAGCTTTCCTTCCAGTACGAAGAGTAGCAATGTAGGTTGAGCCATAAGCCCCTTCACTTTCTTGAGCAGGCACGCAAGGGCAAGTTGTAATATTGCCCAGTGTAAGTAAGCACAAAATCAGGCTCCATAAATAGATTTTCACTAGTAGTTGAGACTGAGGGCTTGTCTTCACTACCAGGGTAAATCGGACCTAAGTTACGCTACTCTGGCTACATGAATAATGTAGCTGGAGTCAGTGTAGCTTAGGTCGACTTATCCCGGTGTCTTCACTGCACTGTGTTGATGGGAGACGCTCTCTGGTCAACTTCTCTTACTCTTCTCGGAGAGGTGGAGTACCGGGGTAGACCGGAGTGTGCTCTGCTGTCGATTTAGCGGGTCTTCACTAGACCCGCTAAATCGACCCCTGCTGCATCGATTGCAGCAGCGTCAATTTCCCTGTAGGGAAGACAAGCCCTAAGATGCCATCTATTTACAAACCCTTGAGGAGTTCAAATTCAGTGAAGTCCATCCTTTTCAGTTCATACTAGAGATGTTGGCAGTCTCTGAGACTTACAAATGAGAATTTGTTTTTCTTTTAGTAATTTTGTAACACATGCCGTATGCTGAATGGGGCTTTCCAAGATTCCTACAATTGCTACCATCAATACTCACCTCTAATATATTCTGACTTAAAGTGTGCAACCTTGTTTAAAATGCACTGTTAAAGCATATATTTTCATGTATCGCTATGTCTGAATGCATGCTAACCAGGTTGAAAATCAAATTATCTGTGTTAGGGTGAATATTACAGTGTGAATTCTGCCTGCTGTGCTGTGAATGAATCTTGTAAACACAATCAAAATCTCTCTCTCTCTCACACACACATGCACCCTTGCACAAGAAAAGCAATTCTTCACCTTCTGCCATCCTATTGTCACAGCAGCTCATGTTTATTGCGGATGACATCTTCAGCTACAACTCAGCATGAGCCCCAGTATGTTGGAACTGAACATTGGATCGGAAGAAGCACTAGGCATATTAAAGTTGTCTCATGAATAATGAAAAGTAAATATCACACTTACTGTAGGTACACAAAATGCCTTGTTTAACTAAAAGCATTTACAGAGAAATTCCAGGTCTCTTATTGTTTTATTAAGTGTGGCTAGAGGAGATACTTAGACGGAGCTATTTTCATTACATTGGTAATTTTCTACATTACACAAATAAGAGAAGATGTGAGCTGCGTTATTTGTAGAATACGGACTGCTCTTTAAAACATGACAACCCATCAGAAAAATCATGAAACAACTGCCACCCCCTCTTTCAGCCATCAAGCCATTTTATAAGTGAAGTTCATATGTATGGATGGCTTAGATATGCCTCCCAAGTCCAAATTTGCATACCAACAGTTTTAATCATTTATGGGAAAAAAGGCTTGAGACAGTAATGAGATTATATGAGTGTATAATACGAAGGAGAATTCAATTGTCTTGATGCCATACAAGGCAAGGTTATTGCAAGACCTCAGTGAAGGAAGCTCTAAGCATGACTGTACTGGACCTACATTTTTCCTGGCAGCATCAGTATATGTTACTGCCAACCTTCAGAAGTTCACAATCACAAATTTCAGAGACGAAACAAACTTACTTTGAATTACAGGGTTACAGTGACCAGGGATTTATGTAAGAGCTATTTGTAACAGAAACACTATATTTTGCATTATTAAGGATCTAGTGAACAAACTTTTTACATGGTATTAACATGTGAAACTAAAGCAAAGCCTTTGAATAATTTCAGGCATTGTGCTATGCTGAAGTTTGCAAACCTAATAGGCATACATTTTCATAGATTCATAGATATCAAGGTCAGAAGGGACCATTATGATCATTTAGTCTGACCTCCTGCACAACGCAGGCCACATAACCTCACCCACCCACTCCTGCGATAAACCTCTCACCTATGTCTGAGCTATTGAAGTCCTCAAATTATGGTTTAAAGACTTCAAGGTGCAGAGAATCCTCTAGCAAGTGACCCGTGACCCATGCTACAGAGGAAGGCAAAAAAACCCCAGGGCCTCTTCCAATCTGCCCTGGAGGAAAATTCCTTCCCAACCCCAAAAATGGCGATCAGCTGAACCCTGAGCATATGGGCAAGATTCACCAGCCAGATACCCAGGAAAGAATTCTCTGTAGTAACTCAGATCCCACCCCATCTAACATCCCATCACAGGCCATTGGGCCTATTTACCATGAATATATAAAGATCAATTAATTGCCAAAACCATGTTATCCCATCATACTATCTCCTCCATAAACTTATCGAATTTAATCTTGAAGCCAGATAGGTCTTTTGCCCCCACTGCTTCCCTTGGAAGACTATTCCAGAATTTCACTCCTCTGATGGTTAGAAACCTTTGTCTAATTTCAAGTCTAAACTTCCCGATGGCCAGTTAATATCCATTTGTTCTTGTGTCCACGTTGGTATGGAGCTTAAATAATTCCTCTCCCTCTCCGGTATTTATCCCTTTTATATATTTATAGAGAGCAATCATATCTCCCCTCAACCTTCTTTTGTTTAGGCTAAACAAGCCAAGCTCCCTGAGTCTCCTTTCATAAGACAGGTTTTCCATTCCTCAGATCATCCACCTAATCTGAATACATCCTGCTCCAGAAGTGGAATAAGTAACTGCTATCATCCCTTAAAACAAATAAAAAGAGCTGTTATTCTCAGTTCTTTGGAATGCTTCATCCATATGCATAGCAAGAATTCAGAGAAATTTTCAAAAGTGGCAAGAAGGTATGAAAATTAATACTAAAAACATTGTCAATATTGTCTTAACTATTGCTTTTTATACAGTATCTCTCTGTATCAGCATGGAAATTGTATTCTCAATAGAACGAATTGAATGACAATTGGATATGGAACTTCACAAATATGACAACTATTAAGTATAGACATAACATTAGCAATTCAAAAGACTATCTTCTGTCTCAAGGAATATGAGCAGATTTCTTCCTCCAGATCTTACTGAGGCAGGTTAGGTGACCTGATAGCAAGCCTGAAAAATCAGGATACTTTTTTGGGGTGTGTGTGTGTTATAGTTACCTGTATAAGACAATGCCCCTAATATCACGATGGACACAGTAATATAGGGACATCTGGTCACCCTAGGCTGTTAAAATAATGGTGTCTTTACAATATACCTAACATTTTCATACAGATAGTGGTGCATTTTCTTAAAAGTGACTTTATGTTCTATGAGTTCAAATTGTCTGCAATTCCTAACTAAAAAAGTGTTCATTTATTTATCTTTATTTAACATCTTTCTTAACATAAAAATGCCTTGTAAACATTATAGTATAATACTATTAATGGTGGTAATACACAAACCCATATTCTTTCTTTGTCTCTCTTTCGCCTTTAAAACAGGCCTTAGAAAATTAAAAGCCTTGTTTCATAATGGCCTGATACCTGAAGAAGAAAATAATAAAGACACATATATAAGGCATGTGCTCTAAGCCTCTATTACTTTGTCCAAAGAGTCTCAGGTCAATTATTTTCATATATATATATATACAATTTTCAGCTTGAACAGTTAAAGTTTGGCAAAGCTATAAAAGCAAGTGAAAATGAAGTCTTAAAATGGAAAGTGTCAGGCAACCTTAACAATATGCAGTTCTACTAGATCTATCTATAATAAAATAGAGGTAAAGTACTGTACTAGGTGAGTTTCTTACACCAACCAAATGGAATCCAAAAGGTTCTGAAATTTAAGAATCAGTTTATTTCTGTTTCCTCCAAAGTTGCATTCCATCTGTGTTGAGACGTTTACTGACTCTTCTTGCATTAGGAACACAATATCTTCAAGGCACATTGAAATATATTTCTCTTAGGTAGTGGAGGGGGGGTGGCAGAGGGCTCTGTGCATTGCCCTTGCCTCCAGGCACCGCCCCCCGCAGCTCCCATTGGCCAGGAATGGGGAATCGCGGCCACTGGGAGCTTCAGGGGAGGTACCTGGAGGTGTGGCAAGGGCAGAGCGCGGGGCCCTGTGCCTCCCCCAGGGGCCGCGCAGGGATATGGTGCCATCCGTTTCCCGGAGCGGCGCCGCGTGGGGCCAAGGCAGGCATGCAGGGAGCCTGGCCTGGCCCGGGTGTGCACCTCCACCCCGAAGCCCAAACCCCTCCTGCACACCGCCCCCCAACTCCCTGCCCTAAGCCCCCTGCCTGCACCTCGCACCTCTCCTGCACCCCAACTCCCTCCCCTGAGCCCCCTGCTGCACCCCACACCCTTCCTGCACCCCAACTCCCTGCCCTGAGCTCCTTCCTGCAGTCCGCACCCCTCCTGCACCCCTGTCCTGAGCCCCCTCGGGCACTCTGCACCCCTCCTGCACCCCAAACCCCTTCCCTGAGCCCCCTCATACCACCTCTGCCCCAATCCCTTGCCCTGAGCCCATTCCTGCACACCACACCCCACCACACCCCCCACACTCCCTCCCGCACCCCAACCCCCTGCCCTGGCCCTGCATACAATTTCCTCACCCAGGTGTGGCCCTCGGCCCAAAATGTTTGCCCACCCCTGCTTTAAACCATTGTATAGCCTTGCCTTTTCTTAAACAGAGGGACCACAAAATCCAGTGTATTTATATTGCAAAATAAATAGTAACTTTTAATCTTAAAAATCAGTATATCCCCTAATATTTCCCCCTTGAAATTCCAGTGCTCTTGCCAGTCTTTTTCTCATTTTGAGGTTCTGTATTCTGTCAGAATGATTCAGATGAATGCGGGTTGGCTGCAATCTCCAGGCTGAAGACCAAGTTAAAAAACTGCCCAAGAAGTTAGGGGCTATAAGATTTATCAATCATTTTTTCAATAAATGTTCTGTTTTATCTGACTACATTTTCTCCATAGCTCCAACGAGTCTAAGGTTCCTTTCTATTTCTATCCTTTTTCTCAACATCATCAATTTTACTAGTCGGATTTCTATTATGTTGCATCCAGGCCATGCTGAATTTTCTAAATTCATCATAGAAACCTCCTAACTTTGTACTCTTCCCAGGATTTTCTCTACGTTGCAATCAGTAGTTGACAAAGGATACCAGGGACAGTGCACCATCATTCGGACTATCCTTTTAAAGTGCTGAGCACCTTCTTGAAGCTAAAAACAGTCATAGGTGTTCACCACCTAACCGGATCACAGCATTGCTAAGCCTAAGCCAGGGGTGGCCAACCTGAGCCTGAGAAGGAGCCAGGATTTACCAATGTACGCTGCCAAAGAGCCACAGTAATACGTCAGCAGTCCTGCATCAGCTCCCTTCCCCCAGTGCCTCCCCCACTGGCAGCCCCCACCAATCAGCACCTCCCCGTCCCTGCCCACACCTCCCAATCAGCTGTTTTTTGGCATGCAGGAGGCTCTGTGGGGGAGGAGCGAGGGCATGGCAGGCTCAGGGGAAGGGGTGGGAAGGGGTGGAGTGGGGGCAGGGCCTGTGGCAGAGCCAGGCGTTGAGCAGTGAGCACCCCCCGGCACATTGGAAAGTTGGTGCCTATAGCTCCAGCCCTGGAGTTGGTGCCTATACAAGGAGCCGCATATTAACTTCTGAAGAGCCCACGTGGCTCTGGAGCCACAGGTTGGCCACCCCTGGCCTAAGCGTTCAAAAATCATGAGTCAGGGCCTCAAAAATCATGAAATTGTCTTAAAAAGATTGACATTATATAAAAACCCAATAAATGTGGGGTATTTTTTTATTTGGCTTCTGGATTTTGAGTCTTTAAGGTCCACTTGGGTCATGTTTTCAAAATTTTCTCTGCAACAGGAATTCTAGAAACTAGCTTTTTAAAATGAGAGCCAAGATTCTCACTGAATCACAAGTGTCTAAGTGTTGGGGCTTTGAGAAAAACACCAAATATTGCAAGACTCATGATAAAAGTTGTCAACATTGAGTACTAGATTTCTCATCACTACAAACTTGAAATCCACAAGGTCTGTTTTCTAGGTTGAGGTAGATGTACCAATGAAGGATATTCAGTCAGCAGCAGAACCAGAAGCTGTTGATTTCCCCTCTCTTTGAATGAAAGATTTTCTCTGAGCAATTAGATGACTAACGAAGAATTAGATAAGCCAAGAGGCAAAATGGTTAAAACAGAAATGAAAAACAACACAGTAATGGCTGTTGAGGAGCTCAATCAGTATTCAGTCACCCAGCTAGGACATGCATATATCCCCAATGTAAACTTCATTCCACACAATAAAACTTTTATCTACTTGGACCTAAAACTAATTAAAGGTTTCTTTAAAAGTATACAGATGAATTAAGAATTTGGACCAGCATCTCCTTGTACATAGAAATGCATATTGGCTTCTCTTTATTTTCCCCCATACCCTTCTAACTCTAGAAGAAAAGACAACAGCTGAGGCTATTGGAAGAACAAGGCTGGCAGCTGCAAAACTGAGACACCAAGTTTCAGTATGTAATTTTCTTTCAGCATTGTCTCTCCCTAACTTCCCTCCTTAGGAGGCACTTAAAATCCATGTGTCTGGCTCAATTATTGTTATTGCAGCTATGGAACAGAATGTGATGCTGATGAGGATCTACCTGTCTAGTTAGTTTGCCTTCTGGTGCATTCTTTCTTTCTTTCTTTCTTTCTTTCTTTCTTTCTTTCTTTCTTTCTTTCTTTCTTTCTTTCTTTCTTTCTTTCTTTCTTTCTTTCTTTCTTTCTTTCTTTCTTTCTTTCACTCATCATTGCTTGTGACATATGTATTGTCTAAACTATGTTCAAGAAGAAGTTCTTAATATATTCAATGTACAAAGGTAAAAATAGGGAAATGGCATATCAGTTGTATGCATATATCTATTCAGTGGTCTTAACCATGCTTGGGAAACATCTTATATACAAATCATGCATTCATTGTAAATTGAGGATAAAGTTTATATTTCTTCTACATTTCTTTGTCAAAAAACACCTATATTGCATAAATCCCTGTCTTTGTGAAACAAAGTTCAAAACAGCAGACAAAGAGGGTGCCATCATAGTCCTCAACCGTGATGACGATGTTAATGAAGCCACCTGACAACTCTCCAACACTACCTCCTATAAAGAACTCAAAGAAGACCCCATACCACAATTCACACAGGAATTTTAGGATATCATCAAATCCTTCTCCAAATAACTCCAGGAAAAACTCTACAACCTCATCCCCCATGAACCCACACCAGGGACCTCCTACATGTTTCCCAACATACAAAATCAAAGGATCGCACGCAGACCCATCATATTTAACCACAGCACTCACCACACAAAGAGCAAGTTTCTTCCAGGAGACAACCGACTTCCTCCAGAAACTCCACAACATCAACAACCCACCTCAGAACACCATACTTGCCACCGTAGATGTCACTTCCTTATACACCAACATCCCCCACCATGACAGCATTGCTGCTTGCCTCAAATATCTACAAGACAATGGACAACACTCAACTATCCACCCCAAACACATTACCAAACCCATCCATTTCTAGGTTCTCCAGTCCTCAGATCATCCTAGTAGTCCTTCTCTACACATGTTCTTCACGATCACCTTGAGGAAGAATTTCTGGAAAAATGCAACATGAAACCAGTGATATACCTGAGATACATCAATGATATTTTCATCCTCTGTACAGACAACCTAAACTCCCTCACAGATTTCAATCCCAACTTAAACAACCACCACCCATCTGTCAAATTTTCTATAAAATACTCCCACACCAGCATCAAATTCCTGGACACCACTATTGGTTTCAACAATGGAACCATACAGATAACTATATACAAGAAACCCATAGGTCACCACACTTAGCTCCATAGATCCAGCACCCACCCCAGACACACCAAGATATCTGTTATCAACAACCAGGCACTCAAATATCACAGAATATGCTCTGAGAAGAAAGTCTGAGATGCACACCTTAACCTGCTTAAAACTGCCTTCACCAGACAGGGACACTCCAACAGAGAAGTGGATTGCATCATGGAATGGGCCAAGCTAATTCCCCTGAAGGAGCCTGTTTCAATACAGAAAAAAATATCTGCACTCACTACATACCCCTAGTTGTCACCTACAACCCACATTGGAACCCTGTCATAAATATAAAAGGAAGGGTAAACACCTTTAAAATCCCTCCTGGCCAGAGGAAAAACCCTTTCACCTCTAAAGTGTTAAGAAGCTGGATAACCTCGCTGGCACCTGACCAAAATGACCAATGAGGAGACAAGATACTTTCAAAATTGGAGGCGGGGGCGGGGGGAGAAACAAATGTTCTCTCTGTCTGTGTGATGCTTTTTGCCGGGAACAGAAAAGGAATGGAGTCTTAGAAATTAGTAAGTAATCTAGCTAGATATGTGTTAGATTCTGTTTTGTTTAAATGGCTGATAAAATCAGCTGTGCTGAATGCAATGTATATTCCTGTTTTTGTGTCTTTTTGTAACTTACAGTTTTGCCTAGAGGGATTCTCTATGTTTTGAATCTGATTACTCTGTAAGGTATTTACCATTCTGATTTTACAGAGGTGATTCTTTTACTTTTTTTCTTCAGTTAAAATTCTTCTTTTAAGAACCTGATTGTTTTTTCATTGTTCTTAAGATCCAAGTGTTTGGGTCTGTGTTCACCTATGCAAATTGGTGAGGATTTTTATCAAGCCTTCCCCAGGAACGGGGGTGTAGGGTTTGGGAGGATTTTTGGGGGAAAGACGTTTCCAAGTGGGTTCTTTCCCTGTTATATTTGTTAGACACTTGGTGGTGGCAGCAATAAACTCCAAGGGCAAAAGGTAAAATAGTTTGTACCTTGGGGAAGTTTTAACCTAAGCTGGTAAAAATAAACTTAGGGAGTTTTCATGCAGGTCCCCACATCTGTACCCTAGATTTCAGAGTGGGGAAGGAACCTTGACAAACCCATACAGGGTATCGTCCTAAGAATTATAATCCATACTTAACAGTACCACATCCTGAAAGAAATCTTTCCCAAACCTCCTCTTCTGGTCTTCAAACAAGCCTCAACTTCACCATGTTCATCATCAGAAGCTAGCTCGCTATAGAGCAGGCCATACCAACACAAAGCAGCAACAGACCCAGCCAGAACAATAGGTGCAAAACCTGCAGTCAGATCTCCCCTGCTACATGATCAAAACCCTGCACAACACACCTTTCAAGATCCATGGTTCCTACACATGCATAGAACAACATGTGGTGTACTCATCCAGTGCATCAAATACCCCTACAACACTATGTGGGTGAAACTAGACAATCACTACGCTCCATAATAAACTAGCACAGAAAAATGATAAAAGACAAAAATATCCTGTTACATGTGGGCAAACACTTTTGACAAAACGTCCTCAAAGGAAACCTGCACAGCACCTTCAAAAGATGTACCGGGGAACTTAAATTCATAACTCTGCTAGAACCAAAAATCATGGGCACAACAGAAACACTGATCTTATGTCTCATTACAACAATCTGTAACTCATTAACTCTCTTTTGTCCCATGACTGCAAAGATGTTAATTGCCCACTTAATTTTGAATAGTGTCTTGCAACTTGTGTTAACTCCTGATGCTTAACAATCAGTTCCACTTCATATTTAGCTGTTACACTCTGATTACTTTTCCCAGACCTGAAGAAGAGCCCCATGGAGCTTGAAAGCTTGTCTCTTTCACCAACAGCAGTTGGTCCAATAAAAGATATTATTACCTCACCACCTTGTCTATCTTTGTGAACACAATAAGGAATTCTAGGTTCCCTCAACTCTTAAGAGTACACTACAAAGTCATATTTAAAGTATTATGAATTCACGTCCTGGGGACATCAATCCAAATTTAAAGTCATCACAATTCTGTATATACTCCACTAGGTTGAAGGATTTATGATATGTGTAGAGAGTCTTTTCTCAGGACAATCCTAAAAATAAGCTAATGCAACGGGGGCTGAATTTATTGTACATGTCTACTCACCTTCAATTGGTGTTTCTTCTGGTTTTCTGTCATGTGACTAGCAAGGATTTGTGACAGCTTGTCTCCTCCTATGGGAAACATATAGACATTGGTAATTAGAATTGTCACTCAGTCTTCCTGACACCTGCTAGTGCAGAGGCACTGGGCTGCTGAACTAGCTCGCTGTGATAGTTGGAAAATCCTGCCTCTAAGTGCCTTAGCCTCAAATGGGAACACCTCTAACTGTACATGAACTTTTTCTAAATTACTGCATGAAACAAACAAGAAAACCACCTTGATGATATCTTTGAGTGCGGACAAACATATGAGTACCAGGACTCCAAAGAATATGGCACCCATGATCTCTCCTGAAGAACAGTTTCACTATTCCCTTTTACTGAGAGAGATTTTTACAATCCTGGATAAAATTTTCAACTTAGAAGCCTCAGCTTCATTGAAAGTTAATGGGAATTAGGCTCCTAAGTCATGTAGGTGCTTGTTAAAAATTTGCTCCGTTTCATTTTTAAACTTTCAGTGTATTGAATTTTAAGAATAATATCTTCCTTAATGGAACATGGGTTTAAAAAAAAGGTCATTTAGCTATTGCAGTACTTCTATAATGATTCATTTTTCAAGTGAGGTAAACACAAATAAAAATTAATAAAAAGTAGAAAAGTAATACAACTGGAAATCAAACAGGAAACACTTCTCATTTTACTATTATGTTAGCATGAAGTTCCAGGTGAAACAAGATATTTGGAAAGAATATGACAACTGCAAATGGTTCTGAACTCTTTCCTCATAGTGTAATATCCATGTTCAAAGCATGGAAGGCTGCATACCGAAGATTCTTAGAGAACTGAACTGGAGTCTTGGGTTCTATTCCTGAGTTTGCCACAGAATTGCTGTGTGATCTTGGGCACTGGTGCAGTTTCCTTATCTGTTAAATGGGGTTAATAAGAGTTACATACTATATGTGGCATACTATACGTGGATGATTCCAAGTTATTTAGAACCCCATTCTGTCACCCTTAGTCATGTTAAATACCATCTTACTCCAGGAATACGAGAGTAAGGAGGCAGATTCAGGCCCTTAATGTTTGTAAAGCATTTTGAGATTCTGTGATGAAAGAGTCAGTAGAGTTTGATGCCCAGCCCATTAAAGTGTAATCCCCTTTTCCTCCCTGGGTTACTCAGGAGCAGGCAACAATCACCTGTGTGCCCAGATGCCTGATGTTGTTGACAGCAAAGGGTATCCTGTGTATTACAGTGGCGATGTTGAATAGGTGCGAATCCTCTATCCACCCCTCTGCTGCAGTCCTTTTACTTGTAAAGGAAATTACAATTGGTGGTGCCTTCACCTGGCTGGGCCCTGTACACACTCAATGGTGAGCCTTGGGAGCCTCCAGGAATAAACCTGAGCTAATCTGTGCAATGGGTTTAACTCAAAATACCAATTATAAACAACATACTCCCAATATACATTTAGATTGGCATTAACACACCTTTACTTAACAACTTAAGAAAACATGATATAACAGACTGAGATTAAATGTCACCACTCATTTAAATCAGCAGGGGGCAGTTCAATAAATCAATTAACAAATACAGTTTACAGTAGTAAATGAAACTTATCTCACTTGCATTTACACTGACACCAATTACCCCACCCCGGAGTATACCCTCCTTGGGATTTCAGAATTCTATACGCTTGCTTGCGTGGGTGCGCTTAAAGATCTTGTCACTGGAGAGACAGCACTTTGTTGGTCCAGTGAATCAGTCCAGCCAAGGCAACAAGCTGCACACCCCCTCTGAAGACTGGAGTTGTTTTAACCGAATGTCCACAACCCCAGGTTCTGGTTTGATGAGAAGACTACTCCACCTCTTCTCAGGCTCAGACAACTCTTAGAATCTCTTTGTTGTCCTTCTTCCCTTGCTCTCAGCAGCAGCTTTGGGCTTCCTAGCAGCAACTCCTGGTTTGGACAGAGCTCCACAAAAGCCATCTCAACTCCTCTCCAAAATGGAGCTCACTGGTGCTCTCCCTGGGAGAAGAAGTCTCTCTCTCTTCCCCAAGGCATCACGGAATTTGTAGTCTCCAAGGCTGGATTGCAGCATTCAGGGTCTTCCCAACTAACACACTCCCAGTTAAGTTCAAAGGCCCCTCTAGCAAAGGGTGCCCACAGAAGTCACGGGGAAAACTTCCCATGACGTCAATGAGTTTTGGATGAAGCCTTAGAACCATAAAGTGTTGTTGATTATTATTACACCAGTATACATGAAGACAAGTTTATTTTTCCAGTACCATGCTTGGCTTTCACGTCCCAGCAGGGGTATTAGTACTGGGTTAGATTATTGCGTCACTAGGGTACAGCATATTATTCAGGGTGGCATAGAGCAGCTCTGCCCCAGGGCATCTCAGGCAAGGAACTGTAGCTGTCTTTCCCAGATTGCTCCAAGGGATAGTAATTTGCTGCTGGCCTATACCGCCAACTAGTTACTAATCAGTCTGCACTAACTGTGGTGTCTACACCGTGCTGGGTCAAAGGGAAACACTCTCCTGTCGACTTATCTTACTCCTCTCATTCCTAGTGGAATACCAGGGTCGACCAGAGAGTGCTCTGCCATCAATTTAGTGGGTCTTCACTAGACCCACTAACTTCTGCAGGCCAGAAAGGGGAGTGTTATGCGGAGCTAGGCATTCCCTACTTTTTTGTAAAAGGAGAGCTCAGTGCCCAAGAAACACACTCTACTTACTGTACTTCAGGCTGTGAACATACTGCTTTATTCAACTACATAACAAACAGGATGGGGGGGGGCACCCAGTAACTAAACAGAAATAAGGGAGGGACGGAGCATGACTCCAACCCATAATACTCTAAGTAACCCAGTTAGCCTCTCAATTACTATTTTACTTCAGGTTGAAGTGAGCGGTAGCTCATGAAAGCTTATGCTTTCATAAATTGGTTAGTCTCTTAAGGTGCCACAAGTCCTCCTTTTCTATTTTACTTCACTGTCCCTCTCCCAACTCCGCAACTTCCTGCCCACCTGCTCCAAGAAGGTGTATACAGGTACCCCAAAGTGAACCCATTTACTCAGAACTTAGGACAGAGCGAGCCAGGGCACCTCATGTAGGGTTGGTTCTTACCCCTCTGTAGTCCAAGTTACAATCTAGCCCACTGTAACCATTGTACAGTGTTTCTCATATTAAATATTTTAATTATGATGTAACCATTCTTCATCACCATATACAGAAATGGCCGTTTTTATTTTTAGATGGATAATTGTGTATACCTATATATGTGGTCCAGAATACAGCAAATAATGCGGTCATGTAAAAGGCAGAAATTATTGTGTAAAAATACCATTTCTTTTTTAGAAATTTATTGTAGCATGATGACACTGTAATTGTGCTATATATAGATAACATTTCAGTACAGTGCAAAGGGATTAATTAATTGTGAAACTCTTGCCATTGTTCATGGAAATTCCATGGTTAAGTCCCCATACACTGCCCTCACAAGGTACCTCTTAATAGGTATAGGATTCAGCCTGCATTCTTCATGCTCTCAAAACTCCCACTAAATTCAGGATCAAGCCTACAGATTGCTACTATCATCCTGTAACTAATACATAATTTTCACCTGCACTCAATTTTCAGGTGAAACAGAAGTCAAATAAGTCACCAAGTCAACAACTCATGCATTTTTGACTACGCAATTTCTTTGATAATTTCTCAAACATGATGCTAAAATGGAGATATAACTGAGAATACATATCAGTAATTAAGGTAAAATACATTACAGAGATGTTGCAATTATTCCAAAACCAAGTACTAAAAACCTAAGAAACTCAGAATCCGATGAAGTGAGCTGTAGCTCACAAAAGCTTATGCTCAAATAAATTGGTTAGTCTCTAAGGTGCCACTAGTACTCCTTTTCTTTTTGAGAATTAAGGTAGTTATTTTTCATATATAAAGTGGCAGAATCCCTGCATTGTGTGCAAAATTGAACTTAGTCCTAACTATGGAACAGAGAGCAGCACTTGCTTAGTAATAGAGATCCAAGTTAGTACAAGTGTCATGGTTATTGTAAACAACTGCACTTACTGGGCATAGCAAGCCTGCAAACACATGAATAATCCCATTGATTTAATAACTTCTCTGAAGCACCCTCTCTTCCTCCTTAGTCCAGAGGGGGGTAGTAAAACATTCCTTGCACCACCTCAGCCCTGCCAATTTCCCACCCCTCATTTCCCCATTCCAACCTGGAGGAAACACAATCTAGCTCATTATGATTCTGCCTAATTCTGCCACCCTTAGTGACGTTGCAAAATTTCTCACACCCGGACAGATCCCATTGACATCAGTGTGACTACATGTGGAGTAAAGACCCTCAGAGGGTCTAAGGTGGCAGAACCAGAGGTTGGCACAGTCAGGCCCCTAGAAATGCACATATTTTGAATATAACAGAGAGGCAGCTGGAAAATGACCTCTCCTTGTGGCTGACTACAGAGTATACTTGCAACATTGTTGTTTCTTGCCATTAAAAGGCAAAGGGTGAAATCCTGGCCCCATTGAAGTCAATGGGAATTTTGCTATTGACTTCAATGGGGCCAGGGCTTCGCCCAAAGGATTCGAAAATCCTGCAATACTGAAGGTATATCCTGGCAAGGATTGTCTCCAAGTAGACACATTACCTGTCAAGCAGTATAAGTAATTTCTAAATCCATTATATTCAGATTAATGCTCCCCTTGGAGTACAAGTATACACAAATACATGGCATTTTATTTTCCACAATTACCTATAGGCTTTCTGTGGCTAGGAGTGAATTACAGTAGCAGTATTTTAACAACTGTGGGAAAGACGATAAAACTTTCTGCCTCTTATTAACTGCTATGTGACTATTAGGTTTATGGGCGATGTTAACATTGCAGAATAGGAACAATAACATTGTAAAAAGCCTCCAAAACATTAGTTAGAAATATTCCCCATGAGAGGCCAGGGGGACTTTGCCAACCCCTATAAGATCTGAAAAGGTCACGTGCCAATCATGTAAAACAAGAGTAAACTCTCTGTTGCTAAGTAATTATACCTAATTGTAAATTTGTGGCATAGTGTGAAGTTTAAACTAAGCATGCTGCTCGGAAACCTGAAATTGCTATTGAAAGTTCACAGAAAATGAAAACTACCTCTTTAAAACTCAGCTTGCAGCTTGTAGCTCCCTAGAACAGAGCCCCTGGGCAAGTAGTTAAAATATGATTTTGATAAACAAATCTGACATTGCAAACTTACTGCAAAATCCTATGCATATAACATCACTTATGTGTGCAACTTGTTTAAATTATAGCTGTAGAGAGAAGGAAATAAAATAAGCATATTAACCTTTTGTAGAACAGTGTTCACATACGAGTAGTATTCAGCAGCAGATGATATTATACTGATTCCTGCTAGCATTGCTGTAGTTAAGGGTCTGTCAGGATTTTTGTTCTAAACCTCTCTATCAGAGTTTATTAGCTCAGCTATAAGTATCCCTTCCAGACCGACCTTGGCATACACAGTCCTGAGAGCAAAGCTTTGTTTAGTACAAATTCCCTTCCCACATCACCAAAATCCATCACTTTGTATTTAAAGTCACAGGAATGTAAAGAAGCAAAATTGAAGTTAATTAAGGAAACAATTATTTTTTTCTTCATTTTTGCATTTGCATTCATCAAAAGTAGTTTACTCTTTTGGACTGAAATTTTGTTGGCTAATGATCTATCAGGTGAAATAATCTGTTCACATTTTTTAAAAGAAAAACTACCCATAACAATAGTTATTAATGTTTAAAAGAACAGGCTATTGCACAAGCACACCAATGTAATCTGATCTGGCTTTAATAGCCGAAGTCCCTTTACACAGGCCCAGATTTTTAAAGATATTGAGGCATTGCTTTGCTCCAATTTAGATGGGTACACCTCATTTCCAAAAGTGACGTAAGTGTTTAGAAGCGTAAGGCTATGTCTATACTACCATGGGATTGACGCTCTGGCAATTGATGCACCGGTGGTCGATTTAGCGGGTCTACTGAAGACCCACTAAATCAACGGCAGAGCGCTCTCCAGTTGACCCTGGTATTCCACTGGGAATGAGCGGAGTAAGGTAAGTCGACAGGAGAGTGTCTCCCATTGACCCAGCATGGTGTAGACACCGAAGTAAGTCGACCTGAGCTACGTTGACTCCCACTACTTTATTCACATAGCTGGAGTTGCATAACTTAGGTCGACTTACCACAGTAGTGCAGACATAGCCTAAGTCCCACTGACTTTCAGTGAGACTTGAGCTCTTGAAGCCCAAATCCTCAATGGGAGTTAAGTGCCAAAATACCTTTGGGGATCTGGACCCTAAGAATGTAAATCACTTTTGAAAACGGAATTTGACTATATAGGTCATTTAGGCTTGGCAACCTGAGTGGAGCAATGCCTAAATACCTTTAAAAATCTGGGCCTGAGACAATATATCATAACACACCTGAGTATTATTAACTGGATATAAAAATTCACTTACAGCTGAAATTTGACATGCAAAGTTCTCACCTCCAGAACAGGCTATTTTTTGGTAACTGTTCAACAGTATTAAAAACTCATCACTTTAAATATATTTTAATTTAACCAGCAGACATCTAATGAACACTAGCAAAAATCTACACTGCAGTATGTTTTTGGTTTATACAATTCTTAAATATATTTGACAGTGTCACCTATGGTCTTCACATATGTTTTGGGACTGTCCATGTTTTCAAAATTAGAAAATTGAGACCCATTTCTCTTTAGCATGGGACACACACAGTGTCTTGGATCTTTCAGATATACAAGAGAATGGTTTCTGCATGAGGCCTTAGAGCAGCGGTGCGCAATCTGCAGCCCATCAAGTTAATCCGATTGCGGGCCATGAGACATTTTGCTGACATGGACTGTCCACAGGCTTCCCGCAGCGCCCATTGGCTGGGAATGGCGAACCACGGCCACTGGGAGCTGCAGAGGGCTGTGCCTGCAGACGGTCAATGTCAGCAAAATGTCTCGCAGCCTGCAATCAGGTTGCCCACCACTGCCTTAAAGTGTGGTTCTATGCTGAAAAGTGACTCATTAAAAATGATTATTGTGAGGTTCCATGTTTACACATTCCAAGGTTTCACCTGGGGAGCTCTGTCAGCCTTCAGTGGGGTTGTACAGGTGTCACTAAGGGTACAATCTGAAGACAACAGAGCTGCACAAATCTAAGTGACAGCTTAATCTGGCCTACACAATCTTTATTACAGCTGGTGATCCATGAAAAGAAAAGCACCAAGCCTGACTTTCAGAGCTATGGTGAATCTGCAAGGTTGACATGTAGCAAAATTATCTTTTTTACTTGAAAACAGACTCACAAGGGGGATTTAAGACCCAACTGCCACTTTAGACTCCTATGTCCAAACTGAAGACCTTCAAAACCCCTGCTCAGCTGATGCCTAATGCTGTTGGTGCCTAAATTGCCTAGATACCTACGTTTCCATTGGAAAAATCACCTCGGTGACTAAATTTCTGCCACTGGTCATGTGACACCACTGAGCCGCTCAGCCCTTAGCTCACACCTAAGCCCCAGTGGGATTCATAAACTAAGCCTTCCCCTGCCTATCCCATCTGCAGAGTTCCATTCACTATACATGCTCAGGGGCTACCTTGAAGCATATCTATTGGATTGGGCTCCAGAGAACACAGAAAAGGAGAAGGGGTCACTACTGCAACCTTGTCCCAAATAGCCTAGTGGTTAGAGCACTAACCCAGGAGGTAGGGGGCCTGGTTTCAGATTCCCACTCTGCCTGATGTGGGGCAGCGACTTGAACCCAGGTCAGCTACCTCCCAGGTGAGTGCCCTGAACACTGGGCATGAAGTATTCTAGGCTGGGTCTCTTTCAATCTCTCCTCTTGAAGTTCAGGTGGGAGAACTAGGTTCAAGTCCCTGCTCCACATCAGGCATCATAGGAATTGAAACCTGCATCTCCCATGTCCTGGGTGAGTGTTGTAACTACTAGCCTCTTGGGCATAAAGACAGCAGCACCACTTTCTCCTCCTCAATTTTTCTTGAGAAAGGGCTGACCTGGCTTAGGCTCCCCACTTCAGAAGAGGGCTCACAGTTATGAATCCCAAGGGGAGAAAGGCACCTCCCTCAGGCCCAGAATTGGGAACCTAATTCCTTTTGAGGCCTCACCCCCTGTGTGAAGGATAATATGAAGCCCAGTGAGGATAATATGAAGTTATGAGTGGTCATACTTTGAAGGCACATATATTCCAAAACACTCTGGGCCAGATTCTTATCTCCTGGCTTATATTGAGGTCAGTGGGGCTGAGCATTAGAATGAAGTGTTATTCAAGAGAAACAAGCAGATCAGAATCTGGCCCATTTTAATTACCTTTATATATAGACTCTCAGGGTGGACTCTTTAATTAAAGGGTGGACTCTTTAGTGTTGCCCTAATGCTGTGATTGGCCAGTGGTTAGGGCACTAGGCTGAAACTTAGAGGACCTGGATACAATTCCCTTTCTGCCACAGGCTTCTTATGTGACCGTGGGACCCTTGACATTTTACAAACAAACAAATAAATAAATGAATACATAAAATGTCAGGGTTCAACAATCATGTGAATCACCCACTTAAGGTGGGATTCACAAAGGTACTTAGGCGCTAAAGTCCTAGTTTTAGGCACCACTGTCATTCACAAAACATCGGCACTGCTACCGCCTAACCCTGTAGGCATCTAAACTTGCTTGGTGCCTATGTTTTTGCAGAGGGCATGCCCACTTTTGCCTCATTCAGGCATCCAAACACCTATCTCTTGCCTGAGCCCAAGAGTAATTCATGAATCAGGGGAAGATAGGGACTCCGCAGCCTAATTCACATGTGGGGCCTGACCTGGTAGGCATGCTTGGAGGCCACCTAGATCTACAAAACAGTCTGGGGGCAGGCAGGGCAGGTGGGAGGTTGAGGGAGAGCTAAGACCTGAGAGGTGGCAGATCCCTCATCAAATCCCCTCTACTCACCCAGTAGTTTCCTGTATCCTGGGTGAGAGCCCTGTTTGTTAATTAAAAAATCAGTAAAGATATTTCAAAAGCAAACACTTTCCCCCTCACATCTTCCCCAATTCGCTACACATATTCTGACAAAGGGTTACTATATTCATACAAGTGCTGATGATGATCAGTACAAGGTCTATGCACTACTTCAGTCATACTTAAAATTAGGTACACATAGAAATTAAGTGGTGGACAGGCCCTGTGATAAGACTCCCAGCTTAAGGGCAAATTTCACCTGCCGTGAATTTTACCCTTTTCTCAAATCTTCTTTCCAGGACTCTCTAAATTTCCCATAATTCGTAGCACACCCGATCATGTTTTCATGAAGGATAGAAACCAAAGCACAAGTTCCATTATCTGATGTACCCTGCATAAATTATACCAGGAAAGTAACTCTCCTGCATTAAGAAAAGGAGTACTTGTGGCACCTTGCATTACTTAGGAAACCTATTAGAAAACTATCCTTGATTAGGAAGGGAAGTGAAAGCAGCAATATTTTTTTTAAAATATGCAAAGGCTTATATGGGATTAAATCAATAAAGAATTAAAGCATAATTAATGCTAATCAACATAGCTGTATTGAAAATAGATGGATCTTGTCAAACAAACTTGATATAATTTTTTCATGAGATTACAAGCTTTGTTGATAAAGATAAAGGTGTTAATGTGTTAATATAATATACTGACTTATTTCAGTTTTTTGACTCAGTACTGCATGGCATTCTGATTTTAAATTTAGCACTGTACAAAATCAATGCACCACATATTAAATGGATAGACGACAGAGCTCAACAAGTAACTGTAAATTTTCTTTCAATGGGGGTGTTTCTAGTAGTGTGCCACAAGGGGGTCTATTCTTAGCCAGCTAGTATTTAATATCTTTATCAATGATATGGAAGAAAATATAGAAACATTGATGGTAAAGTTTGCAGGTGAATGTGGAGGAATGATTCAGCATAGAGTTATCTGAAAATTGTAAAAGGCTCATGACATTTCAAAATTCAAGAAACAAACCTGGAAAAATGCTAATGACATATTTGTTGTTGTTCCCCACTTTTTTTCAAATCAGCTGTAATTCAGAACCGCATTACATTATTTTATATCTTCTTACCACTTTGCTAATATGCAAGCAATTTCTAATGCGGGCTGCTATTTCCAGGAGCCAAAACACACAGATCTAATGAAGCTATCTAAACTTATTGGGTGAAATCCTGTTCCCTTTGGAGTCAATGGCAAACTCATGTCATCTTCAGTGGGACTAAGATTTCATCCATATTTCATATCTGAACCACAGTTAAATACATTCATATGTAAGTATTCATGTCACATTATCTCAGAAAAGGATGAATAGTGAAACAGAAATAATGTCTCTCTCACTCTCACACAGAATATACAAAAGCATATATTGTCTATAATTAGCATTTATTACTGGTATTCCAGTAGGATGTACACACAGTCATGGTTCCTGCTCTGGAGAGTTTACAGTCAATCTAAAAATATATAGGTAAAATTGCACCAGAAACTCATTCTTGATTAAAATCAAAGGTATTTAAAGCTTTAGTGAATACTATCCTTTGGCTTGATGGATATTATCATATGCCTTTTTAAAAAATGTTTCCGATCTGATCCTTCTAGGTAAGGATGAGCAGTGGAATAAGAGGCGTGTATGTGAGAGATTTACTCCCCTTTTCTCCCTACACAGCCAAGCAAAGGCTGTGACAATCCCATTTAATTTAATGGAACTACTTGGTTGAATAAAGGCTGTAGGATCAGTAATAAAGCCATGGAATAGCACTTGGCCAAAGATCAATGTACATGAAGTAAGTTGAAAGAAACAGAGCAATATGCACAGCACCAACAGTGAGCTGGCAAGAAATTTAATCCCAAAAGGTCAGACACACATCTAAGGCCCTGGGCATGTCTTTGTATCAGAATGTTATAAAATGAGGAAATACAAGCCCTAATGGCTTAATGGTTTTGCCCTTGACTGTGTTAACAGGGACCTATCTTCTTACATGGTAAATTAGTTGCTTCCAGCCTACACTTGATTCCTAAGTGGTAGGGAAACAGATGCATTGCTAGCAGAATCAGAAACTAATCCAAACATCTAAACTAAACAATGTTGCCTAGAGGTATTCAGATTTTAATCCAAATTGTGGAGAGAGAGGAAAAAAAGCTGCCACGTTTGTCATTCAGGAGCTGGAATTACAATAAAGGCTTCTCCTTTGTGCGCTGTCTTGCAGTGTCATCAAAGGTCATTGTATATTGCAGATATCAGGGGATAATGAGTTAGGGTCGTGCATAATGATGCTAGGCTCCAGGTAACAGAGGAAGCATTCTTATGCTCCTTCCCTTAGGATGGATGAGTTTGGATTATTTACAAAGTTTACTCACATCCCTACAGATACAGTTTCCAAGCCTGGTGCAGCACTAGTCCATTGGTGATAAAGGTGTTGTACATTGCATTAGCTTCTTGTTACCCCGAGCCTTTCTCTGTGTAAAAAGTAGGCTAGTAGGAAATTACTAATATCATATCCAAACAAATATCTCATTCTATTTAAAATCAGGAAACTCCCTATTTTCCTGGTTAGACTGAAATGCTTTGTTTTATATCTGCCCTGAAACACTGTCTCTGATCAACCAGACAAAGGGTCAGTTTTTACAATAAAAACACATGGAGTGAAAGACACACTCATATACTTGTACAAGTCTTCTTTGAAGGGTTTTACAGACTGGTAAATTGCAGATCCAGACACTAGACTCTTAAATCATTTGAAGCTGACATAAACTGATCCTACGCACAGTTTATAATCATGTTTTTACATTTAGCCTCGACAATTATAAATTATTTATATTAGATTTGTGAGTGCTCCTATTCAATAGTATTGTCAGAGTCCATTCATCCCCATCTTATAATCGTATTCAAATTCGTTGCTAGCCCCCGACTCCCATAACCTTTATCCAACTGTCACCAACCAGGAAAAAATGTAGTAAAAAAAAGTCTCATTTGCAGTATGTTGGAGCTGAAATGTTCTATGTTTAGATGTGATTTTCAGGCCATCTCAGCAAAACGGAAAGAGGCCTGACACCATCTAAACTTATTGCACTTCAACCTTTAAAGATGTTCAAAAGAAAAAGAAAACGGGCCTTAGCCATTTCACATGAAGTTATATGAAAAATCTAGGGCCCTAACTTGACTGGAACTGGTTTAAGTACTTCTCCACTACAGCAGCAGTGCATCATATGAAAAGGCTTTGCTTGGCATTTGTCCACAGTTATAAATAAAAAACATATTTATCTTTGGTCATGCATATAATTTAAAAGATGGACAGCAAGAAACCTCCCTCCCCAACACATGCTTTTTAATCTGTAGCAAACCCAAGATAAATTCTTATAAATTATGGAAGAAAAAATAAAAAGAGAAAGAAAGAAAAAACAATAACAAAATAGTTTGACTTTTTGGAAATCTGGAAAACAGATTATTTCTTTGGATGGAATAAAGTGTGTGTGCATGTGTCATCTTGACTGTACGTAGTACTGTGGTTTCCCATGAAAATACTTAATTGGGATTAATAGGATATGGAGCATTATCAGGGCTTTATCAAGACAGACTTCAGAAAAGCCTTTCAAGACATTTAATTTCCTCTAAAAGTTACTGAACTAAATAATCATGAAAAATGATTGCAAGACTGGACTGAACCTTATTCAGAGGGTATCAGTAGTATGGTTTTTGGGGGAAAGTCTGTATAACTCCAAATGAGAGATAATGTAAACAGCCAAGTTTGGGAACTCAGTGGAACGTTGACTGATTTGTAACATATGTGACAGTCAACCAAAGAAAGGCAAAAACTCAATACCAACTTATGTGTCGGCATGAAAAATATAACTTGAGGCTGTGAATGAGTAAAATAGGAAACTGAAACCTGAGCAGCTGTTTTGTCCACAGTGGTACTGTTTCAATAGTTAGCTGTGTGCAATTGCACATCAACATTTATGTGTTCCTATTTTATGGGTGCAAATATTCAAAGTGCATACACAACTAAGATACTGTGGTTGCTATTAGAAAGAGAACATTTACCAGTACTACCACCTCGTGAGCCGGTAATATTTTCACTCTGTGCCAAACAAAGCCTGCAGACACTGTATGGGGTCAAACTCATTCCCTCCTTAGGTTTTGCTTTATTAACAAAGAAGCTAAGGACAACAGGATATATATTCCACCCCAAGCCTTTCCCTCAAAGCTGGTGTTTCTCGAGCTGCTCCTGTTGGGTTTGTTTGTTCCAGAGCCTAGTTTCCTCTGCCTCAGAAGGCCATGCACGAGGCTCACTGGTATCTGGTAGTGAGTTTCAGCCTGGCCTGACCAGTTCAGTGTACCCCAATTCATTAACGTCATAAACTATGTCTGTTATGTGTCACAAAAAGCATCATTGGAAAAGTAATAACATATTGATCATTAATATTCTTGCATGATGTATGTCCGGTAAACATCCAAGGCACCCTACAAATATGAAGGAAATGTGGAACTAAAATGTGTTTGCCAGACAAGTCTGGGGAATGGGTAAACTGGTCTCTTTCAGACAACGGACAAGCCAACTCTTGTAGCCAGCTGGCAGCAGAGTTGAATAGCAATCACATGGCAATCGGAGAGGGCAGAAAAAGATCAGTTTGCATTTTAGCAAACACCGGTAGGGGAAGAAATAAGCATGGAACTTCCTTCACTACCAGACTAGGTCTCCGTTCTTACAGATTGAATGAATTTTATTTGGGGGGGGGGGAATGGAGGGGGAAGTAACCTTCAGAAGAATCCTTTTCAAAGCTTCATTGGACTGTAAATGAGAAGGGCAAAGAACCCCAAGGTATCTTTCACACAAAATGATAAAGGACCAAGGACCAATGATAAAGGAGCACTTTTGGACTCTGTGGGAGATCTTGACCATGTGGGGGGCAGTGGAGGGAGGAGGTGGGTGAGATCAGCTGTCTTGCTGGAAGGAAATGTGGTAAGAATCTTAACCTTGAAGTAAGACTGCAGTTTTAAGTCTTCGTCTCTAGAAAGCATTTTTCACTTTTATTCACTTGTAACCATTTCTAACTCTATTCTTTATACCTGAATTCATTAAACATTAAAAGAATGTTTAATAATCTGTTTGCCACGGTACGAAGCATGGCTACCAAACCCTGAACCTTATTTAACATTGGACAGTTTCAGGGTCATGTTAACACCTTTGTCTCATTTATTTCATCTACAATAATCTTCTTCAGCTATCCCTCTATCCGAGGATGATATCTGCCAAGGGGGTTCGTTGGTGAGTTTTTAAGTGGCTGAGGAGCTCAATTCTTGCCCTGCAGATTTTCCCACAGAAGTGACAGGTGTAATCTTGGAGGAGATGTAGTAGTTGGCTGGAGTGTTGTGCCCTTTCTTTCCTCCACTGTCGCTTCTCTAGCTCATGAGCACGTCTGTTCTCCTTAAAGTGACCTGTGGCTTGGTGCACGGTGTGGCCCCACCGTGTTCTATTCTCTGCCAAGTCCTCCCAGTTATTTGGGTTGATGCCTCCCTTTTTAAGATGTACTTTCAGTAGGTCTTTGAAGTGCTTCCACTGCCCTCCGCAAGGCCTTCTTCCTGACTTAACTGAGAGAAGAGTACTTGCTTCAGGACGTAATAATGGTAGTAAGGCCTCTATCTAATTTACAAGTATACACTGAATATTTGTGTGTAGAAGGCACATGCACTGTACATAAGCAACTGCATATGCCTACTTATGAAAATGCCTTAAAATAGCTTCCTTTGAGCTCATGATGTCTTTGCACAGTAGATGCACTACAGTTATGTCTTTGCACATAGTTAAATTTCTCTGAAGTCTACACAAAAGGAAGGGTTCACCCCCCGGCTGAACACAGTGTGGTTTTTAAAAGACAGTCTGATTTAAAATTGTTACAGAAAGGAAATCTGATTGAAAGAATAAAAATCAGTACATTCCTGTCAGCTGGGACATTGCATGGGTCTAGCTTTCTGAAACATCAAAGATTCCAGGAGGTGTATAAGAATGAGCACAATCTCTGCACCCAACACAGCTCTCTGACTCTGTAGCTGGCATGCAAAGAACCTGATGATAAAGTTTCCTTTATCTTGGCTAAACTTGCTGCCAATCAGTTGCCTTGGATGGGTGCAGAAGAAGACAGATGATTACCTTCTCTGACCTTCTGTGCTATAAACATTTTCTTCCGAGTAGGACCTTCTTTATAAGACCTCACAATCAGTTTTTAAGCTATGTTACATCTTGCTTTTCTTCCAACGATTTAAATCAGGTTTAAACCGAGAGCTCAAGAGGTGAAATACTGGTGCATTAACTTGAACAGCCCTAGCATTCCCATTTGTTTGGAAATATGGTAATTATGACATTTTGTGGGAAAAGGGAAAGTTTGAAGAATGCCAACAAAACATTTCCTATTTGCAAAGCTGGCAAAATTGAGTTCACTTTTTTTTCTTGGCAGTGACGTGTTTGGGACTTTTTTTTTTAATATGGCTCCTACTGTGCTAGTTTAGCCTTCCTCCACTTTTTTGTCTTCATGACAATTTTTCTAATAACTTAGTCCCTTCCTCTAAGTAGTCTCATTGGTAAAGCTGAGTTTAAAGTGTAAGTATTAGCAGGATCAAGGCCTAATGAAGCCCCTATCTATGATTAAGCCAGGTGGTACCAAGCAAAGGTATGCTGTAACCTATAAGCAATTTCGGTGTTTAACTCACACTGATGATACATTCATTGTTCAAAACATTACATGTAAAAGTTATGGGATGTGGATCGATTATATAAGTAGCACAAATAAATGTAACAGGACAAAGCAGGCTGTCAAATATATATAAAAAGTCAACAGAAATCATGAATAATGTGGGAGAAGCAGGTATTTTGCAGCTGCTTTTGGACAGAAGCAGAATGTGGAAAGTAAGTTTCTGATGTCTCTCTGTTTATAATTGTTACTGAATAGCCTCTTCCCCCCTAAAACAGGCTCTAACTTTTTGTATTTTTCTTAAATTCCCAAAATACAAAATGTTAACAAAGTTAATAACATTCTGCAGTAAGCAGTATGCAAACTCCCCTTGTTTGCCTGAATAAAAAAAACTAAAAACCAATCAAACAACAAAATAAACCCGTTAGATTAACAGAGCCTTGGCACGTCTTCACAGCTGCATGCTGTGGGATTCTTTACCAGTTAACATTTCCATATATCCAAACATATGGATGAATTAAGCATGGGAGAAGCAGGCCTGACTGTAATTACATTAAGCATTTTTGGCAAGAAGGAAAAGTTTGTCCTACTAGTCAGATATCTTTAAGTTACAATTTCACAGATCTGCCAAGTTTCATGGCTTTACAATGGGACATATGGGGCCTGATCTGTTGCCAGGGGATGGTGTGAAGGCCAAAAGTATAGCTGCGTTCAAAAAAGAATTAAATAAGTTCATGGAGGATAGGACCATCAATGGCGACTAGCCAAGATGGTCAGGGATGCAACCCCATGCTCTGGGTGTCCCTAAGCCTCTGACTGCCAGAAAATGGGACTGGATGGATCTCTTGATAATTGCCCTGTTCTTTTCATGCCAATGGTCACTGTCAGAAGACAGGATACTGGGCTAGATGGACTATTCATCTGACCCAGTATGGCCATTCTTATGTTCTTATTCCAAAATCCAATGAAGTTAATGGAAAGGCTCCCACTGGCTTTAGTGGCCTTTGGATCAGGTCTATTGTTCCTAAATAGGCCACACTTGGCCAAAGCGAATGTGCTTTTCTAACAGAAAATGTTTTGTTAGCACAACTGATCATTTTTATTCCTTGATGAATTTGTTTTTTTAAAAAAAGAATAAAATCTAATTCAGGCTGTTTAAAATAAACGTGAATATTTTTTTAAAACTTGGGGCTTACATTATATGAAACTCTAAGCTTCCAAGACCTTATATAAACCACACTGGGGGAAAAATACAATATTCATACACTTACGAATCCTCTTGAGCCCGTCTATTGTTTTTGAATCAAGCCCTCTTTTCTGTGACCCTTCCACCTCTACTACTTCATAATTTTTAAACTTACTTTAAAAGTCCTTAATTTAGAAAAATAAACCTTCAGTCAACTCCGTCCCTGATGCCTTCCTATACTATAATGTATTTTTGAGTCATAAATCTTCTCCCTGACAGGTCTCTGATGATGCATTGCATTAATACATCATAATGACAATGCTGATGATGTAGTAGATATCTATTTCCTGGAAGGGATATCGCCTTTACTTTCCATTTTACAGCACTGGAGAAGGGATGCTTGGTGTGTGAGTGGGCGGGTGGGTGAGGGGGGCTGGGGAGGGAGTTGTGTGCACACATGTGCGTGTGTTCTTTACCCAAAAGGGGAAAACCCAGGAGAGAATTTGGAATTCATTTGATCACCCTCTTTGGAACAAAAGGAGAATAAGAGAAATCAAAGATGTCCCCTGCAGATAAGCCGTTTCTACTGCCTTCTCTCAAGGAACAATATGACTGTCTGGTTGTTTCTAAGAAAGTTCAGGACATTATTGCTGAAAGCTGAGGGGGCAAGGGGATGGGTGGGAAGTGTGTGTTGTACTAAGCATGTTAATGCAAGAGCACAAGAATCAGGGAAATAATGAAGAGGATGTCAATAGGGTGAAGTACTAAAACAACTGGAGTGTGACAATGAGAGGTGTGACATTACAGTAGTAATTAAGAAGGTCTGTATAATAGTCTTCAATAGGGCCACAAACTGAGAAGTAACAACTTTACAGTCTTAGTGAAAAGATTTATGGAGAGAGATGTGGGGGAATCACTGATGGCTAACATAAAACATAGGCTCTATCTCTTTCCAATGCCTCTGTACAGACTGGACAGTAGGGTTATATCTTGTGACCAGTGGAATACAGAGTTAATCTTTGGTATGGATATTTGGCCTTCCCTTAGCACAACATTGTCATTAGGAATGGTGCAATATTGGGTTTCTGCAAATAAACTGCCATGTTCAGAGATTATTTTTAACCAAGGTTATGATGACTACCAAGCATGCTACTTTATGGCTAAGAAATATTAGGAAACCTTTAGAAGGGGCTTATAGGAAATCTTTCTTAGGACTTACAATACTCATATTAAATTCCATGATGAAAATCTATGGAATCCCAATGGGGTTTTATAAGCAAAGCTGCTCTCAGTAATCTGACACTATCGGGAGGGATGAAATGAACCCTCGTTTGTTGACATAAATTAAGTTTGAGATAGCTGATATCTGAATCCTCAGGGTGCTCAACTGTAAGATGAAGATCTCTTTGTCTTGGAAGAAATCACAAATATGCCCAGTTTTTCTTGTTCTTTGATTAATTCTTTCTGCGTCACATCAATGTCTGAATTTAGTAGACTTTATTAGTAGGATTTTCTTGGATGTCAGCAGGGACTCAGGGCCAGATCTAGTAGCTAATGAAGTCAATGGGAGTCTTGCCCTGGATTTTAATGGGCTCTGAATATTGGTCTTTTAGCTTAATAGAGTATTTTTTGGATAGTTTGGTCTTTTCTAACATCCAAACTTTTTAAACTATCCTTCCGAAGTGCAATGAAATATCAGAACCTGCCTAAGGAGATTCTTTTGAAAAGGCAAGAACAATGGTCTCCTGATAGTGTTAGTATAATTCTCATTAGTTCAGAGATAGGATGACCTTTTGTGAATTTACTAGGTATCAGCCCTCAGTCGAGGGAAAGGATTACCTTCAGGATTGACCCTGAAGTTTAGGTTAGATGTGTGAGCTGGTTGGACAGACAGCATGACATTTCACATAAACCTCCTATAAAAAGGGGTGCATGTTACCTCTTGATGCATGAAACTTACATCCCCAATAGCTTTATTAGTGACCTCAATGTTACCGTTCTGGATGTAGAGATCTGATGAGCAGCTGATACAATCTTGAGCTTCCTTTCTTCTGAAATATGAACTCTTTCCTCCCAACTATCTGTGATCACCCATAGGTGCTGAATTCTTTGTACCAAGATTAGATGAATTTTTGCTGTGTTGATCAGAGTCCTGAAGGAAGACAATGGATATCTTTGTATCCTGAAGTGCATTCTAGTCATCAGGGCTCTTCTTATCAGGTCATACAGGAGAGGACAGATGTAAATTTCCTTCTCCTTCACATCTGCAATTAGCATTATAAAGATCTTGTGAAAACCCCGGGGACATTAAAAGGTTTATATTAGAAATGGTCTTTAAAAAAAAGCAAATCTGATACATTACCTGTAGCATTTTTTTTTTTTTACTAGCAAATCCAGGTGAAATCTACTGAGGTCAAATCCCTGGGTGAGATTGTTGTCAGAATTGCATTTAGGGTCTGCATCCTGGATTTTACTTGGGTGCATTTGGTGTGTTGGATATAAAATCCCTCTCCTGCCTTCCATTCCCTTGGAAACCACAAAGAAGGCAGAATACACATCACAAAATCTCTCACCAGTAAGAGGTGGAACAGTGTGTCTGTCATGTTCCTCTACTTTTGGGGAATTTGAGGAGTAAATTGATAGGTGCTTGGGAAAATGTTTGAGCTGTGTGGAATACCCCAGTGGATCACCTCCAGCATCAACATGTCTACGGCTACCCACAGGCCCAAAAATTTCTGAAGCTCATTTGAGTCACATTGTCAGACTCAGAACCTTGTGGCATGTATTATTTTGATGACTAACTGAGGATTTGTTTAAATAGTCTCCTCAAGATGTTCCCCATCTTCCAAATTTGTACCTGGATTTACTCAACATACCTTTGAGAATAAGTTGTGCTGTTTTTCTGGAAAACAAATTCTCCCCCTCTATGTCTATAACCTGCAGGGCTACAGGGAAGTGAACTGGACAGAGTAAGTTAGGGTTTTTCTTTTTTGTTTTGTTTTTTTATTATACAGAACAGGAAGACAGAAAAAGGTTATCTGACAGAAACAGAGACTTTGAAAACAACTGAACCCCAAATTGTAAGAATTAGGTATTCCTCTGACTGATTTCTTTAAAAAAATGTCCTTTAAGAGCAGTATTCTCAGAAAAAGAGGTTTAAGATCTGTTTGCAAAAATGTATGCACATTGGCTTGCCATAATTCTGCAAGTACTGTGATTACATGAGGAAGCTAGTGTTGGTGTGTGAATCTCAGGCACACCATTTTACTCCAAGGCTCTGCATGAATGAAGATCTGGGCTCTGCCAGCTTGACTGCTATGGAAATACTCTAGGGGGAGAGTCCTAAAATCCAGATGGCGGTTGGCAGGTCTCTTTCTGTCCCCAAGATTACTGAAGATGGAAAACCATATAGGAGCATAAAGAATGAAATGGGTGCTTTGCTCTGATCATGGTATTGAATCTTTCTAACCTCATAATGAGGAGGAATAATATTCATTGCAATGGATTACACTTGGTACAATAAACCATTTATTTTAAAGCCAATGTAGTGCTTGTGAAAGGGGTTGGATTGACCTAGAGACTCTTTTTAATCCAAAGGATGTCACTAGGTTGACAGGTGTTCCACTGCCGAGAAGCCTGCCCTGGAGGGACTACAGCACTAGGGACAGAAGGGGTCCAACTGAACCCCACTAATCCAATCAACACCACTCCATTCACTTCCCCTTTGCAGAGACGGTCAACAACAGCCCACCAACATGTCTGTGGTTTTGTGACGTGTCCATCAGTAGCTGATCTGAGGCAACCAACTCATTGTACAGGGACTACTGAACAGGTATCAGTTTGTAGATGCCACCAATCTGAGCCAGAACAAAACCAAGATGAATGATCAAACTCCTGAACTGCAGAGTCTTCCACTGAATAGTTTTTGCCATTATCGAATGCTGCATCCCCTACAAAAGACGTTTGTTGTCCCTGCAGCATCATTAATGGTTCCTCAGTTAAACACAGGGGTGGGTAGATAGGACCATGTCTGCATGGGGCAATTTCAGGAGAAAAACCCCTATCGGGGCTGCCAGCAGTAGGGGAAGCACTGGTGGGAGCCATATTGCAGAATTCTAGAAGTACAGCCTTTTAGTGCAGGGATATGTTGACTTTTATGTTTACCTTTGAAATACTGATATGGACAGCTACTAAAAACACTGAAACATGGGTTTCTTTCTTTGTCACCATATTAAAGACTATTGATACGGACGATTTCATAAACATCTACTTGGCTCTTTTATGTTTTATATTGAGTGAGAAACACATACAGAAAGTTAGTCATCACCCCATTTTTGATACACTCTATTGAGTGGTATGTTACTGAAAAAAATGTTCATCTAAAGTTCATGCAAAACATAAAAGTGAAATTTGAAAGTTACCCCAAAGGACTCGCTTTTGTTTCCAGACAATCTTCTTGCTGAGTTTCAGATCTTAAAACACTCCCGGTTGTTAAATAAAGATGGATGAGAAAATGTGTGCATTCTAATTTCCATTGGGATTATGGCTGGTGTTATTACGTCTTTTTTTTTAAAAACACAAAAATAATGTTCTAATGTGTGTGTGAGACGTGTGATGTGGAAAAAGGTAGTAAAATAAGAAAGCACATCTCTCACAGTTTTCTATGTGGAACACATAGATTGTCTCAAGGTACAATATTGGTAGTCAATACTTACTGACCTCTCTTTGCCCTTGTAAGGTTTGTGGGATCTGGGGTGATCGTGAAGAATTATTTGCATGGTTTTGCAAAATGTGGCACTACATAGGAGTTTTGTGGTTCACATTAAATTATTGCAAAGGACCAATTCAGCAACTGTAACAACTGATGACACTGAGAAATAGATTTAAAGAAATACCACAAATATCGTCTTTAGAAGGAATCTGGTCTGAGGAGCATGCAAGCCCTGATTCAGCAAACCACTTAAATGATTTACCGAAAAATCTAGTTCTCTGTAACCTCAAATAATCTGTAATGGATTTAATAACATTTCTGATAAAAATGTGGCAAAATATTTTTAAAATGTCAATAGACTTTCATGAAATGTTTCAGTTTGGAAAAAAGTTATTTACCAACACAACAAATACAACTCCTCCCCCCAAAACTCATAAGCTTTTAATTTAAAAAAATTCGACCAGCTCTGTAATTTAATCTTTCATTTAAATAGAAATGCCCATAACTAAGGTATTATTCCATATGAGTCTTGGAAGCAGAATCTGCCCATTAGTGACAAAGCAAGGGGGAAACAACATATCACAGGAGCAGACCAATGGTTCTTCAAGCTCATTGTCCTGTTTCTGATAATAGCCAATGCTGAATAACAAAAGAACATAAGAATGGCCATCCTGGGTCAGACCAGTATCCTGTCTTCTGACTGTGGCCAATGCCAGGGGCCCCAGAGGGAATGAACAGAACAGGTAATCGTCAAGTGGTCCGTCCCCGTTCGCCCATTCCCAGCTTCTGACAAACAGAAGTTAGGGGCACCATCCCTACACATCCTGGCTAATAGCCATTGATGGACCTATCCTCCATGAACTTATCTAGTTCTTTTTGCTTCAGAGGAAGCTGTAGAACCCCTTTTATCTTATTTATTTTGTGATAATATACATTGGGGTGAAATTTCCTCCTCACTCCAGAATCAGAGGAAAAAGCTTCACCAAGGATATAGCTCCATATAAAATGTATTATATGGCCAACAGATTTTAAAATATGATTAGTGATGTTGAATGCCTCTATGCTTGGTTACCCCACCGCAGCAATTTCACAGAGGTCAGACTGTGGGTGTGCAGCACCTTCTGAAATTCAAGTCCCTTTAAGGAACACCAAAAAATTGAGGCAAACAATTATTTTGGAGAATTTTGGCCTACATGCCTTACAGAATAAAGATAGCGATGTGCTCAGTGACATGTGGTCTCATAAATGGGATTGCTCAGGGGGTGAGGAGGAGCTTATGTATCTTGGAGAGCTGGAGAAAAACAGGGAAAATACTAAAGACGAAAGAAGTTTAAGCAGCAAAATCAGCAATTACTATGGCAGACCTATACTGCTGATTCTTTTTTTTGGATTTGATTTAGAAAGAAAAATAATAAGCACATTTTTCAGTGTTATTATGCTTGGAGGTAGTATATTTAAGCAGATTAGGAAGAGCGGGAAATGTGAGTGAGAATCTAATGATAATAATAATGAAATGAAGGAGGGTGGGGGGGAAACCTATGCCAAGCCGGAACAGAGCAGACTAATACCTTGCCTGCTAGTGCCATCAACAAAATAATACCTCCCCAATTTCATTTCACTTCCAAAAGACAGAGAAGATGGAAAAGAGAAAAATAATGCCACGAGCATGATCCATGCAACAGCCTTAGCAGAAGCTGTGCCGAGGCCACGTTAACATTACCAGAAAATCCAAAGGCAGCAACACCAATGATAGAAGGTCCTGCACCCTCTCCTTCTTTCAGGCTCCTAATCAGAGACATCTGCAGGATGTTAATTCAATTTGATGCTGAAGCAAAAGGTTCTTATCTTTCCAGTCCTCCCTACCAGGTGATGAATTTCTCCTCATTAGTGTGCAGTGCATGTGGCCACATAGCAAAGAACATACAAATCACAGACTTTGGTTGGTAATGTTGATAGCTTCTGCATGGGTTTCTACAAAATTGCCCATCACCATGTTACCTTCACCTCACTTGGAGAGTGCATCAAAAGTCAACTCCATCAGAGGTCTGTGTCAGCCCTCAAAAACTTTGTAACTAATTAGCTGAGTTTGTTCAGCCAGGTCTTGGTTCCAGTCAATGTGTTCCAGTTCCAAAAGCAGACAGTGCACATTTAGGGCCAGATTATACTTGGCCTCCAGGAGTGCATAGAGCAGGCTATTCACCTGAGTGCACTAGGAGGCACAAGGAGCCTCATCTTCCAGCTAGTGCACTTGGGAAGCAGAAGGTATCCAAGAGGACAGTCAGGTGTCTTTGCAGGGCTTTGTGCCCAGAGGAAATTTGCCTGGGTGTAGCCAGAGCCTGGCAAGCATCAGCAGCACAATGCTTGAGGGCAGAGCTACCTATAACTCTCTATGTTAGTACCCAGCTTGCTTGACCCAGAAACCCTGGGTATTATCCCCTACACTGTCACATAGCCTCTCTCTACTGTGCTCAGAGTTTAAAGGTATGTCCTTCAGAGCCACAGTTTAGCCCTTTCTGTACAAGGATCCTTTAAACTAATACATTCCCCTCCCCTAAATATTATTATCCCTAGTATTTTAACATCAGCAGAACAGCTGTGCCAGCACATAGAATTTATGCATAGTAGTGAATTATGTAACTAATTTAATAGAATATAAATTAAGATAAGAATGTCAAAAACGGAGCAGTTTGCCATTTACAGAATGAGCCAGTATCCCTTCTAGCCTAGATTAACTTAAATCCTTTCCAAGAAATCAAAGTTCTTTCACAAATGTAAACCACAGGGATACATGACTTGAAATTCAGGTAAATGTTTTACTGTGACTAATCAGCCTTTGTAATATCATATCATGAGATGCTCTCCATATACTGGGGAGGGTGTAGAGGTCCCTTTGACAGGAAAAGGAAGATAGAGAGGAGGATGTTATAATTGTTAAGGAACTGCCCACAAGTCAAGAGAGCTGGGTTCAATTTGTAGTTCCTCCACAGACTTCCTTTGTGACCTTGGGTAAATCACTTAATCTCTTGGTGCCTGAGTCCCTTAAAATGGAGAGAGTAATATTTCCTCTCTCTGTCTTATCTACTTAGTTTGTAAGCACTTTGGGGCAGTGATTGTCTCTTACCAATTGTTTGTAGAGAGACTAGCACAATGGGGCCCTGATCTTTGTTGGGGAGTTCTGAGCACTGTTGTAATTAATACACATAATTTTTATATATAATTCCTATGCAAAAACCGATGTTAAAATGTTTAGGTAGCTGGAGTGCGGTGATGACTGCTTTGCCTGCTGAACAACACTGTCTAACTGGTACTGCACTGAATGGCACCTCCCTTGTTTGTTGTGCCGTCTGCTGTCTTTTCTTTTATGCACTTAGATTGTACACTATTGAAGCAGGAATTTCTTTATTATGCATTTATGCAGTACTTAGTACAAGGGGGATCTGATCCATGATTGTGTCCCCTAGACACTACTGCAACTTATATACATACTATAAAACTGTCATGGTTGCCATGTCAAGCAACCATGAACTAGGATATGCCAGAATGAAGGTTACCGGTACAAATTTAACTTGACCTCACTTGTGTGAAAGTATTATGGTTACCATACTATTGGTTCTACAGGATCCCTGCCTCATTTGGTGCATGTGATGGTGAGAAGTAATTTTACAGAAGGGTAGACTGAGGCAGAAATATATTGAGTGATTTGCCCAGCATCACATGGTCTGCCAAATCTTCCTTGCCTTATTCCCAGCAGTAGTGTCACTGACAAAATGGCAAAACTCCCATTGACTTCAACAGCAGCAGGATTTCACTCACTGACTTCAGTGAGATTACTTGTATCGGTCAGGCAGGCAGGATTTGGGCTCGTGAGCCAGCCTCTCTGGCTTGCCTTTCCTTCTCCAAACCCACCTCCACTCCTCTATTTCACAGAGATTTCTTATACAATTGTTTCATCATTAAATAAATTACCACTTTAAATCTTAGTGTCAGTGATGTTTAATTCCATTTATTTATTTATATTGCATGTTTTGCCCATGTCAGTGTATGTCTTCCAGGTTTTTAATAGAGAGCAGGTTGGCTTGTAAAATCCAGTTGAAGTTCAGTTAGAAATTGCAAGATGAAATACAAGAACTCTCCTAACTTGAAGGCAGTTTTGTACAGAGCAAATAGGAAGTGAAACAACTTTTAAAAATGCACAGTTTTGTAATGCATTAAAGCTTGTGTTGCTTGTGCCAAAATTTCAGTTTTAAGAAAAAACAGCTGTGGATTTGATTTCTATGCTTCTCAGCCATAAGTCCCGGAGAATTCAATTTTAAACAGGAGACCCATAACATACTCTGTGAATCATCTCTCACCTGCATATACAATGGTCTAGGTAGGTAACCTGTTTAGTGAAAGCTTTATCTCCAAAGAAACACATTCACAAGCATCACCTTTAACATTTACAAATCACTTCAAAGACGGCAACTGTGAATAAATCCATGCTTATAAGTAGAAATATGTGGTATCTATCACTTGTGCCTATTGTAAGAATTACATTCTATACAACAGTGGTATTGGGCACAGTCAATTTGAAAAAATTCAGAGCTACTACAGATTTGGAGCCTTATCTACCAAAAGCTAATTATTTCAGAGAGAGAATTTTTTGGTAATTATGACCCACCAATTCATACATAAACCCACACAGAATAGCTTTTATCTAGTGCCACTTGCTATTTCCTAAAGGTCATGAAATTTCTTTTTCTAACCTCTAACTGCTCACCTTTCATGGGTGCACTATGGGGATGCATAATTCCAACAGAGTGGAAATGAAGTATCGGCATAAATATTCCAAAAAGACCCCTTTTGAAACAATGTTGAGAAAAGAGGGGAGATAAATCACTGCATCCTCTGGAGACCAGTAAGATATGAACTGACAATTCACATGGATTTGCTTAAAATTTAGTCTGTTATTTAAGAACTGTTATCATACCATCTGACACATCACCTGTTACAGGACTTGGGTGTCTCATGGACACCATGAACTGTCTTAAAGACAGACCTGCGTCCTAAACTGCACTTCTTATGCTCTTTCTTTTGCAATCTGGTGGTTAATTAATTTCAGGGAAATGTGTGTCCCAATGAATAAACAATTGTTGCTCAATTTCATTTAATGACACATCTAGGGTTTTATTCATTTCCATTTTACAAACTGTCGCAAACTGTGGCCCTGCTAACACTCACTCATTGGATTAACTTTAAGCACATGTTTACAATGGGACTGTTTACATGCTTAAAGTTAAACCTGTGTGAAAGTGTTTGCAGGACCGGGGCTTACGGACTTGAAGGATATTATCCCAGAACAGAATTGCACTGATTCCAGGGCAGATGAATAAGACAATTACTCTATTCCAAGAGAAAAAGTTACCGTTGGCTTTTTCAGAAGTGCTCAGTGTTGACCTAGTTCTGCTCCCCATTGAAGTCAAGGGTCAAACTCCCATTTGGGAGCAGAGCTTTTCAGAGTCCAAGCCCGTGTACATAAACTACGTCCAACAGGTATTTGACTCCAGACAATTAATCCTACAAATATACCTGCTCACACCACCCTTACTTAATTCCATGCACAGTCCCAGTGAAATCACCTCATGTCAACAGGACTCCACAAGGGAGCAAAGCTACCAATATGTGGCTCTATTTGCAAGCCAGGGCCCAGACTCTTTAGCAGTAGCAATAATAACACCATCCAGTACTGACACTGGTTTGATTTGAAAAAATGCCAAACTCCATACCAACAGGCTACCATCTATTGAGGAAAACACAACAAGGATTACACTGAAAGTTACAGTAGAGAACAGGCACTGAAGTATAGTTTTACTCTAATTGAGTTCAGTGGGTTCCACCGTTCACTCTATGTTTTCTTTTTCTATTTTTCGATGATTTCCACTGGTGTTCTGCAATAAGAATATGACACATGCCTACTGTAGGGATGCTTTTCTATATTAAATAGAAACAATTTGTTTGTATTATTTCCATCAAACATATTGTTTCCGGCTTTTCAGCTCTTGTACGCTCCCTAATGATCTTATTAACCAAGTGGTTGGAAACCTATCAGGCTTTTGTCAGCACAAAATGATGGAAAATGTGAGCATTTAATTATGTTTTTTCCCCAAAAAACCTTTCTTCAACCCTGATGCCATAAAAGAAGGTGATGTCATAATTTATTATGTTAAACTGGTTACTAAAATGTCATTACACAAGTGATGTTTTAATTGATGATGTTAAACTAGTTAGCAGGAAAGAGTCAAGTGTCACTTTTGTGACATAAACTGGCAATTATGATTATATAATATCAATTATTCTTTGGGAAACTGCATTAGATCAGTTAGTTCTGAACCAATGTAGTTGGGGAAGGTTCATATTTTTTTAAAAGCTATTCATCCAGTACTAATTATTAGGAGTAAAAATATACTTTGAATGCAGTTTAGACTTATATAATTTTTCTCCTTGAAATATAATATCTGTTTTACTCATCTGCCCTTTCAGCTGCTATCAGGTCAGAGAGATTAAAAGAAAGCAGCAAGATAATTTTACAGCCCTTACTGATCTTGCACCTAGTTCTGCCTTGCCCTATAATCCAAAAAGAATCCAAACGTCTGAGCCGAAGCTATGCAGAAAGGAGAAACCCATTTTTAAAAGCAGGCTAAATTTATAACATTAGGATTTGCTGACTGTATATTAGTTACTATAAAACTCAGCTTTGACTTTGGATCTCTTAAACTTTTAAGGCTAAGGTGTTCTGAAAAGTCCATGAAATCATACCCAGGAATAGAACCAAAGAGTATATTTACTATTAGAAATGTCACATAGCCGGATTTGAATAGTTGTATGTAACTCACACGGCTTCTCACAGGTAAAAGCAACAAATACAGTCCATTTAAACACAGTGGACCCAATGGAGTTGCTTAATTCAAGCTGAGGATCTAACCCAATACTTCCTAAAATGCTCAAAACATTTCCTTGTTCTAAGGTTCCTATAGCCCTTGCTTGGCACATCATCTCACCTAATAAACATTTAAGTATATGCGGACACCATGACAGAATTTGCAACCCAGCTGTCCTGTAAGAGGATATGATTTTTCTGGGTTTCTTTTCTTTGAAATGTTAATTTTTTAAATATATCTTCTGTGATTGGGTACAATTATATGTACCCACAAGCAAATGAAACGGCAAATCTTTACCTCTTGATCAAGATTGCTGGTGGGAATACGGAGGTTGGGACAATTCATCTGGTTTCCAGTAATGCTAGGAAGACATTAGTTAGCATAAGGCTGGACCCTATTGTTAACTGCAACAGAAGAGGAAAGCTCAGGGCTAAATGTTGCCCTCAGTTACACCTATGCAATCACACTGATTTCAGCAGAGAGTGGGAACTGCAAGGGAAGGTGCATTGACATCAGCAGATAGTTGGTTTGTATAGTGGATACATTGGCTAGAGTTAAACTGGGGGTACATGGGAGCAGCTGAGGGAAGATTCTTGCCCAGAGAAGGTATGTTCTTTAACTCTAGCTCTACCGGAAAAAGCCTTTCAGTCTATTCTAAAGATGTCTCATTGGAGGCACATAGCTCACAAGGGGTGAGCCACCTGCATTTATTCTGCTAATATATTAATTCATTTTAAATCAACCAGTCAGAGAAGCCTAGCAAGAATATTTTTTTTCTGTTAAGGCTACATTAGTGCACCTAGCCAGTTAATTGTATTAGCCTTAGTGAAGCACAGGGGATTCAATGTCTCTACACCTCCCGTCCTCCTCAACTGGCTATGCCCCTCCTACCGGGTTTTCGCCAGAAACACCCTAAGCTAAATGAATAAATGAATGGATATAAACTGGCCACTAGGAAATTAAGACTAGAAATTAGACAAAGGTTTTTAACCATCAGAGGAGTGAAGTTTTGGAATAGCCTTCCAAGGGAAGCAGTGGAGGCAAAAGATCTATCTGGCTTTAAGATTAAACTCGATAAGTTTATGGAGGAGATGGTATGATGGGATAACATGGTTTTGGTAATTAAATATTCATGGTAAATAGGCCCAATGGCCTGTGATGGGCTATTAGATGGGGTGAGATCCAAGTTACCCAGGAAAGAATTTTCTTTAGTATCTGGCTGATGAATCTTGCCCATATGCTCAGGGTTTAGCTGATCACCATATTTGGGGTCGGGAAGGAATTTTCCTCCAGGGCAGATTGGAAGAGGCCCTGGAGGTTTTTCGCCTTCCTTTGTAGCATGGGGCACGGGTCACTTGCTGGAGGATTCTCTGCTCCTTGAAGTCTTTAAACTACGATTTGAGGACTTCAATAGCACAGATATAGGTGTGAGATTTTTTTTGTAGGAGTGGTGGGTGAAATTCTGTGGTCTGCGTTGTGCAGGAGGTCAGACTAGATGATCATAATGGTCCCTTCTGACCTAAATATCTATGAAAAATACCCACAAACTTTGAGCTAGGAGTGTAAACAAGGTGACTGAGCTGTGAACTGCCAGCTACAAGTAGCAGTTTATACCACCACGCGGCAGGTGGGAGGAGCACAGCTAGGCAGGTCTCACAGTGGGGGTGCGGAGGAATTGCTAAATGCTGGCTCACTGGCTGAGTACTTGCCAAATGGGAGCAGGGAGCTAAGGCATTTCTAGGGGATGGATGAGGGGGATGGAGAAATTGTGGGGGGAGATGCTGTTGAGGGCATGGGGGGGACCATCTAATGGCAACTATCAAGGTTTACCAGCTGAAACAACAGTTGGTCTCTCACAGCTGTGAAAGATAATAGGTGTCAGAGGTGACTGCACTGATTATGCCCCTCTGTGGCATCTTCACTGGCACACAATGGTCTGAGCCTCAGCTGACTGAGGCTTTACTCCCTACAAGTTATCTTGGTAATTTAATATGATGGTGGTTTCCCTATCTATTACATGTGGGTGCAGGAGCATTTCAAACTGACTGAGGGACATTACACTCAATCCTCTTTAATGTACACAAGTCCTTAGCAAAACTACGCAGAAAAGGAAAAAAGTATGTGTGTGGGGGGGAGGGGGGGGAGGGGCAGGACGGGTGAGGAAGAGAAAGCTTGTGATCAAACAAGAGACCACATTTTAGTTGCACTACCTGGGAGGTTCCATTAAAGGAGTCAGGTTGGTCGCAGGTTTCAGAGTAGCAGCCGTGTTAGTCTGTATCCGCAAAAAGAAAAGGAGTACTTGTGGCACCTTAGAGACTAACAAATTTATTTGAGCATGAGCTTTCGTGAGCTACAGCTGACTTCATCGGATGCATGCAGTGGAAAATACAGTGGGGAGATTTATATACAAAGAGAACATGAAACAACGGGTGTCACCATACACACTGTAACAAGAGTGATCAGGTAAGGTGAGCTATTACAAGCAGGAGGGCGGGGGTGAGGAGGGGCGGGGAGAACTTTTGTAGTGATAATCAAGGTGGGCCATTTCCAGCAATTGACAAGAACGTCTGAGGAACAGCCGGGGAGGGGGATAAACATGGGAATATAGTTTTACTTTGTGTAATGACCCATCCACTCCCAGTCTTTATTCAAGCCTAAGTTAATTGTATCCAGTCTGCAAATTAATTCCAATTCAGCAGTCTCTCGGAGTCTGTTTTTGAAGTTTTTTTGTTGAAGAATTGCCACTTTTAGGTCTGTAATCGAGTGACCAAAGAGATTGAAGTATCTCTCTCTGTCACCCTCAATGTTTACATTTATATTGTTTCCAGAGTCCCATTCCTGGACCCTGTTCGTCTTCTCATAGGAAGAGAATAACTCCCATTAAACCTTATAGAGAGAGAATAGGAACCCCTAACACTCTGCTTCCAATATTTGTATCTGTTTTCAGAGAGCTTCTCATTCCTTCATAGTACTTTAAAAAGATTTTCCTCTTTTCCTTTTGGTTCCACAGCCTTGTACCACTGCCCTAAGGCTTTTCTCTCTCTTTGTCCCTACTATGGTTGTGTATATCTGCCAATTTGTATATCTGCCAATTTGCCCTTTGCAGATGTTTGCAGGAAATCTGACATTTTTCTTGCCCAGGAACCTTGATTTACAGCATAACTAATACTAGGGTTTTGCCTAAGTAAGTATGATCCTTCACCTAAAAGGCAAGCCAATCACAGTAAAGATCACGCATGAATTTGAAGTTATTAATAGATGGATGAAAAAAAAATTATTGACAAAAAATAAGATGTGAGTGGCATCTTACAATGTGGCCTAAATAACACACAATAAGCAAGTGTAATTTGGTACATGCTTCCGCCCTTGCTCTATGTGTGAAGTAAGCTGGGCCAACTCTTTCCCCACTCTGTGATGGCTCAGCAGTGCATTGTGAAGGTGGAGCCAAGGTTCTGCCTCATGGAACCCACCACATTGAGAGCCACTGTGGAGGTAGCCCGCACAGGGTTATATGCTCACTGGCTCCCCTGGACAGACACAAAGGCCACTTCACAATTACTCAACAAATAACTTTCCAATCACAAGCATTCACCCATAACGTGTGACCACAAGAGGCTACTTTTGATTCCAAATTCCTCTTTTGAGTTTTCTACAAACAGAGCATCATTATTTTTTATGCCACAAAACTACACTGCATGGAGATGGATGACAAATTATCAAAAACTATGCAGAAGAACATCCAGAAATTACAATGGAGTGACACGTGGGATGAATTTGGCTAATAGAGCATAAGAAACCAATTTCCTGCACTAATTGCACCCTTTTTGGAGAAGCCCAATGTTGGAGTCAGCCTTCTTTCCAAACTGTGCAGCAAAACCCCAGCACATTGGAATGTTTTAACATATGGATTAGACAGGCTTTTAAAGAATGACCAGCTTCCCTGCCTGTCATCTATTTGCTGAGTGATTTCAATTTTAGGGTCTGTCAAGTGGAGCACAAGCATAACTCCCCAGGAAACCCAAACTAGGGCTTTAAAAAACCTGCACAATAATATTGTATGGTACATTGGATTGTTTATGTTTAATCATATTCTTTGAAAGTACACGATTAGCAAGTTTAGACCAATGTCAATGGTGGCACCTCCATACAGGCAATGGATTTCACAAAATACACAGAGTAGGTCTAAAAAACTCAGCCTGTCACCAACACACATCCCATATGCAGGGAAGTGGAGATAGCAGAAAAAGTCCATCCTAATGCATTTTGGCAGCGAGGTGAATGTAAGAGAACAGAAACCATGGTATGTTACCAATAGACTTTAATATGGATACTGGCATTAATCAGAGTCAAGTTTTTACTTCTGTAAATCATGGGGTCACTGAAAGGTGGTGAGAAGAGTTTGTAGTTATATCTTTGTGGAACTGCATTCCTAGTCTGCTGGAGATATTGGATTCCCATCATTTTGGATTGCTGATGAATGCAATCATCACACATGCATACATATTCAGGGAAAATGTTAGAAGTCTCATATTTGTATTCACTTTACTTTGACTAGACTAGGATCATAAAGGGAATGTGTAAACTAGGAGAGCCTGTTGCTGAAATGAAGTTGACCCCCCCCCCCAAGAAACTTGTGTTCATGGCAGTTTTTTGTTGGGCAGGACATTAGCCTTTTGTAATTTATTGCTTTTAGATTAAATCTGGGGAAACTCAATATTGCAGTTGAATGATTAGAGCAATACCCCTTAGAGTAATAAATTTTCTTTGGTGCTGTGTGTCTCCCGATCATGTTTCCCTTCTAATTACATTTACATAAATGATATTCTGCAAAATTAAATTAACATTCAAACTGTTACACTGGCAAGGAGAAACAAAAATTAGTTACAAACTTACATCTCTAAAAATGTCTAGTTCTTTTCATGAACTGAATCACAGTTATCCCCCAGGTGTCAGACATACAACTGAAAATTATAGTTTGTTAATCACTAATCTAGACATTCTGTTCCACTTTTGGAGGTTGATACTGCCAGGCCCTGGTTTCCACAGAGCCTTGTTAAATAGAAGTAATTGATGACAATTCAAATTTGGTCAGTTAAGTGTTTATTCAAACCTAAATTTAATTTCTGCCGTTTTGGCCACTACACTTCCTCAGAGCTTCCCTAGCCTGGATTCTGTGTAGAGCATTCCTATAATGAGGAACCAACCCAGTGCTCAGCAGGTCTCCCACATAACTCAGAGTACATCTACACAGCAACAAAACAAAACCAAAACCACACGCAATGGCAGCAAGTCTCAGTGCCTGGGGTTGCAGGCTCAGGCTCGTGGTATGGCGCTAAAAATAGTCATGTAGATGTGCCAGCTCAGGCTGGAACCCCAGCTTTGAAACCCACTCCCCTCTCCAGGCTTCAGAGTCCGAGCTCCAGCATGACCCAGCACATCTACCTGACTATTTTTACTGTAGCATGAGCCCAAATCTCCAAACCCAGGCTCTGAGACTCTGCGACGGTTGTTGTTGGGCTTTTTTGGCTGGGTAGATGTAACCTTAGACTCAGTACTCTGGTAACATCTTCTCGACCAGTCTGAAGAAAGATGTCCTTCCTCTCTCCATGCCCAGACATAGATTCAATAGCAAAAACCAACAGTGATACAGAGTTAAAGTTGGTTGCTTGGTGGTATGTGATCCCTTTGCAGAGCATTGAGTTGAGCAAAACTCAAACTTCTGAAAACCAGAAAATGCACAGTTAAGAGTGCCCAGGCATGCCCTATTAACACACACATAGCTAAGATGACATAACTAATTAGCTACCACTACCAGCATTATTCCCCTACGTGAAGAGCACAGCCTCATGTGACACAGATTAGAGAAGCACAACAGATAGTTTAGTGTCTTACTGAGCCCTCATTGAATGGTGTGATGACACCTGACGAATTAAGTTTAGCAGTGGAAAGAATATGTGAGGGTTCATGACATTATCAAAAATGCAGGAGCTGGTGGATACTCACTGGTATGGCAGATTGCGGAGATCACCAGAGCAGAGGTTTAGACAGTATTTGTGAATAAGCTAATACCATCTGCCATCCTGCAAGAGAAAAAAACAAATAGTGGGATCCACACAAGAACTGATCTAATAAAGCTCCATCAAGTGTTCAGAGAACATTGCAGAGCTCCCTAGAGTATGAGCTAAGTGAAGTAACCATCCCTTTTAACCAAAGGCCAGAGGAGATGAGCAGGAAGCTAGAATGGGATGTTGTGATTATGCTCTGTGGGTGGGAGGGGCCATGAAGAAGATGAGACTCAAACCTGCACTGCTAGGTTGTCAAGAAAGTCTGTGGGATGCCATGACATGGAACTATTTTTGCCACAAAGTCTCTGCACATTGGTTGAGCTATGTAGTTAAATATTAGTGAAATGACCAGCCATTACACAAAGAAAACACTATTACCACTGCTGAAGAGTGTTAAGGTCTTTAAAAACACGTGGGCCAGGAACCGAATGGCTGTTTGAGCAAAGATACACTTGGTTATACCAGTGGCATGAATATGCTCCTCTGATGAGGTGCTGGACGTGTGGATCAATCATGGGATGTCAGAATAGGAAGCTTTCGAATATATGACAGCTGTCAGTATCAAAGACTTGAAACCTCAAGCATCTGGGTGGTATGATGGCTCTTCATGCTCCTCCATATCAGTCCAACTGAAGGGTTGGAATTAGTAGTAGCATCATGATCCTGGCTAAAAAGGGAGTCACCTATACAGAGGAGTTTGGAAGTCTGATCCCGGCTTACATGGGGATGTAACATGGTAGGTGGAGAAGGAAGTACTGTGCTGGCAGAATCCATTATCCTAGTCCCAGCATTGCTGTCATGACTGCTCATACACAAAACTTCCTAAACTTTCTCCCCACTCCCTTGCACAGCAAAAGGCAGCATCTAGCTCAGGGTAGGTATTGTACCTGAAGTGAGGAAAGAGAGTACCAGACTTCTACAATAAATGAACGGTGATAAGTTCTTTAGCAAGTTTTACACTGCTTTCTCTCATGGGATCAGAAGCAATTGGGTCATGAGTGTCTGGGAATTGCAGAATGACAAATGAGGGGCTTCTCAGATACGGGGAGCATTTAATTTAGCCAGACACCTAAAGGACCATTGTTGCCAAAAATAAATAACTGTCCCATAGGAGGCAAGGGTTGTTCAGGTACAGTAAGAGAATACTCGCCCTGTGCCGTGACAGTCATACTGTCAAGTATGCCAGATCAGTTCAACATCTCTCTCACTCACCATCATTTGGTACCTGATTTGCATACGGCTACAACTACAGCTCAGAGATCAGTGCATAGTGAACAACCACACAGGGGGATTATGAAGTTCCAATGGACCATTCGGTCTACAAATATTAGGGATCTGGTCATAGTTGGTGCTGCTCTTCTGGTCAAATATTGGGTGAGTCAAGTTTTTCTCTTCATGATACTGATGCAGTCCCACTGAAAGCATTAGGGTTGTACTCGTAAGTGAGAGGAGAACTTGTCCACAAGGCACCAAAGTGAGTAACGGGAAGAAAAGCTTTTCTCCACACATCCGTATTTCTTCATTTCTACATTCTGAATAGCCTCATTTTGTTGTTGATGTTTGAAGATTAAATATAATGTGCAGCAAACAGATGTTAGTGATTTCATTCAGAGCTGAATACCTTTTTACACATGGTTCAGTTGTGCACTACGGGCCAAGAACACTGGCGGCAGATAAGTGAAATCAAAAGCTGTTCTAACTAGCATACTGAGCCCATTGTCTATAAATGTTAACATTATGAGAATGGGATCAAAAGCTGCACAAGGACATTATTACATTGGGGAATATGTTTGCCCACAAGAAGAATGAATGCAAAAGAGTAGAGAACTGGTACTAATTGATCTATACACCAATGGCCTACAGGTGTTCAAGAGCACCATTAATTGCAAGAGAATGCATGCTTGGGGAATAGATAGACTCAGAGCCACAAACATACAGAGAAAACATCCAGTAAACAAATGACAAGATACATGCTCTGAGGAAAAGAGTAAAGAAGCACTTTTGCTCTTTTCCTCAGAGCAACATGGCTGCTTCCTACCTGGTTTGATGGGATGGCTGACAGCTACTAAAGGGCAATGCAAGGAAGATCAATGCTGGGCTAGTGGAAATTTCCCTGGGAATCTGAAATAACAGGCCAGGATGGTGAAGGAAAGCCAGCTCTATACCCTGGTGGGAGTGGAGCATAAGTGTTCCAATGTCTCTTAAGAAGTCATGTTTTTCATTGTAAACACCAACAGATCACAGTGGAAGGAAGTTACTAGTAAGGTACTTCACTGCTGTTGGGATCTTTGCATTTAAAATTTTATTAATGACCTACGAGGAGTGGAGCTGTGTCTGAAATTTGCTGAAGACGCCAACCACAGAAACAGTGTAAATACCTGCGTGCCTTTTTCAGAAAAAAAGAGGGAAGTGGTCTGCAAAGTGGCAGCTGGATTTTAATGTGTGCAAATGTAAAATGGTGATTTTTTATTTAGATTGATTAAAACTGGCACAAACTGATAATGAAAAGGACTGAGCAATTTTACATGAACACAAGATAGAAATTTCAGACGAAGCACAGACAACAAATGAGAAACTGGGCCGCATCAAAAGTCTCAAACAAGACAAGGGAATATTACCATAATGCAACAGCACAAGGCCTGATGAGAAGCCCACACAAGCCAATGCAAAGACCCACAATGAGTTTGCTGGGATTTGAATCACGTCTACCTGGAGTAGCCTCATTCAGTACTGCATTCTTTTGGGGCACCTTACTTCTGGAGGGTATAGAGATTTAGGAAGAGCTATAAAACTGATAAAATAGTCCTGGGTGTTTTAGCTTCAGGGTTAAGCTCCTTAGTCTCAGCCTACTCAGTCTGGAGAAGAGATGCCTGTAAGACGTTTTCACTGGGGTGTACAACTACAGTACCTGTATGTCAATTGCAAATATGTGTGTGAAGATTTATTCAAACTAAGAAGCAAGAGACTGATCCAAAGTCCACTAGAGACAATGGGAGAAATTCCACTGAAAGCCAAGGGCTATTGAAGCAGGCCATGACAGGCGATCATGCAGACTCCCCTCTAATGATAGGAGAGAATGAAACAAAACAAAACAAAAATCAACCAAGCTTTATGTTAGTTAAATTAGGGGACTTTTTTTGCATCACAATGGAATCAGTCAAATTCTTGGCTACCTGAGGTACTGGTACAACACACCGTACTAGGATTTAAGAGAATAGGACAGTAATCGTATCTTAGTGTAGAAATAGAGGACTTGTGGCACCTTAGAGACTAACAAATTTATTTGAGCATAAGCTTTTGTGAGCTACAGCTCACTTCATCGGATGCATTTGATACTGAGCTATAGTGATTCTCACTCACATCCACAGGGTTAAACTGATTACCAAGTAAAGTCAGGAAAACAACATACCTGAGAACTGAGCAGACATCATGAGTTGAGAGCAACTTGTGGTATTTTACGCAATTTCCTGCAGAAGGTAGGACTTGGTTGGCCTAGGTCTTGATGGATTTTTCTTCTTCTCATCTTACAATGGCATCTTAGCAGAATGTTGCAGCTTTACTGAAAACAAATATATGGGGCCAAATTCTGCCATTGGATGCTCATACCTGACTCCCACAAAATCAATGGGAGGTGCAAACGGGTATACAAAGGCAGAATTGGCACTGTGTTTTAGAGCTGGGAGGAAAAAAAATTTCCCACCTTATGAACATTCTGGTAGTTTTGAAAAATATTCCCTTTCCAAAAGTCAAAATCTCAAATATTTTCATGAACCTATAAGCCAAAGAAAATGTCATCTCAGGTCAATCAAAATATTTCATTTCGATAATTTCAAAACATTGTTTCAGTTTTGACCTTTTATAATTATTTTTTGTTGTTATAAAATAAAATTCTAAATTAACAGTTGTTTCAAACTGAAAACCAGAACTTTTCATTTAAAAATATGTCAAAACAGGATGTATTGACAATTAAAAAGAAAAATCAAAAAATTTTACTTAACAGGAAATTAGGCGACTTCAACCCTTTCCCGAAAGAGTCTCAGTTTCAACAAACCTGCATTTTTTTTATGAGAAGATGTTTTGTTAAAATTCTTGAGCAGCTCTACTGGATTTGGACTGGGTTTGTTATTGACTAAAGGAATAAAAAAAGGACATTGACCAATATCACCAGTGATTTTAAGCTGGCACTTGTAGCTGAAACCCTACTGGAACAGAAGAATGTGGCGTGTTATTCTCTGGTTTGCTGGCATTTTGGGAATATCCTCCCTATGAGCCTAATTCAAGCCCACTGAAGCCAATGGAAAGACTTCCATTGACCTCAACATGCTTTGGATAAAGCCCTATAAACGAGGTAAAGAAAAGGCAGTTTTGTACAGAGTAAGAACCGACTTCTACATATTCCAACAGAAGGTCTAGTGAGATGCTTAGCTTAGTGCAATATTATCATCGGAATGAGAAGTCTGTCTCTTGGCTAAAAGAACAGTATTTGTAATTTGCCGTAATGTCCAGGATTAATGTTGTCCTTTAAAAAAATTGCTTTCTTTTGTTTTGTGTAAATAAAGCTTCTCTCTAGCATTATCGTGATGCTGTCTTTAATTAGATACAGGAAAGGAGAGCCTGACAAAGTTAAAGATCATTAGTAAGAATCACATATACTCTCGGAGCATGAAATCTGAAAATAGAAGAAATAACATTAAAGCATTCCTCAAGCTAATACTCTAAAAGGAACATGATAAGTTCTCCTAATTGAGTGAATATGGCCTGCTTTCAAAGCAAACAACCATTCTGATATTTCAGGGTTTGTTTATTTTCATGGAATAGAGTCAGGTGGTGAAACCCTCTACTTTATAATAATATATGAATAATTATATTTCCTGTAGGACATGGCTCCTCCCCCTTGCCTCACCAACAATCTCCAGGCACTATGTGAGAACAGCCTCTAAAAGTTTAAATAAAACCACATTGCGTTTACCTTTTCTCTTGTAATATTTTACTTTATATTAATGAGTCATTTGGAAGAGGAAGCCAATGAGTTACATAGCCCACAGATTTCCACACTTTCTGATGTCCTAATAGGGAGATACTCTGTAAGACCATTTCCCCTCCCATTCATGACCATGCAACATGTGGCAACTACAGCAATTGATTGCTTATGGGAAAAAGTACAGAATATAGTTTGGAACTTCAGCGGCATTAACTTCAATGGAGATACTTGCCTGCTTCTCCCCTAGCCATGTTGTCTTCCTCACTGCCCACTACATATGAAACACCCTTTCTGTACTGATCTATAAGGTCATTATACCCTCCTCCTTCAAATCTGTCCTCAGGACCCACTTCTTTGGTGACACCTATGAGAAAGGAGAGACTGAGGGACAGTTGTGTATAGCTGTGGTAGTATTTATTTAGTATTTAAAGATAAAGTTAATAAAACTTTTATAAATGGTATATATTTGCATTTCTCTCCTTCACCTTCAATATGTTGTTCATTTTCTTAGATTGTAAGACACGGCAGGCACCGTGAATAGGTACTTGTGCAGTACCTAACATAACATGCCTCTGACCCTGACTGAGGGACAAAACAAATGAAAAAAGAAATGTTTTGGGGTTTTTTGACAAATTTTCTTTTAGTTAAAAAGACATTATCCATTAATCTTTGTGTGTGCAAATTTGACAAGCCCTACAAACAGCAAATAAAGTAATAATGCTATATACATGGTATTTTCTATGTAGCACTAAATTGTCTATACAAAGGTATGCTAGTGTGTTTTATTTACATGGGAAATTAATAAAGTATCAAATTCAAAAACAAGCGAACAAATAGCAGTGCTCTCTTAGCAAACTGGCTCCTTGTATTTTCTAAAAACATTGTGGCCATGATGAATCCAAACCAAGGCAAAAGCAGATCGTGCCCTGCTTTATGATATTACAATAATATAAAAAAAGTATTGTTCAAAGCACAAAATACAGTACTCTACTTAATCTAAAAGAAACAAAATATTTAATCTTTAATTCCACATTCTCAAGACAAACAGCTTTCTTAGTTTTCCTTGCAAAGATCTGACAGGCTCAGAAATAGGTTATTAATGAAGAACAATGCAAAAATGAACTCACTGCTATCAGTATACCACTATAATATCAGATTGAGACACCAATCAAGTTGCTAATATTAACCTGTAAATCCTTGTTTAGGATGCTTTAATCACTGCACATGAATTAATACCATAAATGTGATTTACAGCTTGTGGAGGAAGATCTTCATAACCATTAATACACTAATTTAATTAACACACATTTGGGAGTTACAGATACATTGGAGCTCTAATGTCTGCTGCTCAGTGTCAGGTCAATCCTGTTCCCTCCTCTGCAAGCATAGAGGGACCTCAGGTATTGGAATTGGTGCAGTTTCACTGCAGGTGAAGGGAAGTCAGGATTTGGAGATGTTGAGCAAACAGGCTGCAACCCCATCTATGATACAAAGCCTTGTTCCTGAAAGCCTCCCTGCAGGGCCTGCGTCCTTTCATCCAGGGTTATCTCTAAGCCCTTTTTCTGACATTTCCTCTTGCCATCATCATAAACTGAACATGGCCAAAACCAAACTCATCTTCCCTCTTCCACATCACCGTTGCAACTCCACCCATCTCCCTGTCGCTCAGGCTCACAATCCAAGTTTATTTTTGACTCCTCCATTGGCCTTACTCCACACATACAGTCCATATCCAAATTCTGCTGCTTCTTCCTTCTCATCAACTCCAATTTCCACCTTTTCTTTCTGGCTTCCCAAACACATGCACTGCCTCCCTTATATGCAGCCAACAAACTCATCTGCCTTGACCATTGATTTGATTCAGTAATTCCCCTCTTCAAATCTCTCCCCAGGCTCCCCTTCTGCTATTACATCAGATTTAAGCTTCTTTCCACCACTTTAAAACCCTCTGCAATTCTGCCCCTCTCTTCTTATGCTCTCTCATCAAGAGTCAAGTTGCCTTCCCTAATCCGCTCTGCTCTGCCAGTCCTCCCAGCCTCATACATCAGTTTGTCAGCTTCTTACAGAAACTCCTCCGTACAATCTTTCATGAGGTCCCTATCTCTGGTACAACAGCCACAATCCTCCCTTCCTATGTGTATGTCTGCTACCACCTACTTCTGATGTGCTGGATAGTGAATCTAGTTGGCTTGTATAAAACTTGCCTGTTTCAGTTCCTCTTCTCCTAACCACTCTCTACTTGTCCATCTGAGCAGGGGCAGTCCTTCCTGAGTATTTAGATAGCCCCTAGTACACAGTGGGCACTAGCAAAATAGTACTGTTACATATTTCTTGTGGGTTTAATCCGGTTTACGGAACAGAACTGGGGAGAGCCTTAAGCCAATTACCAATTAATCTTCCTACAGCAAACTTTAATTTTACCTACAGCCTGACTGTTTCTCTCGTGTGGATGGACACTCTGGCTAGGCTGACAGACATAGCTGTTTCACACCGTTGTGGTGGCATTTCAAAGGGAAACTGATACCTCCATCACCAGCCAGGTTGCTTTTCGTTTTGCTATAGAAAGATGAAATGTCAAAGCTTCCCTTGATTTTAATAGTAAAAAACATCACCCATAGGGATAAGATGGGAGGAAAGAGAGACTGGGGATAGAAGGAAGCCAAGGTTTTGGAGGGCTGTGAGAAGAGAGGGGAATATGGGTTTTGGATGCGTGTAGGAGGGAAAAAAAGACCATAGTGGGAGAGATGTTTAGGTGTGGAAGTTAGAATGTCTCATCTTTATGACAAGAACAGTTAATCTCCCCTAGATATACTGTGTGCCGAAAAGTGATGCAAGGAAATGTTGTATTTATTCTTCAGTAATGTCCTTATTCTCCTGACTGGGAACTGGTTTAAGGTCAATGATTCAATTGTTTCAAATGGAACATTTGGCACAAAAGTTAAAGGAGAGGCAAAAGCTGGCTGGGTGGGAAGGCTATAAGCTTTGGCTGTCTTTTCTACTAAAGTCTACAATATTTTGTAAAAAGAAAATCCTTATACCCATCACATCAAATAGAGAGGGGAGGGGAGAGAAATTGAGGAAATAAGGGGAAATATTTTTTAATATAAAGCCACCTAATGTAATAAGAAGATGAATTTTCCTTTTTCTATTGGAGATGAGGTCCAGCCGTGCATCTTTCACAGTTGCTGCACAGCTGCAACTTCTCCGAAAGGTGTAAAAGGGGCAATCTGAACACTGCTGTGGCTGGATTTTCAAATGATCTCAGCACCCAATGGCCACTGATTTTGGAACCTAAATGGGAACTGAGCTCTTTTGAATATCTGATCCTCACCTCTTTAATCTAATAAAAGCTATGGCACTGGAAATCAGAACAAGAACAATGTTATTGACTTATTTTTAATGACTGTATTTCACACCTAGCCTGAGCACTGCAATTCCTTATACTGACTCTTAAAAAAATTAATCTGCAATGAAGCACACTGGCTTACTATCTATAAAGTACTTGGATGCATTAATTTAGATGTACTATCAAGATCCACATGCCCATTTTATAGAATATTAGTATAATTAAAATTGTGCAAATGCGCTTGATCTGGTACCAGTGTATAGTTGGGTAAATAGTCACCTCCTTTAGAACAAACCAGCAGAGCCTGAGTTACTGAACTCCATCTTCCGTACAGCCTCTCTTGACATACACATTATGTCCCTTTATTTTGTACTCTTCAGAACTGGACAAGCAAAATTTACAGTGAGGAACTGGATATGTAGGCTCCTCTTTAATGTCAGAAAATCAAAAAACGATTGTCAATTTTCTTGCCCCATCAAAAGCACTGTGTTAAATTTAGTGGGGACAACTTACTTCTGGTGAGTAATACAGTTCATTCACTTAAAAGCCAATTCATTAAATATTCCCTATATCTCTAGTCTTGGGGTAGGCTGGCATACATGACGTAAGATGGGGCATATTTAAATTTCCTGGGAGCAACGTTTTATCTTTTTCATTAGGTCTTTTATTAAAGCACATGCATGTACATGTACAGATGATCAACACTGCCAAAGAGCTGAAAACTACATCTTTACAGAGTGGGAGATTTGGGGAAAAAAGAGTCTAACGCACTAATTAAATTCAGGAGTCCATCCATGCCTCCTTGATCATAGATCCTGCACAAAGCTCAATAGGCTACTCTCTGGCTCATCCAGTGTTGCCAGAACCATGCACCAGAAGGCCTTGTGTCGTCCCCCACCCCCACATTTGTGACTGTGTGGAAGTGTTGCAGACAATACTCATGTGATGGATGAGTGCCCAACTGAACATCTGGAGAGCAGTTTACAGCTCCCAGCCTCTTTTGATACAAAGGCTATCCTTAGGTTACAAAACCTGGACATCGAGGGCTGACATCTGCATACAACAGAGGGAGAGAGAGATTATCACACTACTCAATCTCTATATTGGGTGTAATGCCCGGTCTACTTTGGTAGGGGCTAGGGACAATAGATCAACCAGAATGCATAATCTTATATTGTGAGCCATGCTCTCAATGACATGCTTCAATAATTTTATGCATTTTCAGAGTAGTCCTGAAACAGGCCAGAAAAAATCTTATGTTACTGTTCATTGCATGGGATTTGGGAGTTAGATTTTAAAATTGGCAATAACCAAACCATAAATCTGCACCCACCGCTTTGTGCAATCAATCATTCTTTTTGGCTTACAATTTTGAGCAAGCACATGTCTTTGCATCCCCATAATCTCAGACCTGTGAGAGCCGAATTTGTGCGTGGAATTTTTATTCATGTGCACAGCTGAGGTTTAGGTTATTTCAGCACCCAAAATTGTGCACATAAACAACTACAGATACAAAGTTTACAGGTTGCTCTTGAAAAAACAGCCTTTGGCATTTAGCTCATTTAGCCATGAAAATTTTCCATCTTCCCCAGAGAAGAAGATGCCAACAGTTTGTAAATTTATGAGCACAAACAGGGATTTGTGTGGCAACTTAACAAAAGTTAAACTCTACAGCCATTTCCATGAACATATAATTGCACTGTACACATGGCCCTGAGTACCACACACTGGGCCTGTACAAACAACCACTGAAATGGAAAGATTTCCTTTTATTTCAATTAGCACTAAATTGGGCCCAAACATTTGTGTGGACAGAACCAAACCGAAAGCCACTTTTACTTGGTTTGGGAGGCACTGGGAACTTCTACCCACACTACACATTGAAACATGTTTAACCAAGTCCCCTGCTCACTAATCCTTGTAATGGAGCTTAGACCTTATTTTTTGGCTGTCTACACAAACCTGCTTCCCCTATAAGGCACTTTCCTGCCTCTCTTACTTACTTTAAATTATTCTATTGATTGGGGATGTGTGCGAAGCTTTGTGAATAAGTTTAGCAAAGTTTAGCTTTTTGCTAATTCCAAGGATACACTGTTTAATAGAGCTATGTGATGGAAGGTGCCTTCATCATTAAACTGATATTTTTTTTGCAGATATTACAGCAAAATTTTATAAAACCTACAGCACAATTAAAAATGATTGCAGTCAGCTACAAAATTGTGCACAAGACATGTATCAGAAACCCAGATTTGTTCACCTGAAACAAAATAGCTAATAGTTTGAGTTTTACCCATGTTCAGGGTTCAGAAAAATAACAAAGGTAATAATAAGTCATATATACTCTGAATATTATCCTAATTCTTTAAGTTTTATACAATGCTCCAAAATTGTTTGACACAAAGGGTTTTTTAAGTTTAGAGTCAAGCTGTGAGAAAGAAGAAAAAGCATTCACTTCAACATTTTCAGAAGCCCCTAAAATGCTGATTTTCACACAGTAAATCCATTGCACTTGAATGTCTGCTTGCTTTCTCAAAGGAATGCTCTTCACTGGGCTGCAGCCTGCTGTGGTCAAGTATGATGGAAATTAAAGTGTTGCTAATGGCAATAGAAAAGGATTCCCATTGCTGCTGGCCAACGTTGGTTTTAAATAGGCCAATTTTGTGGAACAGAGAGCAACAGGAGACAGTAAACTTTCTCTAAGTCTTGCTAAACTTTGAGTCACCTCTGGTACCCTAGCTGTTAACACTGGCATGTCCCCATGTATCCACCCACTCCAGCTTTCTATTAACTCTGTCAGGACTGGACCACTATGGGAAGATTTAAGATGCAGATTTTCACACAACTCAAAGTTAACCTCCTCCCCCCACCAGTAATAAATATTAACATTGCAGCAAGTCAACAAACAAATACTATGACTCTTCCTAGGAAGCAGAGCTCTTCATCCAAGACAAATATTCTTTTCTAATTATTTATATTTCAGTAGCACGTAGGATATGTCTATACTTTGAGCTGGGGGTGTACTTCCAAGCTCCAGGAGACATACCCAAGCTAGCCCCAATCAAGCTGGCACGCTAAAAATAGAGTGCAGCCAGGGCAGTGTGAGTGGCAGGAGGGGCTATCTGCCAAGTGCATATGCCTGTTCAAAATGCTGCACACACACTAAGGGCAGCTAGCAAATGTCTTCTCAAAGTGAAACTTACATCTCCCACTTGACATAAACAGAGGCATCTATCTACATTAGGGTCCCAGTCTACTAGATATTACACATAGGTAAGAGACAATTCTTGCACAGAAGAGATTGCTATCTAAATAGACAAGACAAAGGGTGGGAGAAAGGGGAGTAATAGGCAAGCGGAAGATTGGAGTTGTGGCACGGATATATCAAGTGACAGCCCCAAGGTCATTCCGGAGGTCTACGGCAGAGGCAGGAACTGAACGTAGAGCAGGCGAGGCCGAGCCCACTGCCTTCACCACAAGACCATTCTTGATCCCTTAGTGACAGCGAATATTCCTAATCCTACATCAGGAGGGTCTGTCTGTCTTGCTTACTTCTAGATACTGTATATTTTTATGCAAAGGCCATAAAGATGGAACTAAATCTGATAGGCCCTTTTAAGCAAGTTTTTGATAGCCACAATATCCTTTTTATTCAATATATACAGTCCCATCAACAAGGTAACCATTCCTAAGTTATTTTCAATGTAATAAGAGCATATCAAGGTCTGGGAGGCAGTTTCACATGGCGCTACATGAGTATTAATTGGTCCCTCCTCACACTGCTTTTGCCTAATCAGTGTAGCTTGGCCTTCTTCAGTAAAATGCCAAGTTATGGATCAAAGACTCTGGAGAATGCTCAGTTTTCAGCCTAAAGTACACACAAATGTGCAGTGATCCTTACCTGCTTTTTCCCTCCCTTCTAAGTATCTATCTATCTATATATATACATAAGAAGGTGTAAGTTAAAGTAGCCATCCCTCCTTTAACTTATACCTTCCTGCACCTTTTTCTGGCTCCTTAGCATATAAATCACACTCACTGGACCAAATCCTAGTCCGATTGATTTCACTGCGACTGAACTAGAATTTGCCCCACACCTGCACTCTTCCTTAGATGAATTACCCCACACTCATGGTCTGTAACGTACACATCTCCTCTGAGTTAGTCTTGTCATACGCAGCCTCACTGCAGCCTTACCTCATGTGAATGTTTCTTTCAGTCCACTTGCATTTCAGGCCACTGCAAGGCAAGATGTTTCAGATGTTGGTGGCTAGAACCTGAAATGAAGCCACTGAGAACCAGAACAAGAGCCAGCATTTTTATAAGTTACGTCTCTCACATGGATGCCAGGTTTTACAAGAAAAAAATGTACTTTATTCCTTGGGCCCACTAGGTTTTCAGTCATGGTACTGCACTCAACTAGCCTTGTTAATTTATGTGCTCTCTTTGAGTGTTAGGGTGATGGACTGGAACTCAAGAGACCCAAATCTGCCACTGGCTTGCTGTGTGAATTCAGCATGTCACTTCACTTCTCTGTGCCTCAGTTTATCCATCTTTTAAAAAGGGGACAATATCTATCTCCTTTGTAAAGCATTTTGAGACCTTGTGGAGGTAAAGCACCATATACAAGCTAGGTATTATTATTCAAAAATACATTTCCCCACCCACAAAATAATACAAATAAAGAGAGAGAGTTGGCCAACCACCTGATGACACTGTAAGAAGAGTTGTGTATACTGAAGGGGGTGGGATGGTAGGTTGCTGACATCTCTCCCTCCTCCACCCCCAGGAAACATGATGACACATAGAAGAAGTGGGAAGAGATGGAAGAAGAAGTGGGAAGAGATGGAAGAGTCGTATGGTGAGGGCCATACTGGAACCTCCCTTGTTTCCTTTGGAGATTGGTGGAGGTCCTTAAGCTTTCTGCAGCTTCAAAAATGGTTCAGGTTCAGTTCAAGCCCAGGAATGGGTGAAAGGCCTGGGTGGGAGGTCTTTAAATTTAGCTGAAGCATTTCACCCATCATTGCCTATGGCTAACAAAAATGACAATTCTTTCAGTATTTGGGCAGTGTAAATTTATCTCAAGCAAACAAGAAAGAGAAGAAGAAGTAAGGTTTCTATTCTTCCCCTTCCTTGATTCTGCTGGGAAGGGACTTCTGGATTTATGCCGTGAAAAAGGACAATTCACCCCAGTTTTGTTAGGGGCTGCTAGAAATGTCGCTTGTCACAGAGTAAATCCATTCCAGCTGGATGTCTGGTTACTTTCTGAAAGGAATGCTTTTTGCTGGGCTGTAGCTTTCCAGGGGTCAAATATGACAGAAAGGAAGTGTTGCTAATAGTGATTGAAAAGGGTTCCTACTGCTTGTGGCCAGTGCTGGTTATTAGACAGGCCAGACTTGTGGGACAGAAAGCAGCAGGAGACAGTAAACTTTTCCTAAGACTTACCAAACTTTGAGTCACCTCTGCAACCAAAGCCATTCTATCAGACAGAAACTGGAGGAAACTGATATTATAGTTCCTAATCTCAGCATGAGATTGTGCTAATGTGCAACCTGAAGCATTCTACTGCTTTTGGTGTAATTATAGGTGGTCCGGGGAGGCCTTCAGGTGATGCCTTTTCCCCCATCACTAAAATAAACTAGATTAGGTTACTACTCCATCCAGACTTCCGTGGACAGGTAACTGAATAGCAAGCTGCTTTCTACCTGCAACAAGGGAAAATTATTATGGTCAAAACTGACTGACAGCTATTAAAGGTTTGAATGTTACCTCAAAAGAACTCATTTTCTGACCTTTAAGTGGTGGCATCCCAAGGCCTCTTCAAGCAGGATTTGTACCCTCAAAGGGACCAAGTACTGATAGTTCAGAACATTTTTATTTGCTTTTTTCCTTTCTCCTCCCCCTGCTTTTCCTCCCCATGAATCATCACTGTTCCTTCATAAGAGAATTTGTGGGAATATCTGCACCTGCTGGATTAATCTTTCCAATAATAACTCTTTTTGTTTGGTGCAAATTTAACTTAATCCAAACAGTCTTTTGAACATTGTAAACAAATTCCTTTAAAACCTAGGCACCAGTTATATGTTCAGAGCCAAGTCTATCTAACATCTGAATGAGGTAAATCACTGATTAAGATGGGGCCTTACTTAAAACGGGAACTAGGATCAGACATGTAATCAAACAACAACACGTAAATAAAAACTGGAGACAGATGAAGGCCCAATCCTGCAAACCCTTACACATGTGCTTAAATTTAAGCCCACTGAAGTCAATGAATCCACTGAATCCCACTGAATTTAAGCCCCCACTGAAGTCAATGAATCCACTCACGTGTTTAAAGTTGAGCATGATGTGCAGGATCACAGCCTAAAGTGTCAGTCCTGCAAGATATTGATCATGTTTGTGGGGTGCTAAGTGTGACAGACTAACAATATCCCGAACAAACCTTATGGAATGAAGATAAGCTTTACTGACTTGAGTCACACTTTATTGAAAAAAGAAAAGGAGGACTTGTGGCACCTTAGAGACTAACAAATGTATTTGAGCATAAGCTTTCGTGAGCTACAACTCACTTCATCGGATACATTCAGTGGAAAATACAGTGGGGAGATTTTATATACACAGAGAACATGAAACAATGGGTGTTACCATACACACTGTAATGAGAGTGATCAGATAAGGTGAGCTATTACCATCAGGAGAGTGGGGGCCGAGAGGGGAACCTTTTGTAGCGTTAACCAAGGTGGGCCATTTCCAGCAGTTGACAAGAAAGTCTGAGAAACAGCCGGGGGGGTTGAGGGGGTAGGGGGGAAATAAACATGGGGAAATAGTTTACTTTGTGTAATGACCCATCCACTCCCAGTTTCTATTCAAGCCTAAGTTGCTACACACCAGACAACAGAACCACTAACCCAGGAACCTATCCTGCAACAAAGCCCGTTGCCAACTGTGTCCACATATCTATTCAGGGGACACCATCATAGGGCCTAATCACATCAGCCACACGATCAGAGGCTTGTTCACCTGCACATCTACCAATGTGATATATGCCATCATGTGCCAGCAATGCCCCTCTGCCATGTACATTGGGCAAACTGGACAGTCTCTACATAAAAGAATCAATAGACACAAATCAGACGTCAAGAATTATAACATTCAAAAACCAGTTGGGGAACACTTCAATCTCTTTGGTCACTCGATTACAGACCTAAAAGTGGCAATTCTTCAACAAAAAAATTCAAAAACAGAGTCCAATGAGAGACTGCTGAATTGGAATTAATTTGCAAACTGGATACAATTAACTTAGGCTTGAATAAAGACTGGGAGTGGATGGGTCTTTACACAAAGTAAAACTATTTCCCCATGTTTATTCCCCCCCTCCAGCCCCCACTGTTCCTCAGATGTTCTTGTCAACTGCTGGAAATGGCCCACCTTGATTATCACTACAAAAGGTTCCCCTCCCGCCCTCCGGCTCTCCTGCTGGTAATAGCTCACCTTAAGTGATCACTCACCTTACAGTGTGTACAGTAACACTCATTGTTTCATGTTCTCTATGTATATAAATCTCCCCACTGTATTTTCCACTGAATGCATCCGATGAAGTGAGCTGTAGCTCACAAAAGCTTATGCTCAAAGAAATTGGTTAGTCTCTAAGGTGCCACAAGTACTCCTGTTCTTTTTGTGAATACAGACTAACACGGCTGCTACTCTGACACCTTATTGAATTAGGGTTAAAACCATCAGGGTATTTTGTACTAAAAATGCAATTGTGTATGTGTTGTGGCACTGTATGTACCTTCCCTACCAGGGAGGGGGGATGATAATGAATTTCCTCCATTATCAGCCTTTGAAGCCCCTCCCTGCCTCACCAGGGAGATATGCATAATACTGGTTCAAACTGCTTTCTCCAGAGATCACCAAAGACGAGACTTTTGGATTAAAACCCTGGGTTTTAAACAGACTCAGGGCCTTCTTACTAATCCAGCAACCATTCAGGACCCCTGGTCCGCAGAGGGCCTCAATCCTTAGTGAAGGATTGGAAAGATTTGGCCTCCTGATGCCTCATAAAACCGTGTGCTTGTTCTGAGCTGAAGCTCTGACATAATGGCAAAGAAACCCCTCAGGTGGGGCAATGCCTGGTGACCTTTTTAGCGTGCGTGTAGGTTTTTTATTATATTAATATTTTCTCTGGAACACTTTTTACCTTAAGAATAAGGCAGGCTTGCTTAGAAACACTGTGTGGTATCTTATATCTTAGCAATCACTCTGCTAGCAGTTTCTGAAGAGAAAGCAAGGAGGTCTGTTTAGGCAAATTGTATTTGCTGGGAAATACACAGTGGAGGCAGGGAACTGCTCAGACTGGACATACTCTGGTCGGAAGGGAGTCAGGTGCGGGCCTCCACCCAAGAGAGGCAAGAGGTGGGAAGCTGGAAGGATAGGGTGCCCTGGCTGGATCACTAAGAGGAAATACAGATGCTGTTTTCCTGAACTGCGGTGCTGAGCATTCTGCTTCTCTGCTGATTTCAATGGGAATTGAGGGGCTCAGCACCATCAAAATTCCAAGCCTGCAAGAGACCTGGGCTCTGGAACTGATGTGATATATTTTGAGTGCCCTCAATTCAGTCCAATTGTACTGTAACAGCCACCACCAATTATTCTGGTTACTACAATTCGTTTGGACAGAGTTTATGACATACACTCCTCCCCCTCATATTATTAGACAAACAACTTTGATAGGTGGCCTTTTATTTTTTTACAGAAATAATGAGGAGTCCTTGTGGCACAGTATTTCAATGGCGAATAAATGCAAAACCCAGGTTATTTATGGAGTAAGTTTTCTGTGTGAGGCACATTTGCCAGGAAAGTGTGAATTCAGATATAGAACCCTGTGTCTCTCGAGCCAGACAACAGTAATCCAGCGGGCAGTAAGGCAGGGGAAGGTGCCCAAGACTCCTTTCAAGTATCACGTAATTGAAAACTTTTCCCCAATATATTTAAAGGAAATCCATGCCATATTGCATTTCAGTGAAGCATAAAGTGATCAAAACTAGTTTACAGGATTCTTCCTGTTGGGCAGAACAGCAAGAAAACAGTCCTTCTTGGTTGTACTTATTTGTTTCAGAGTAGCAGCCATGTTAGTCTGTATCCGCAAAAAGAAAAGGAAGACTTGTGGCAATTTGTTAGTCTCTAAGGTGCCACAAGTACTCCTTTTCTTATTTGTTTGTGACTGTCACATCAGTTACTTGGGACAATTCGCTGGCCCGGGGATGAAATGTGCACTGTGAATGGTTACAAAGAGATGGCTTTGTTTTAAGAGGGTTTAAAATCAAAACTTTAGGGAAAATGTCTGAGTTCTTTAATGGGGGAAAGCATAAATTGCAGAAAAGCATGCTTGTTTTCACCAAATTCAGATAAAATGTTTTTGGTATTTGCTACATTTGCACAAAACCTTTACATGCAGTAAGCAAATATGAGACATAATTTGTAACTAAATAATTCACAAGCTGTGATTGCACATCAGTTCTGGTATGATTTAAATACAGTCTCCATTACTTTTTATTTTAAATCGGGTCCTTGGTTTGTTTTATACTAATTTAATTAGATTTAGATAACAAGAAGTGCCCATGCAAGAAGCTTTTTAGATGCCCTAACAAATAGTAGGATTTACAATCAGAACCGATGACCACCCAGCCACAGGAAAAAAAAAAATCCTATACAAATAATGAACTCAGCAAGTCAATAGATCAAAGTAGCTAAACAACGCCTTCTACTGATAACATGCCCCCCCACACATACCTTCCTCAAAAATCCTGACAAATTAGTGGCTTTTGAAGCATGCCCAGATGCATTTATCTTTTGGAATTAATGCAGTGTTTACTATATCTTTGAGACAGAAAGTTGATTTCAGGTCAAGAAAACAAAAGAAGCATTTGCAAGGACACAGAAACTTTGCAGCACCTTGTCTACACCAAGTTCACACTAGCACGGGGGCAGGGGGATTTTCAAAAGTGCCTAAGGGATTTAGGAACATTCATGTCTTATTGTCCTGGGTGGATCAAATGGACTATTCATCCACAAAGAGACGAGCAGAGGATCATACAGAATGGGCTACACTGTTGCAATCCTCAAGTAATGGAGAAACCAGAAAAGAGAGAAGTCCTATTGCAACTTCCTCAGAACCATTTGGTGCTGCCCTTTTTTGGAGCCAGGATACTGGCCTAGATCGACCACAGGACAGATGTCTGAACATTCCTATGGGGAAAGGGTGTAACATATTTTTTACCTGGAAAAATATGGATGGTATTTTTGCATATACAGATCTTTCCCAAGAAGAGCCCCTTTGAAAGAGGGGGGGAAAAAAAGTTTTGCTGAGGAAGAAGTGTCTTCAATTAGCATAAAGGATTCTCTTAACTCCTCACCTGCCTCACCAGAAGCATGATAAATGGCATGCCATTGTAAAATGGGGCCAAAAGGAAGACACCAAGAGCAATCCTAGATCTCCAAGCAATATGAAAAAGAGGCTGAGCAATCTACTACTGTGTCAGCACTATAATGAACTAGCATAGGCTTTTTAACTCTGCATTTAATTAAACAACAGTATAACAAGGGTGCAGTGCATTGTCTTAAAATAACTACATACCCCAAATATATTTTTGGACCATAGAAATGCAGCAGAAGACACTACTTCAGTTGTGTCAAGCATTATGAGTGACCCACAACCTTTGTGCCAGCAAATTGACAACTTGTGCCCACAGATCCTCCCAACCCTATTCACCTGGAGCCCAGTAATCCTTCATCTGCCCCTATCATTGCAGCCTCTGCAAATAAGGGGTGGATCTCTAGGGTTCTGGTACCCAAGCCACCAAGGAAAGGCAGTTTCTGGAAAAGCTCCTCACCCAGTGGTGAGCTGGAGCTGGTTTGCACCAGTTCACGTGAACTGGTTGTTAAATTTTGAAGCAGTTTTAGAACCGGTTGTTAACCCGCTTCCCTGCAAGGGGTGCTGAGGTTTTGATGGACTCCGGCCGGGAAGTGATGTTATTCCTCCTCCGGCCACCGGGGGCGCTGCACTGCAGGAGCCATGTGGGCTGCCGCCTGGCCCTGCGCACAAGCCCTGGGGCTACTGCTGCTCCCCCGACCCCTGGCCCTGGGGCTCCTGCTGCTGCCTGGTGGGTCCCTGGCTGCTCTGCTGGGCCTGGGCTGCATCCTGCTGCTCGGGCTGCTCTGAGCTGCTCTCCCTGTGAGCACCCACCACCCTCCCACAGCAAGCCCCTGCCTGCAGCCACCTCCGCACCCCCTGCCTGCAGCCAGCCCCCGCCTCCAGCCACCCCCTGCACCCCCTGCCTGCAGCCACCCCCGCACCCCCTGCCTAGAGCCAGCCCCTGCCTCCAGCCACCCCCTGCACCCCCTGCCTGCAGCCACCCCCGCACCCCCTGCCTGCAGCCAGCCCCCGCCTCCAGCCACCCCCTGCACCCCCTGCCTGCAGCCAGCCCCCGCCTCCAGCCATCCCCTGCACCCCCTGCCTGCAGCCACCCCCTGCACCCCCTGCCTGCACCACCACTGCACCCCCTGCCCTTCCCTCAGCCACCCCCGCACCCCCTGCCTGCAGCCAGCCCCTGCCTCCAGCCACCCCCGCACCCCTGCCTTCAGCCAGCCCCTGCCTCCAGCCACCCCTGCACCCCCTGCCTGCAGCCACCCCCGCACCCCCTGCCTTCAGCCAGCCCCTGCCTCCAGCCACCCCCTGTCTCCAGCCACCCCCGCATCCCCTGCCTGCAGCCAGCCCCTGCCTCCAGCCACCCCCTGCACCCCCTGCCTGCAGCCACCCCCGCACCTCCTGCCTGCAGCCAGCCCCTGCCTCCAGCCACCCCCTACACCCCCTGCCTGCAGCCACCCCCGCACCTCCTGCCTGCAGCCAGCCCCTGCCTCCAGCCACCCCCGCACCCCCTGCCTGCAGCCACCCCCGCACCTCCTGCCTGCAGCCAGCCCCTGCCTCCAGCCACCCCCGCACCCCCTGCCTGCAGCCACCCCCGCACCTCCTGCCTGCAGCCAGCCCCTGCCTCCAGCCACCCCCGCATCCCCTGCCTGCAGCCACCACTGCACCCCTCTGCCTTCAGCCAGTCCCTGCCTCCAGCCACCCCCGCATCCCCTGCCTGCAGCCACCACTGCACCCCTCTGCCTTCAGCCAGTCCCTGCCTCCAGCCACCCCCTGTCTCCAGCCACCCCCGCATCCCCTGCCTGCAGCCACCACTGGACCCCCCTGCCTTCAGCCAGCCCTTGCCTCCAGCCACCCCTGCACCCCCTGCCTGCAGCCACCCCTGAACCCCCTGCCTTCAGCCAGCCCCTGCCTCCAGCCACCCCTGCACCCCCTGCCTGCAGCCACCCCCGCACCCCCTGCCTTCAGCCAGCCCCTGCCTCCAGCCACCCCATGTCTCCAGCCACCCCCGCATCCCCTGCCTCCAGCCACCCCCTGCCTCCAGCCACCCCCTGCACCCCCTGCCTGCAGCCACACCCGCACCCCCTGCCTTCAGCCAGCCCCTGCCTCCAGCCACCCCCTGTCTCCAGCCACCCCCGCATCCCCTGCCTGCAGCCAGCCCCTGCCTCCAGCCACCCCTGCACCCCCTGCCTGCAGCCACCCCCGCACCCCCTGCCTTCAGCCAGCCCCTGCCTCCAGCCACCCCCTGTCTCCAGCCACCCACGCATCCCCTGCCTGCAGCCAGCCCCCGCCTCCAGCCACCCCCTGCACCCCCTGCCTGCAGCCACCCCCGCACCTCCTGCCTGCAGCCAGCCCCTGCCTCCAGCCACCCCCGCACCCCCTGCCTGCAGCCACCCCCGCACCTCCTGCCTGCAGCCAGCCCCTGCCTCCAGCCACCCCCTGTCTCCAGCCACCCCCGCACCTCCTGCCTGCAGCCACCCCCTGCCTCCAGCCACCCCCGCACTCCCTGCCTGCAGCCACCCCCGCACCTCCTGCCCTACCCTCAGCCACCCCCGCACCCCTGCCTGCAGCCAGCCCCGCCTCCAGCCACCCCCACATCCCCTGCCTGCAGCCACCACTGCACCCCTCTGCCTTCAGCCAGTCCCTGCCTCCAGCCACCCCCTGTCTCCAGCCACCCCCGCATCCCCTGCCTGCAGCCACCACTGGACCCCCCTGCCTTCAGCCAGCCCCTGCCTCCAGCCACCCCTGCACCCCCTGCCTGCAGCCACCCCTGAACCCCCTGCCTTCAGCCAGCCCCTGCCTCCAGCCACCCCTGCACCCCCTGCCTGCAGCCACCCCCGCACCCCCTGCCTTCAGCCAGCCCCTGCCTCCAGCCACCCCATGTCTCCAGCCACCCCCACATCCCCTGCCTGCAGCCAGCCCCTGCCTCCAGCCACCCCCTGCACCCCCTGCCTGCAGCCACACCCGCACCCCCTGCCTTCAGCCAGCCCCTGCCTCCAGCCACCCCCTGTCTCCAGCCACCCCCGCATCCCCTGCCTGCAGCCAGCCCCTGCCTCCAGCCACCCCCTGCACCCCCTGCCTGCAGCCACCCCCGCACCCCCTGCCTTCAGCCAGCCCCTGCCTTCAGCCAGCCCCCGCCTCCAGCCACCCCCTGCCTGCAGCCACCCCCGCATCCCCTGCCTGCAGCCAGCCCCCGCCTCCAGCCACCCCCCGCACCCCCTGCCTTCAGCCAGCCCCTGCCTTCAGCCAGGCCCCGCCTTCAGCCACCCCCTGCCTGCAGCCACCCCCGCACCTCCTGCCTGCAGCCAGCCCCTGCCTCCAACCACCCCCGCACCCCCTGCCTGCAGCCACCCCCGCACCTCCTGCCTGCAGCCAGCCCCTGCCTCCAGCCACCCCCGCACCCGCTGCCTGCAGCCACCCCCGCACCTCCTGCCTGCAGCCAGCCCCCGCCTCCAGCCACCCCCCGCACCCCTTGCTTGCAGTCACCCCCTGCACCCCCTGCCCTGCCCTCAGCCACCCCCGCACCCCTGCCTGCAGCCAGCCCCGCACCTCCTGCCTGCAGCCAGCCCCCGCCTCCAGCCACCCCCCGCACCCCTTGCTTGCAGCCACCCCCTGCACCCCCTGCCCTGCCCTCAGCCACCCCCGCACCCCTGCCTGCAGCCAGCCCCGCCTCCAGCCACCCCCGCATCCCCTGCCTGCAGCCACCACTGCACCCCTCTGCCTTCAGCCAGCCCCTGCCTCCAGCCACCCCCTGTCTCCAGCCACCCCCGCATCCCCTGCCTGCAGCCACCACTGGACCCCCCTGCCTTCAGCCAGCCCCTGCCTCCAGCCACCCCTGCACCCCCTGCCTGCAGCCACCCCTGAACCCCCTGCCTTCAGCCAGCCCCTGCCTCCAGCCACCCCTGCACCCCCTGCCTGCAGCCACCCCCGCACCCCCTGCCTGCAGCCACCCCTGAACCCCCTGCCTTCAGCCACCCCCTGTCTCCAGCCACCCCCGCATCCCCTGCCTGCAGCCAGCCCCGGCCTCCAGCCACCCCCTGCACCCCCTGCCTGCAGCCACACCCGCACCCCCTGCCTTCAGCCAGCCCCTGCCTCCAGCCACCCCCTGTCTCCAGCCACCCCCGCATCCCCTGCCTGCAGCCAGCCCCCGCCTCCAGCCACCCCCTGCACCCCCTGCCTGCAGCCACCCCCGCACCTCCTGCCTGCAGCCAGCCCCTGCCTCCAGCCACCCCCGCACCCCCTGCCTGCAGCCACCCCCGCACCTCCTGCCTGCAGCCAGCCCCGCCTCCAGCCACCCCCGCATCCCCTGCCTGCAGCCACCCCCGCCTCCAGCCATCCCCCGCACCCCCTGCCTGCAGCCACCCCCGCACCTCCTGCCTGCAGCCAGCCCCGCCTCCAGCCACCCCCGCATCCCCTGCCTGCAGCCACCACTGGACCCCCCTGCCTTCAGCCAGCCCCTGCCTCCAGCCACCCCCGCATCCCCTGCCTCCAGCCAGCCCCTGCACCCCCTGCCTGCAGCCACCACTGCACCCCCTGCCCTGCCCGCAGCCAGCCCCACACCCTCTGCCCTGCCTCCAGCCACCCCCGCACCCCCTGCCCGCAGCCAGTCCCTGTCTCCAGCTACCCCCGCACCTCCTGCCCTGCCTCCAGCCAACCCCGCACCCCCTGCCTGCAGCCACCCCCTGCCTCCAGCCACCCCTGCACCCCCTGCCTGCAGCCAGCCCCTGCCATACGACCCCCTGCACCACCTGCCTGCAGCCAGCCCCTGCCTCCAGCCACCCCCTGCCTCCAGCCACCCCTGCACCCCCTGCCTGCAGCCAGCCCCTGCCATATGACCCCCTGCACCCCCTGCCTTCAGCCAGCCCCTGCCTCCAGCCACCCCTGCACCCCCTGCCTGCAGCCACCCCCGCACCCCCTGCCTGCAGCCACCCCTGAACCCCCTGCCTTCAGCCACCCCCTGTCTCCAGCCACCCCCGCATCCCCTGCCTGCAGCCAGCCCCGGCCTCCAGCCACCCCCTGCACCCCCTGCCTGCAGCCACACCCGCACCCCCTGCCTTCAGCCAGCCCCTGCCTCCAGCCACCCCCTGTCTCCAGCCACCCCCGCATCCCCTGCCTGCAGCCAGCCCCCGCCTCCAGCCACCCCCTGCACCCCCTGCCTGCAGCCACCCCCGCACCTCCTGCCTGCAGCCAGCCCCTGCCTCCAGCCACCCCCGCACCCCCTGCCTGCAGCCACCCCCGCACCTCCTGCCTGCAGCCAGCCCCGCCTCCAGCCACCCCCGCATCTCCTGCCTGCAGCCACCACTGGACCCCCCTGCCTTCAGCCAGCCCCTGCCTCCAGCCACCCCCGCATCCCCTGCCTCCAGCCAGCCCCTGCACCCCCTGCCTGCAGCCACCACTGCACCCCCTGCCCTGCCCGCAGCCAGCCCCACACCCTCTGCCCTGCCTCCAGCCACCCCCGCACCCCCTGCCCGCAGCCAGTCCCTGTCTCCAGCTACCCCCGCACCTCCTGCCCTGCCTCCAGCCAACCCCGCACCCCCTGCCTGCAGCCACCCCCTGCCTCCAGCCACCCCTGCACCCCCTGCCTGCAGCCAGCCCCTGCCATACGACCCCCTGCACCACCTGCCTGCAGCCAGCCCCTGCCTCCAGCCACCCCCTGCCTCCAGCCACCCCTGCACCCCCTGCCTGCAGCCAGCCCCTGCCATATGACCCCCTGCACTCCCTGCCTGCAGCCAGCCCCTGCCTCCAGTCACCCCTCCGCACCCCCTGCCTCCAGCCACCCCGTCTCCAGCCACCCCCGCACCCCCTGCCTGCAGCCAGCCTCTGTCTCCAGCCACCCCCGCACCTCCTGCCCAAAGCCAGCCTGTCTCCAGCCACCCCCGCACCCCTTGCCCACAGGCAGCCCCTGCCTCCAGCCACCCCCACAGCCTCTGCCTGCAGCCAGCCCCTGCTGCACCCCCTGCCCTGCCTGCACCAGCCTCTGCCTCCAGCCAGCCCTGCACCCCCTGCCCTGCCAGCAGCCACCCCTGCACCCCCTGCCTCCAGCTAGCCCTGCCCCACGCCCCTGTCTGCAGCTGGCCCCACGTCCACTGGTGGCCTGCAGTTCCCAGGGCAGTAACCCTGCACACATGCTTCAATGAGGAGGGCATGGGACCCACACATGTGCACACCCTAGGGTGGCCAGACAGCAAGTATGAAAAATCAGGACAGGGGTGGGGGGTAATAGGAGGCCATATAAGAAAAAGACCCCAAAATCGGCACTGTCCCTAAAAAATTGGGACATCTGGTCACCCTAGCACACCCCCAGGGCGTGGTGGGGACCCACACATGTGAAACGGAGCTCATTTCTAGTTCAGGCCCATCTTTTTTAAAAAGAACTTTCGGCAGGGTTAACATACATCCGTATTTTCCAGACAGGTCAGGCTTTTTGGTTCTTAAATCGCCGTCCAGGAGGCATTTTTAAATTTCAAAAATTCCTCCCGGGAAAATATGGACGTTGGTACAAAAAATACATACAGGGGCACATCCCTTACATCAGAACTTTTTATAGGGAACCGGTTGTTAAGATTTTGGCAGCTCATCACTGTCCTCACCCAATGAAATCAAAGGGAGCTGCAAGTGCTCAGTACTTTTGAAAGTCAGAGCACATATTCAGGTGCCCAAAAGTCAATTTAAGAACCTAATTTTTGGTGTCCATTTATCAAAATCTTGGGCAGTGAGTTTCAGGATTTGTTGCTGAACAACTGGGTGGGACTGCAGCTCCTTCTCTTTGGAAAGGTTTACAGGAAGGTTTTAGGATGGTGCTTTGGAGTTCATGTTACGGCACGCAACTTAAAGTGGGCAGTGGTCACGTGCCATGTGGAGCAGACCTAGATCCAGCACAAATTCATCTTGTTACATGGTTGCTCCTTCCCATTACTCCATCTGCCTCACTTTAGGATTGCCCCATTGGGCGTGGTTTCCAGAACATCATTGTTTAACACACTACCTTTCCCTGTCTTTGGGTCCTCAGTTGATGATGCCATTGACCCAGAGGCGTGCTTGGAACACCATCAGTCTTTTGCCTGTGTTGTGCAGCTAGTGAAGAATAGTGGGAGCAGAGTTTTGCTCGGGGGGAGTACTGTTAAAGGCCAGATCCTCTCACCTTGAATTGATTCCTTTGTGCAACTCAGTCTGGTTATAGCTGGCCAACTGAGAATTGCTCCGGTGAGTCAAGTGATTATCAGCTGGCATAAAGCCATTTTAGCCAACATCTATGGCACCCCCACTCCCAGGCCTGGCATAGAGAGCACGTCACTGGACAGATCATGAGCATGGCTAAAGCAATACTGTGCACACTACAAGTTAACATCTGGCATATTATCCCTTGGAACAAGTGCAGGGTAGAGAGTCAGGAAACTGTACCCAAGCCCCTCCCAGGTTCTGCTCTGAGATCCTCTTGGCCAGGAGAGAATCTGGCCCTATGTATGCCTTCCACATCTTGTGGTTGCATGCTGATGATTTTGATCTAGTGGGTTTTATCTGGTTAGGCTTTGATAGTTAAGCTGTTCTGAATTTGAGCATTAAAATGTGTGTTGTGTTTGGGGAGTGAGGGCATCCACAGGATGTAGGGTGTTAGACCAGTAGCGTCTCAAGGCATCTGCTCTTGCCCCCACCCCTCCCTTTTACAGCTGCCAGGATGAGTTGCCTTCAGGCATTTTCTAGTTTTATTATTTTACAATTATAATGAAGTAGTCAGCACTTGGTGAAATCTACTGCTGACGTCTGTCCTAACTGGCCCCAGTCATTCACAAAGAAGCATTCCCAGCTCTCCAAGAAATACATGGATGCATTTTTTGAAAAGGAAACTGTGCAACGTACTAGAACCACAGCACAACTGTAACTAAATAACTAGAAAAATCACAGGGTGTTAACCTTATAGGCCTGTTAACCTGGGTGCTGTATTAAAAATATGTACATGAAGTACTACAACAACCAAATCTAACGAAGGTGAATATGCTGCTTTGGAGATCCAGACCACTTCCTTAAAGAAATTCTCAGAGACAGACCATATCTCAGTCAAACACTGTGGGCATTTAAAGTCTTTTATGGGGAACCAACGTTACAATACATCAACATTTTTTCCCTCAAGCTCTAATGATTTCTCACAAGTATTATTTTGCTTCCATATGTACTACCCCTCCACATTTTTTAAAGGGGAATATATTTTACTCCCTGAAAAGGCAACGGCAAATGCTCACCAGTCCTTGAATCTATCTTTATGAGAGTGCAGACAAAGGCGACTAACTGAATGCACTTTTGGGGCCAGATCCTCAACTGATGTAAACTGGTGTAGCTCTGTTGACTTCAGAAGCTATGCTAATTTAGAAACTGATGAAGAGCTGGTCAACAATGTTGATAGTTCAAATTGCTGGATGGAAAGGAGGATTCTGCAGCTTCATATTGTCTTTTGGTATGCTTTTCCCTTACATGCTGCTGGATGGTGATGGAAAAACAAATGCCATAGCAACATTTTCCGCTCTGAATGTACATTCAGAGTATAGTATAAGGAATCCATGGCAATAGTAGGACCCAACCCGTGGCGTATATGTGAATCGATAGACCCTTTATTTATAATGTATCTGCATTCCAATTTATCACTTGCAAATATCCTCCATAATAAATAAGGAAGGGAAATGGAAATGTTACAGTAAAATTGTAATAATTCAGCTCTAGCTCTGCACATAGTAAAGTTGATGAGGGAATCTGTGCTTTTGTTGCCACTAAGCATCAGCAACAACTGATGGTCTTAAGTTAACAAGCTAATATTTCATCCATGGATACCAGAGCGTTAATGGCTAAATATGCCAGTTGAGGGAATGAGCACATGTGCAGCGATTTGCCTGACACAACTTCTGCTGTCATGGCCTATTAAAACCAGTTTACATGTGCATGTCGAATTTGATGAATATGTATGTGACCTCTTTCATAGCTATCATTCATTGGACTATAGCCCTCATGGCAGAAAAAAACAGCACCTCTCATTAAACACAGCTTGAGTTACAGGCATGTTATGTTAATATTTCTTCAGAACTTTAGGGGGTTTTCTTGTTCTAATAAATCTTCAGAATAAAATAATTTAGAAGTATAATTAATAAAACTTTCCTTATTTCCCCCCTAACTTGGTGAATTTGCTTTGAAATTTTCTATAAGTAATAGTAAAGACATCAAACAAATTTATGGATAACATATTCCACTGATGGCATCCATGTCTGGCTTCTCTTACATGGATTTGTGTAAGAAATTATATACTTAAAATAAGAGAAGAGTGAAAGTGTTCAGATAAACATGGACTGACCTGAATATCCACTGAAAATTTGAATCCAACTTAAACTGAACGTTTTTTGTACTTCAAAAATTTTTGGATAACCTTCCCTCCCCTCCTCCACCTCCTTGCACTCTGCCCCACGTTACTTTTCATTTTTGAAAAATGCAATTCCTGCTTCCAGCTGGAAAGGGAATCGAAAGTATCAAAAAGTTGCTAGAGAAGCTGTTCATGCAAAATTTCTAACTGAGATTGTGAAGACTCAAGAGGTTCAGAGAAGCATCTGAACTTCTGGGTGTTTATGTGAGTCCAAATGAGCTTCTGAATCGTTTGAGGTTTCCCATTACTATTTAACAAGCTTAATTTAATTAAGATGCAACTAAATTATGCAGTCCATATATTGCTGAGGTTTGCAATAAGCCATCATGTCTTGTGACTTATTGCACATCCCTGATGTCAAGACAGTTTGGGATTCTTGCTATAGCCACTAAATCTATGGCCCAATTCTGCTCACTTTACTGATGAAACACACTTGTTGAGCTCAGGGGTGTGTAGCATGGGCAAGGTGAGCAGAATTCAGCCAAGGACATATACCATCACTAAAATGAAAGATCTTTATGATATGGGCAGGAAAGGCCTTCTGGATTGAACTAGTATATGATTATAGATGCAGTTTTCCACTGGAAACTGCAGTTTCATCAAGAGCAAAAGATTTAATGGGAACATGTTAATTTCGAAATAGTTTTCAAAAGAAAAGTTGCAAAAAGAATGGTTTCAACTTTCTCATTTAATTTTGATAATTGGTTTTTTTCAATAAGGTAAAAATGTTTAGTTTTGATTTCATCCTTTCATTCAGTTTCATTATATATATTATAATATAAAAGTTAAAATATATTTAAAATTCATGTATTTAATATTTTATATTAAAACATTTTGACATTATCATTGTTTCCTAATTTTTATTTTTTTTTTGGAATTTCTAATGTGTGGTAAATTCAGAAATTTCAACTTTGTTCCAATTTGGAACTAAAACATATTTTTCAATGTCACACTTTTCAAAGGAATGGAAATTCCATTTTCCGATTACCTCTATGTAGGATAAAGTAAGATTATAAACATGTCCCAGGACCAAAAAGAGGCAGTTTGAAGGAAAAAAACATGCCACTGCCGAGAAGTTAAAAGAAAAATTAACCATATTAAAAAGAGCTGGTCAGGCTGAATTATACATTGAGCTAACTTGGCCCATGAACCAGACTTATACCAACTGTGGGTCTAGTCCAAGAGCTCTAAAACTGTGAAATGGTCCATGCTATCTAGTTGAGCCTTGTCTAACTGGCCACTTAATGGCTAAATATTTCCTAAGGTGACTATGTTACTAAGTGGTATTACTTAATATGGTAGAACTCTTCTTTTTAAAAAAACCTTGGCTTTTTGAAGTGATGTTTCAGATTTTTCTTATAGAAAAAGAGCTAAAGTGTTAATTTGTCTAAAATGATATCGATGGGCAATAAGGGAATATTTAATGTTAATAAAATTTTACCAAAAAGTGATGGGAAACTGAAAGGATAAAATCAGCTACCAGCTGTTCCTTTCCGTGAATGCAATGGAAATATATACATTGAAAAGGGAACTATCAAAATTTCCTGCATAGTTCAAACAAATTGTTAATGTGTGGGTAAGAAACAATAAACTGAGAGGTTTCAGAGTAGCAGCCGTGTTAGTCTGTATCCGCAAAAAGAAAAGGAGTACTTGTGGCACCTTAGATACTAACAAATTTATCTGAGCATAAGCTTTCGTGAGCTACAGCTCACTTCATCGGATGCATTCAGTGGAAAATACAGTGGGGAGATTTATATACAGAGAGAACATGAAACAATGGGTGTTATCATACACACTGTAATGAGAGTGATCAGGTAAGGTGAGCTATTAACAGCAGGAGAGCGGGTGGTGGGGGAGGGGAACCTTTTGTAGTGATAATCAAGGTGGGCCATTTCTAACAGTTGACAAGAGCATTTGAGGAAAAGCCGGGGGCGGGGGGAGGGGGAGAATAAACATGGGGAAATAGTTTTACTTTGTGTAATGACCCATCCACTCCCAGTCTTTATTCAAGCCTAAGTTAATTGTATCCAGTTTGCAAATTTATTCCAATTCAGCAGTCTCTCGTTGGAGTCTGTTTTTGAAGTTTTTTTGTTGAAGAATTGCCACTTTCAGGTCTGTAATCGAGTGACCAAAGAGATTGAAGTGTTCTCCGACTGGTTTTTGAATGTTATAATTCTTGACGTCTGATTTGTGTCCATTGATTCTTTTACGTAGAGACTGTCCAGTTTGCCCAATGTACATGGCAGAGAGGCATTGCTGGCACATGATGGCATATATCACATTGGTAGATGTGCAGGTGAATGAGCCTCTGAGAGTGTGGCTGATGTGATTAGGCCCTATGATGGTGTCCCCTGAATAGATGTATGGACAGAGTTGGCAACGGGCTATGTTGCAAGGATAGGTTCCTGGGTTAGTGGTTCTGTTGTGTGGTGTGTGGTTGCTGGTGAATATTTGCTTCAGGTTGGGGGGCTGTCTGTAGGCAAGGACTGGCCTGTCTCCCAAGATTTGTGAGAATGTTGGGTCATCCTTCAGGATAGGTTGTAGATCCTTGATAATGCATTGGAGGGGTTTTAGTTGTGGGCTGAAGGTGATGGCGAGTGGCGTTCTGTCATTTTCTTTGTTGGACTCCTGGGTACTCTTCTGGCTCTGTCAATCTGTTTCTTCACTTCAGCAGGTAGGTATTTTAGTTGTAAGGATGCTTGATAGAGATCTCGTAGGTGTTTGTTTCTATCTGAGGGGTTGGAGCAAATGTGGTTGTATCGTAGAGCTTGGCTGTAGACAATGGATCGTGTGGTGTGGTCTGGATGGAAGCTGGAGGCATGTAGGTAGGCATAGCGGTCAGTAGGTTTCAGAAAAACATGGGGGACATTGTTCTACCATCTCGGGAAACATGTAAATCTCATTGGCAAGCACTTGCATTCTGCAGTACAGAAATAGGACCCAATGAAATAAATCAGTCTCCCTATGATTTTTAACAAGGAAAATAGTGTTCCTGCATTCCCTGTCCATGGGTGAAATTCACCGTTCAGAGGGCCAACACAAGACCTATGCAACGTTCAAGTCCCAGTTAAACGTTGTTTGGAACATCATTCATTTGGACCCCTGATTGTGACATCCCTTTTACAAATTACTCATAAGTATATCTGGAGTCCCCAGACCCTCCCTGGAGTGTGGTCTACTCTTTTTTCAGCTACTTGGAATAGGAAAAAAAAGCTATTAAAAAGGGGAAATCTGGCGGTGTGGGTTTTTCTTTGTAACCTATCATTTTCAATTTCTCTTGAAATTTTGCAAAATGTCTTTTGCACTGAGTGTCAGAGAACCGTGGACAAAGCCTACCAGAAGACAAAAATAACAGAGATGACTCTTTTTGAAAGAGCAGCCTTGGAAAGTAGGTTCTCTGGAAGTCAATTGCTGAAGTAAAGCTATGAATAAAGCAAAAGCTGCACTTTATTGTTGGTGTGCTTTTGCCTTCAGACTTAAGTACCTTTCACACTAGTGCGAGAAGACAATGGAATTGGAAATGTATGAAATTGATCTGGAAATACCTCTGCTGTACACAGTGCTGCATACTTCTTGACCTGGACATCCCCTTCAAGGGTGTGTTTGAGGTTAGACAACTTCTGTGCTCTCAGTTCGTTTAGTGAATGCAAAATCAAGGCTGTGTGTGCAGCATAAGCAGCATTTAACTCATACATTCCATTTCTTATATGTGCTAAGAATGCAAAAATGACCATTTTTTCCCCTGAATGATGAGTGCTAGGGACATACAGGATATTTCATGGCTGTTTATGAAAAATCTTCACTGATTCAAAGAAATAAAAATTGACATAATTGACCAATTTCATTTAAAATATAATTTGGGGACAACAGAAGTGAATGACAAAGTCCCGAAGCTACGCTAGTTCATGCCATGTCCTGATACATAGGTATAGCTCAGTAAAGTCTGTCTCTTTAAGATTGGGAAAAGTACATATCAAATAACAGGGCACTGCATACTTTCCATATCAGCTTTTACTTAAATAAGGTAATATCAAAATAAAAAAGTACCTCTTGTGTTTCCTTGTGGGCCAAGAGAAGTATCAATTTTCAGACTTTGAAATAATGATATATATTTTCCTTTAAGGAGGTAGTTTCTGGGTGCATATCAAGATAATTCAGATAAAACTAAATTCAATTCAATAACAATCTTATCACTCTCTTGTGAAATAAAACACAGAATTGTTTAAAGGATCCCCTGGTTAATCTCCTGTACCTAAAGTTAGACCCAAACATGTAATCTCTGCTAATAACACTTATTTACATATATATTAAACACATATAGCATTAGGAGATAACTACGTATTGACAGAACCATGAAGTTTAATGGTTCCTTTAAACTCATATTTCTAAAGTAAGTACCTTATAGTTTAATAGAAATTCTGGTTAGGTTAGAGATTAAATAGATATACATTTCTAGGAGTTCCTAAGAAGAGAATCCTTCCCTGAGAAACTATAAAATAGTTGGAGGGGTGTATGTATATAGTCAGCCTTTCAAAACTGTTGCAACCCAAGCCAGCGCTTACTCACCTTTATCATGAAGATGATAAAAAACCCAAGCTCAAGTAAATAATAATAAATAATAATAATAATATCTAGCTCTTATTCAGTGCTTTTCATTGGTAGATCTCAAAGCATTTTACAAAGGAGGGCAATATAATTATCCCCATTTTCCATTTTACAGATGGGGAAATTGAAGCACAGAGCAGTGAAGTATCTCACCCAAGATTATCCAGCAGGCTAATAGCAGAGCCAGGGATAGAATCTTGGTCTCCTGAGCCCTGCATGCTATTCACTAGGGGCCACAGTGCCTCTCCTCGTGATAGCTTACCACTTCAAAACAAACACATAATCAAAAATAAAGCATGAGAAAAAGAAACCGAAACCACCCCCCCAATCAAAACAAACACAGCTTTAAGATTGAACTCGATAAGTTTATGGAGGAGATGGTATGATGGGATAACATGATTTTGGTAATTAATTGATCTTTAAATATTCATGGAAAATAGGCCTAATGGCCTGTGATGGGATGTTAGATGGGGTGGGATCTGAGATACTACAGAAAATTCTTTCCTGGGTATCTGGCTGGTGAATCTTGCCCATATACTCAGGGTTTAGCTGATCACCATATTTGGGGTCAGGAAGGAATTTTCCTCCAGGACAGATTGGAAGAGGCCCTGGAGGTTTTTCGCCTTCCTCTGTAGCCCAGGGCACGGGTCACTTGCTGGAGGATTCTCTGCTCCTTGAAGTCTTTAAATCACGATTTGAGGACTTCAATAGCTCAGACATAGGTGAGAGGTTTTTCGCAGGAGTGGGTGGGTGAGATTCTGTGGCCTGTGTTGTGCAGGAGGTCGGACTAGATGATCATAATGGTCTGTTCTGACCTTAGTATCTATGAATCTAGTTGCCATAAGTAAATGGGAGAGCAGAATTTGGGAAAACTGAGGTATATGCTGAAACCTATAAGTGACCGCTGAAGGGAACAGCAAAAAGTGAGCATTTAATCTCTATGGTCTTTTCAAATAAAAAATGTTATTTGAAAAACTGTAGTGAACTGCATTAAAAAGATTAAAGTATTTTAAATACAAATATGTAAACGTTTTTATAAACATACTCCGAACTACACATTTTTGTAGTGTATTGCCCAGCAGCTCTCAGCTGCTTGCTCCAGAGGGCTTTTGAAAACCTGCCCCTAGATAAACAGATCTGGAATGTATAGGAGGCCCCTATTAGCTGAAGCACTGATTTGTCTGCCAATGACCTTAGTCACAGATGAAACAAGCTTCACATTTGTATTTCATTTAACTGCCGTCTGGTGTGTAAAAAACTTAAAGCAATACCCAGAACAATGCAAAGTACATAGACTTCCTTGCCCAGGTTTTCTGTGCGTACAGCATGTGCCTTATGGGCATTGATGCCAAAGGAGTGCAGCTGGCCTGCTCAGTGACGACTGAGTCTGGGAGGTCTTTGATTACGTTGGAGAGGCAGTTGCTGAATTTAACAATGTAAAATGCCTGGGACTATTGCGAAGTGGTCAGTTAACACAGGCCTCTTCCACTTTCACAAGTGTCAGTTGTGAGTAACTCCACTGCCGTCAATGGTGTAGAAAGAGGCGAGTCGGGCACACTGATTCGACGGACAGGAGCAACAGGTATATACTGAGTGTCACTAATGCACCGGCAAATTTGCAGCACATTTCCCAGTATATCAGAGGTGGGGTAAAGAAACCTAGGATATTTTGGGAATTCTCACTTCTCAGACCAGAAGAGGTTAAGGGAATCGTAGTCTTATATTTTTGCTGTTAGGAAATAGCATAGCACCATTTTCATAGAACTGAACCCACACCTTTGTTTCACAGTCCTCTGCACAACCTGCAGATTGAGATCTAGTCACATTAGTAGAGCAACACGTATGCACATGTTTTTGCACCATCTAGCTAACTCCCAAGGTAGCCACATGTAATGTAGGACATAGAGTACTCTGGTGTATCTGGACAGCATTTATGCTGGCTCCAAACAACTTTTTGCTTGAAAGTAAACCTCAGCCTTACAAAAGGGTGACCAATTCTGGTCATGTTGAAAGGCTGGTGTAACATACTGGCTATGAGCCAAACTTTGCTAATTTACTGTACACCTCATGAAGCCAATAGAGCCAATAGAGCAGGCAGGGGCTTGCTGTGGGCACTAGGACTTTTGTGTCAGTGTCTGTGTTTCTAACTGCACTGCTTCAAATTGGCTGTTGGACTGAGTCTGAGAAGGCAGGGGAGTTGTGGTGGAAGCAGAACTGTGCGCCAGTAACGATTAGGCAAGTTTTTTCCCCAGTGGAAGTGATACTTTGGTAGCACAGTGTTCCACTGTAGATAGATGCCTTTTGCATGTAACCAAAACACCAAGATTTATTATAGGGAGCACTAAAAATATGGCTTGAAAATAACTAAACCCACACACTCTTTACAGTTAGTATAGAAATGCAAGTGTCCTCTGTCTTAAAGAGACATTGCCAAGGCTGGTAGACCTAAAATTCAACTTAGCTGATCAGATCCTCAGAATCAGTCCTTCTGCGCCTGTCATATTCTTTGGGGGGAATAAGGGACTGAAAAGGTGCTTCACAGCAACTTTGAAGCTCCTAGAACAACAGGTCACTGACCACTAGCTCCTTCTCCAAGACCAATTTAGCAGCTCACTGCCATAGCACCCCTTGCCATCAGGTTGTAGCGCTGCAGGGCTTTTCACCTTTAACATGCCCCATTGATCGCCTATTTGGTGCTGTGATGGCCCATTTCTGTCCACAGTTTGTGTGTCCTACTCTGCAGCCAGGTCACCTCTTTCCAATTCCATCTTCTTCCGGCATAACAAAAGTCCAATTGAAAATCCACACAAACAACTAAACACGTTGTTCTTCCTCCCATCTCTGGCTGTATCAAAATTCCTTTGTCTACACCTTTCAGAGGAACAGCCGTGTTAGTCTGTATTCGCAAAAAGAAAAGGAGGACTTGTGGCACCTTAGAGACTAACCAATTTATTTGAGCATGAGCTTTCGTGAGCTACAGCTCACTTCATCAGATGTTTACCGTGGAAACTGCAGCAGACTTTATATACACACAGAAATCATGAAACAATACCTCCTCCCACCCCACTGTCCTGCTGGTAATAGCTTATCTAAAGTGATCAACAGGTGGGCCATTTCCAGCACAAATCCAGGTTTTCTCACCCTCCACCCCCCCGACACAAATTCACTCTCCTGCTGGTGCTAGCCCATCCAAAGTGACAACTCTTTACATAATCAAGTCGGGCTATTTCCTGCATAGATCAAGGTTTTCTCACATCCCCCCCACCCCCATACACACACAAACTCACTCTCCTGCTGGTAATAGCTCATCTAAACTGACCATTCTCCAGGTTTAAATCCAAGTTAAACCAGAACATCTGGGGGGGGGGGGTAGGAAAAAACAAGAGGAAACAGGCTACCTTGCATAATGACTTAGCCACTCCCAGTCTCTATTTAAGCCTAAATTAATAGTATCCAATTTGCAAATGAATTCCAATTCAGCAGTTTCTCGCTGGAGTCTGGATTTGAAGTTTTTTTGTTTTAAGATAGCGACCTTCATGTCTGTGATTGCGTGACCAGAGAGATTGAAGTGTTCTCCGACTGGTTTATGAATGTTATAATTCTTGACATCTGATTTGTGTCCATTTATTCTTTTACGTAGAGACTGTCCAGTTTGACCAATGTACATGGCAGAGGGGCATTGCTGGCACATGATGGCATAGATCACATTGGTGGATGTGCAGGTGAACGAGCCTCTGATAGTGTGGCTGATGTTATTAGGCCCTGTGATGGTGTCCCCTGAATAGATATGTGGGCACAATTGGCAACGGGCTTTGTTGCAAGGATAAGTTCCTGGGTTAGTGGTTCTGTTGTGTGGTATGTGGTTGTTGGTGAGTATTTGCTTCAGATTGATAGAGCCAGAAGAGTTCCCAGAAGTTACCTACTACAGGACAGGCCTAACAAAGAAAATAACAGAACGCCACTAGCCGTCACCTTCAGCCCCCAACTAAAACCCCTCCAACGCATTATTAAGGATCTACAACCTATCCTAAAGGATGACCCAACACTCTCACAAGTCTTGGGAGACAGGCCAGTCCTTGCCTACAGACAGCCCCGCAACCTGAAGCAAATACTCACCAACAACCACATACCACACAACAGAACCACTAACCCAGGAACTTATCCTTGCAACAAAGCCCGTTGCCAATTGTGCCCACATATCTATTCAGGGGACACCATCACAGGGCCTAATAACATCAGCCACACTATCAGAGGCTCGTTCACCTGCACATCCACCAATGTGATCTATGCCATCATGTGCCAGCAATGCCCCTCTGCCATGTACATTGGTCAAACTGGACAGTCTCTACGTAAAAGAATAAATGGACACAAATCAGATGTCAAGAATTATAACATTCATAAACCAGTCGGAGAACACTTCAATCTCTCTGGTCACGCAATCACAGACATGAAGGTCGCTATCTTAAAACAAAAAAACTTCAAATCCAGACTCCAGCGAGAAACTGCTGAATTGGAATTCATTTGCAAATTGGATACTATTAATTTAGGCTTAAATAGAGACTGGGAGTGGCTAAGTCATTATGCAAGGTAGCCTGTTTCCTCTTGTTTTTTCCTACCCCCCCCCCCCCAGATGTTCTGGTTTAACTTGGATTTAAACCTGGAGAATGGTCAGTTTAGATGAGCTATTACCAGCAGGAGAGTGAGTTTGTGTGTGTATGGGGGTGGGGGGGATGTGAGAAAACCTTGATCTATGCAGGAAATAGCCCGACTTGATTATGTAAAGAGTTGTCACTTTGGATGGGCTAGCACCAGCAGGAGAGTGAATTTGTGTCGGGGGGTGGAGGGTGAGAAAACCTGGATTTGTGCTGGAAATGGCCCACCTGTTGATCACTTTAGATAAGCTATTACCAGCAGGACAGTGGGGTGGGAGGAGGTATTGTTTCATGATTTCTGTGTGTATATAAAGTCTGCTGCAGTTTCCACGGTAAACATCTGATGAAGTGAGCTGTAGCTCACGAAAGCTCATGCTCAAATAAATTGGTTAGTCTCTAAGGTGCCACAAGTCCTCCTTTTCTTTTTGTCTACACCCTAACTCGTGGGCACTGCAGAGTTCCTTTTTTGCTGCTTAGGCAGGGTACACTCCCTCCCAGGGCTTTTTCTTCCTGGGAAGTTTCCCTACTACCTATTTAGAAAAGCTGGACGTGCACAAGTCCATGGGGCCGGACGAGTTGCATCCGAGAGTGCTGAAGGAATTGGCGGCTGTGATTGCAGAGCCATTGGCCATTATCTTTGAAAACTCGTGGCGAACCGGGGAAGTCCCGGATGACTGGAAAAAGGCTAATGTAGTGCCAATCTTTAAAAAAGGGAAGAAGGAGGATCCTGGGAACTACAGGCCAGTCAGCCTCACCTCAGTCCCTGGAAAAATCATGGAGCAGGTCCTCAAAGAATCAATCCTGAAGCACTTGCATGAGAGGAAAGTGATCAGGAACAGCCAGCATGGATTCACCAAGGGAAGGTCATGCCTGACTAATCTAATTGCCTTTTATGATGAGATTACTGGTTCTGTGGATGAAGGGAAAGCAGAGGATGTATTGTTTCTTGACTTTAGCAAAGCTTTTGACACGGTCTCTCACAGTATTCTTGTCAGCAAGTTAAGGAAGTATGGGCTGGATGAATGCACTATAAGGTGGGTAGAAAGCTGGCTAGATTGTCGGGCTCAACGGGTAGTGATCAATGGCTCCATGTCTAGTTGGCAGCCGGTATCGAGTGGAGTGCCCCAGGGGTTGGTCCTGGGGCCGGTTTTGTTCAATATCTTCATAAATGATCTGGAGGATGGTGTGGATTGCACTCTCAGCAAATTTGCAGATGATACTAAACTGGGAGGAGTGGTAGATACTCTGGAGGGGAGGGATAGGATACAGAAGGACCTAGACAAATTGGAGGATTGGGCCAAAAGAAATCTGATGAGGTTCAATAAGGATAAGTGCAGGGTCCTGCACTTAGGACGGAAGAACCCAATGCACAGCTACAGACTAGGGACCGAATGGCTAGGCAGCAGTTCTGCAGAAAAGGACCTAGGGGTGACAGTGGACAAGAAACTCAATATGAGTCAGCAGTGTGCCCTTGTTGCCAAGAAGGCCAATGGCATTTTGGGATGTATAAGTAGGGGCATAGCAAGCAGATCGAGGGACGTGATCATTCCCCTCTATTCGACATTGGTGAGGCCTCATCTGGAGTACTGTGTCCAGTTTTGGGCCCCACACTTCAAGAAGGATGTGGATAAATTGGAGAGAGTCTAGCGAAGGGCAACAAAAATGATTAGGGGTCTAGAACACATGACTTATGAGGAGAGGCTGAGGGAGCTGGGATTGTTTAGCCTGCAGAAGAGAAGAATGAGGGGGGATTTGATAGCTGCTTTCAACTACCTGGAAGGGGGTTCCAAAGAGGATGGCTCTAGACTGTTCTCAATGGTAGCAGATGACAGAACGAGGAGTAATGGTCTCAAGTTGCAGTGGGGGAGGTTTAGATTGGATATTAGGAAAAACTTTTTCACTAAGAGGGTGGTGAAACACTGGAATGCGTTACCTAGCGAGGTGGTAGAATCTCCTTCCTTAGAGGTTTTTAAGGTCAGGCTTGACAAAGCCCTGGCTGGGATGATTTAACTGGGAATTGGTCCTGCTTCGAGCAGGGGGTTGGACTAGATGACCTTCTGGGGTCCCTTCCAACCCTGATATTCTATGATTCTACCTCTCTTCCCAGGGACTTCCCTACTTCTTTTTGGGTCTCCCATACGAGCCTAACTTGCTCCCTGTGGTTCTCTGTTTCCCGCCATCACCAGGTTCCTCTCAAAGAGAAGATACTTTTCCTTACTCTTCACTCCTGGGTCTCCTTCCTCTCTGAGTTCTCTTACCTCTCTATGTAGTCCTCCCTGACCCTGTCACAGCTGATGTCCCTGATGGTAATTAAGCCACCAGATCAGGATCAGCTGGGGGATAGCTGCTATGTCATAGGCAAGGCTGAGCCTGACTCCCCTAAAGGGTTACTCAGCTGATGACAGGCTTGTCTCAGTGTTGTCAGCGTTCATGGCCTTACTGAGGGTCTTGTGATTTGTGGTGCATTTCTTAAAGCCCCAGTTCCTGGAATCAAGAGATTGGGTGAGGGTCAGCGCTTTCATTAAAAGAAAAAGTAAGTTTTTATCCCTCATGGTTGTGGGCTTGCAAATGTATTATTTTAAAAAATAGTGCATGGTTTTAAAACCAATCCCATGATATTCTGCAGCCTGACTCATGATTTGTGAATGCTTGTGGTTAACAGTACTGTTGTCTACAGTGAGACTTTTTGCACTGGTGTCACTACCGTGTAAATATGCTGCACAGGAGTTGGTTTTTACAGCAGTGCAGTGTGTGCACATTACAGGTTTGCAGTGGTGCAGCTGTGGTCCAACTGTATCAGTGTACCTCACTAATGCAAAAGACTCCTAGTGCGGGCAATCATGGCTGTTGAAGTCGGACCAGCAGCAATGGCCCCTAGCAGCCAAGGATTGTTGGAATGCAGCAATGCTCTGGCTACATCTCTCTTCTCCTGGCCCGACTACAGTTGGGCTGGGAGCTGGTGATGGCATCAGAACTGATATACTGGCTCAATGCCACTTGAGAATTCCCCTATGCCAGAGACATCCCATTATTGACAGTTCTTAAACACATATAGTGCAGTAGTGCCTAGGGGTCAACTAGAACAGGGCCCCATTGTGCTAGGTGCTGTACAAACATGTAAAAAATAATAGTCCCTGCTCCAAAGAGATTACAATCCAAAAGCCAGTGAAGCCAACTTTAGACTGCTTTGGTGCCACCAGGTTGGGGCAAAACAGCCTTAGTGGTAGTATTGGTATAATTTTTATCTCAATCCACATCTAATATTCTGGAACATATTTTCCAACAACAGTAGTACATCCTCGACTGCAGCTAATTTTCGGTGGGTACTATGAACTCTTCATTAAAAGCTCTGGAAAATATTTTCCAAAAACGATTTGGTCAAAAGACAACTAGTTGTCTGGCAACCACAAAACTCACATTCAAAATCCTGGAAAATATTTCCCCAAACACCAATTAGATCTGTGACTAACTCTCTAGACTGGCAGCTGGGATATCATCTACATTCAGATCTCCGTAGTATATTTTCTAACAATGGCTCTCTGGGCAGGGAAACATTTTTAGTTGGCTCCCCTACAGCTTGGTACCTGAGTTCCTTGCTGATTCACTGGCAGCTATGTTCCCTTGGGACCATCTTAAAGTCAAGCGGATTATAAAATTTTGGTAACCTGGCCCTAAGAAAGATCCAGGCACTAGCCTCTTAAATGGTAAAAAAATACGCTGGTGCATCTGTAGTATCTATACATAGTGGAGATCATTGAAAGTCTCTCTTCACCTTACAGTTAGTCAGTGTAAACTGCAAGTTTTATTAATCTCTGCTAAACTTATAATGATAACAGGAAACTTTGAATGATGTTAGGTTGTGCTCTCCGTATATATGCAGTAATGTGAGCTGGAGTTACAGTTGAATGATTTAGGGAATTTTGTATACAATTCTCAGAAGAGCCTTTCTCTGTAAGCTTGTGACCTCTACATGGTAGTGGGGAGCAAGCAAAAAGAGAGAGGAACTGACACCTCTAAACATATCAAGATCATAATAGTTTGATTATATAGGAAAAGGCAGGTTCTCTTGCTGATGGCAATCTTGGGATGTGTTGATCAGTTCTCTTAGAGAACCATGTTGGGGTTTTGAATGACTACAGAGTGAGTTAATAAGATATTGCTGTATTTGGCATTTAATTCATTATTATCAACTTGCATTACAGTAACATACACCTCGTAAAAGCGGCCAAGAGTCCTGTGGCACCGTATAGACTAACAGACCTATTGGAGCATAAGCTTTTGTGGGTGAATACCCACTTGGTCGGATGCATCCGACGAAGTGGGTATTCACCCACGAAAGCTTATGCTCCAGTACGTCTGTTAGTCTATAAGGTGCCACAGGACTCTTGGCCGCTTTTACAGATCCAGACTAACACAGCTACCCCTCTAATACTATACACATAGTAAGAGCCTACAATCCAAATATACAAGGCAGAACAAAGGTGGGAGATAAAAAGAGACTCTGCTATCTTGACACAGCAAGTTAACAGCAGAACTGGGAAGAGAACCCCTTGTGTCTCCTTGATTCCTGTTCCTCACCCACTAGACCACACTGTCACATCTTTGATAAGATTCCAGTTACTATACATCTACTGTACTGTACTGCTGTTGGTCAAATAATTTTCTTGATGTTCAGATCATATCTGATGAAAACTAGTAAAAATGTTTGTGGTATTCCAGTAGCTTGAAGTCACCTCAGAAATCCTTAAAATTCAAAAGAAGGATTTGTAGAGATGACTGGTAACACTCCCTATGGAAAATAAAACTAGTCATTGGATTGAAAGCTCTCTGGAGGCAGGGACAGTCTTTTTGTTCTGTGTTTATACAGCACTTGGCACAATGGGGTCCTGGTCTATGACAGAGGCTCCTAGGTGCTACTGCAACACAACTTGTTACTTAGTAAGTTGGGATCCCTCTTTTGACAGATTTCCAGAAAACTTGCCTGCCTTTGAAATGATATTTCCCATTTTTACAGCTTAAAAACTGTACTGGGCAGAGAAGAACTAAACCTAACAATGTTGGTAAGTAAACTTGAGTCTAAAATTACAGGGAAGATTGACTTTAACTTGTTTGAGGAAATCTTTGAAGAACAGCAGCACAAGATGTTTGGTTTTCTCCACAGTCAATGTCAATTCTGCCATGTTGATCACTTGTTGATGCAGCTCTGTGGTAGCTGTGTAAAGAAGTTCTCACTGCTAGTGAGGCCAGTGAAGGGAATGAATGTTTGAAAGTCCACACATTTTTTACATTCTTTTCTCAAGTTCTCTCCAATAGGAAGGGCAATTTTTACAGGTAGAAAACGGGTGTTTGTTACAGCAATATTACATAGGCAGAATGGCTTTCCCATCCCAATCCTGATTCCACACCTACCACCTCCAGACAATTACAAACTCTACTGTCTTGGTGGGGTGAGAGCATTTGATTTTCAAAAGTTAGACTAACTCTGCTCCCTTTAAAATCAATGAGAGTTTTGCCATGACGTCAATGGACGTAGGCAAATGCTGAATACTTTAGAAAATCTGACCCAGAGAGTACTGAGCTCTTGTTTCCTACAGTTTTTTATGTTGCCACCAGGCCTATAGTTGGACTGACTGGATCATCTTAGGTGATGGTTGGATCAAGCTAGTACATACTATAGGGGCTTGGAACTGATTGAAAAATCCAAGAAATAGAAAGGATGCTATTGTTCCTCCTCAGTAGAAAAGCCATTTTTGTTATATGTGACTCAGGATTCAAGACAACTTGGCTAGATCCTCAGCTGGTGTAAACTGGTGTAGTCAATGGAGCCATATTGATTTAACTAGCTACGGATCTGGTCCCAAAACATGCAACAGGACAGTAGAATAAGCAGGTACATGCAGTTTGGGAAACAACAAGAACTTCATCAGCCTGGTGAGCTCCTCAGCCAGCTTTTTTCAAACTCTTGGATGTAAGTTATCCAGATGTGCTGATTTGAAGACTTTAGTAACCGCTGTTCAACATTCTCCTCAGTTAATATAGGAATGAAAGATATTTTGTCATCATTATATGATACATCATCTGGCTTTTTCCTAAATACAGAACAGAATTATTTTTGAACACTTCTGCTTTTTTCTGCATTATTATTTATAATTCCACTATTTCCATTTAGTAATGGACCAATTGTTAGAATTCCCTTTGTTTCTGATATACTTAAAAATTCCTTCTTATTGTCTTTAAGTCTCCTAACCATAGATTTTTTCTTTTGTCCTTGTGCTTTTCTAAGCAATTCTCTACAGTTTCTAGCTTCTAACATGTATTCATTGCTATCAACTTCCCCTCTCTTACATTTGTTATATGTAGCTTTTTATTTTTTATTGCTGCTTTCACTTCCCCTTTAAGCAACACTGTTTTTTTTAACCAGTGCGGCCTTCTTTCTTGATTGTGAGATTGCTGATTTTGGGCATCTAGTAAAATATTTTTAAAATATTTCCAATTATTATTCACATTTTTCTATTTAAATTCATTCTCCCAGCTGATTTGGCTCATAATTGTTTTCAGCATTGTGAAAATGGCATTTGTAGAGCACCAAGTGTGTGTGTGTGTATATATATATATATATTACTAGTTGGGACTTTATTCTGTTTGCACACAACAAATGTAATCAAGTCATGATCATTGCACCTAAGCAACCACTAACTTTTAGCTCCGTGATTAATTCCTCTTTATCTCTCAAGATGAGGTCTAATATAGAATTCCCCTGTGTTGGATGGAACACTTGAGTAAGGAAATTCTCATCTATAATTTTTAGAAATTCCGTGGACGTTTTAGTATTGGCAGTATATATCACTGAGATTGAAGTCCCCAATAAATATGCAGTTTTTTCCTTACACATTATAGAAAGGTTTATAAGGAGATGGTCATCCTGTTCTCTAGTGTGATTTGGTGGTCTCTAGCAATTACCAGCTAGTACTTCATCTTGTGCCTTATCTGTTAGAACATTGATCTGTAAGCATCTGAGATCATTTGCTTCTGAGCTGTCAGGGACTTGGAAACGGGTAATGTCATTTCTGACAGAGTGCCACTCCCCCTCTCCTTTTGTGCACTCAGTCCTTCCTAAATAGGTTATGAGCTGTGATTTTGCAGTCAAAAATGTGAATCTTCCCACCAATAATACCAATTAGATTGAATTTATCCTCATAAATAAGCAATTTCAATTCCTTGTTTATTACCAAGGCTCCCAGCATGAAATTCTTGTCTTCATTTCCCTCGGGCATGATTAATTTCGTTCTTTGACATCTTGATTGTATACCAAATGAATATTCATATCTTCCCCCTTTTCACACTTAATTTTTGTGGTTTGCTTAATTCCCTCCTAGTCTAGCCAGCCTGTCCCTGAGAAGATTGGTTCCCCTCTGAGTGAGATGGAAGCAACCAAACTATGCAGCCCTCCCTACCCAAAACAGGTTGGCCAATGTTCCACAAAACCAAAACTTTCTACCTTAAGCCACTTGCCTAGCCAGCAGTTCAATCCAAAATCTTCTGTCTTCCTTTACTCATGGGACAGGAAACATCTCTGAGATTGCTTGAACATGCTCTCCTTCAGCCCCTGTAGAGTTCTACGAAGTTGTCTATAATCTGAGATGTAGCAAATGAAGCAGTGTTGTTAGGCTAATATGCACCATCACCAGTGGAGCCTTGTTCGCTGATTTCAGAAGCCTATCCAATCTTACGGTCACATCTCGTGTCATGGCTCTGGGAAGATAACACACCCTCCTGTTGTTCGCTTGTCCCTTGCAGAATGTTCTTTCCATTCTCCTTAGAATATAATCCCTAACAAAGATTATCCATCTTCATTGGCTGGATGGAGATCTCTTGATAGGCATGCTTGATGGTTTTGTGGGTTAGGCTGAATAGCCATTCTCAGGTATGTCCTTTACAGCCCTCTGTTTCATTCAACCAGCTAGATGTTCAGAAACATTTTCTGCAGTTTCCACATTGAGAATCTGAAGATGACTGGATACTTCTAGCTATGTGGAATTCCTCCTGATCCATTTTTCTTTGGTAAGCACAACCTGTGCATTCTCATCTGCTTCAAGTCATGCAGAATGCTACTTGATCCTTTCGCCTCTGTTGGTTTTGAGTTGCCAAGCATCATCTTTCTGGTTCCTTGGTCAGCAGTACCTTTCTCTCTTGGACCTAGGGTGAGGATGTTCCTGAATCTGGATCTCCAAGTACTCTTTGGCCTCACTGATGATCTGCAGTGTCAATACTTGTCCTTTCAAACCACAAATCTTTTCTTCCAGCATAATCACCAACGTGCACTTCATACACAGTGTGACCACTGTGTATAAAAAGGGTGACCATTTATATCACTGTTGTTACCACTGTTACACAATTCCCATAAATCTTGCACAAAGTATGCCATATAAAGTATAAAACAAAAAAGTAATGAATTGCTAGGTATGATTAGCCTGTTAATATTAATCATCTATGTATCTGAAGTTATGAATGTTGGCTATGTATCTATATCTCAAACCTGTGTTGTATGCCTGGGTGACATTCCACAGATAGATTTACTTCAGGGATAGAGAGCTATGTATTGATGGCCCGTTAAGGACACTGAGCTCTCACAATGGGCCATTGAAGAATCTCATCCCACCCAGTAAACTCTTCCTGAGGATGCCTCAGACAGCAAGGCGCAAATGGCCGTCCCTGTGATTCAGCAAACCATATAAGGACATCTTGGGCCAGTAGCTTTCCATATACATGGGGTGTGGGCTTTGCTTGGGACAGTAAATTTCCATGCACATGGCAAAGGATATAAAAGACACCTGAGACACCTCCATTTTGCCTCTTTCCTGCTCTAATTCTCTGGACTGTGGATTTACAACTAAAAGAAGTATTCTGAACTATGGACTGAGGACCTTCCAATCTTTTGAAAGTTACCAGAGAGACTTTTGCAAGCCAGCAGTCTATTCCATCACTGCTACAAACCTGATATAAGGACTTTGCAATCATTTGCATGGATATGATCTATTAACCACTTATAAGTCTCTTCTTTTATTAATAAAAGCTTTAGTTATTTTACTAAGGATTGGCTGGCAGTGTGATATTTGGGTAAGATCGGAGATATAGTTTGACCTGGGGGTAAGTGTCTGATCCTTTGGAATGAGTAAGAACCTCACATATGGTGAATTGGGTTTTCAGTAACCTCTCATTATATTAGGCCTGTTTGTCTGGATTGGAGCCAAGGGCTGGAATGCCTAAAGGGGAGTGTGTTGGCTTCTGGTTAACTGGTGGGGTACAGCAGAAACTCCTTTGTTATTGGCTTGGTGAATCTAATTATAGAATAAGCCACCAGTTTGGGGGGATTGTTTGCCTTATTTATTGCCCCACAAAACTCTCCTAATCATCTGCTCAGGGGTTCACCAAGAAACTGACTTCTGTAGTAAGCCTTACTCTTTTGCTCCACTCGCTTGCTAACAGGATGGATTAATCACTCAGAGAGTTCAAGCACTGGACTGATCACAGATCCAAGGGTCCCAGCCATGTGGTCCCCACAAAGACACCAAAAAAACCAGACTGGTCTCACCTGTTCTCTACAAGGGATCCAACACCCAGCCACACAACCTTCACAGAGAGCAAACAAACAAACAGACCAAACACATAAGTCACAGAGACCCTCTATCTCCAAGCACAAGATCAGCAGCTATCCCCTCCAAAACTCCCCCGTTTGCCTATCTTTGAACCTTGGCAAGCTAAGAATATTGATTTCTATATGGGTAAATGTAAGGTCATATACATCTAGGTAAGAATAATGGAGACCACACTTCCAGGATCATAGAATCATAGAATATCAGGGTCGGAAGGGACCTCAGGAGGTCATCTAGTTCAACCCCCTGCTCAAAAAGCAGGACCAATCCCAGTGGGAAGCAGTTACTCGGAAAGAGATTTGGGGACAATGATGGATAATCAGCTGAACATGAGATGCAATGCTTGGATGAAAGGGCTAATGTAATCCTTGGATGTTTAAACAAGAGAATATCAAGTAGGAGGAGGGAGGTTATATAACCTTGGTATTTGGCACTGCTGGAATACAGTGGCCAGTTCTAGTGTCCACAATTCAAGAAAAGTTGGAGAGGCTTCAGGGAAGAGCCATGTGAATTAATAAAGGTCCGAAAAACATGCCTTATCATGACAGACTTAAGGCACTCAACTGATTTAACTCAGAGAAGAGAAGGTTAAGGGATGATTGGATCACAGTCTACACAGGTACACAGTCTCTCTATCTACCTGGGGAAAAGCAAACTGATAACAGAGGGCTCCTCAATCTAGCAGACAAAGGTATAACAAAATCCAATGGATGGAAGTTGAAACTAGACAAAATCAAACTAGAAATATGATGAATATTTTTAGCAGTGAGGGTAATTAACCTTTGGAACAATTTACCCAGAATTCTCCATCACTGGAAATTATTAAGTCAGAATTGGATGTTTTTCTAAAAGATATACCCTTCAACCATAGCTATGAAGCAGGAATTAAATCAGGGAAGTCCTATGGCCTGTGTTATGCAGAAAGTCAGACTAGATGATCAAAATGTTCCCTTCTAGCCTTAAAATCTACGGATTTGTCTCTAGTTTCGGGGTTATTTAGACCAGTGGTTCTTATTCTTTTCCATACTGTAACCCCGTGTTACAACAGAAAAAATATTTCAGAACCTCCCTCATATCTAGCCACAAAGAAAGAGAGGGTGGCCCTGCCCCCCAGACTGAGAATCCATGAGTTAGCATTTGAGATAAGTCAGTGTAGGGACAAACATTTTTATAGAATAAATCAGAAGCCTACCAAGTTACAAGGAAAGGGTTAGACATTTCTTTAGAATAAATAGCTACTGTAACTCTTGTGGCATCTGATGTACAATCTATGCTTTGGATTAACATTTAAATAGTCATTACCTTTTCCTACAGTCTGCATTTATGAAGAAAACACATTTTCTACACAGGAATTTTCAACAATGGCATTAAGTATTACTGGCAGACGACATAGTTTAAAATGATATACCAACCTATATGATGAATGAAACAGTTGTTAGTCTGCTCTGCTTCTTTCTAACAGAAGGACAAAAAAAAATCTTATGCGCAATGGTAAAAAAAAAACTTAGAAGGTAATCTACCTTATCGAGATGCAAAATTTACATGAAAAATTGATATAACAAGATTATTTACATTCTTTAGTCATTAAGGATAAAGAGGGTGCTTACTGACCTATTTTTCTAAACAACAAATTGAAAATCCTCTGTGATAAAATCTCTCTGCACCGTGATTTCCACTTCTGTCAGATACTACAGAAAAATGGCGTCGACTTGGCATATCTATCTACTCAGTGACTGATTTGTGTTCTTTGCAATTTAGATACTCAGCCTCTCTTTCAACTCTACATGTCTATTACATTTGCTACAAATTGTATTAAGGGAGCATGTGTTTGGGGAGACTGGAATTATAGCCTAGAAAGCCAGATAGCCCAGGGAGATTGTGTTTCTCTACCCAAATGTTTAGAACTAGGGCTGTCTGGGTTGAATTTGGAGCTATATGGAATTTGTAGCCAGGGTATTTGCTGAGTCTAGGTCTCACTCCTGCTGTTGTAAAAGGCTCTGAAGTCATATATGATCTCATTTACTCAAGTATTATAATGGTTAACTCCACTGACTTAAAATATATATATTATTGCATACATACATATTTTAAGCAATGGAATTACACCACCATACCATAACACTTGAGTGAGTGAGATCAGAACTGGCTCAAGAGCCTTTTACAGCAGCAGGAATAATATAACATTTAATGATATACAAGGATGTAGTGAGGAACAATCAAGCCCCCTGATAACACTTTTATAAACTTTGCTGGGGGCAAGGTTTTGCAGTATATCTTGAGTGATACAGAGTACATGTTCCACTTAGTACTCAGATCACATTTTCTATGACCTTTTCTCTGAAATTTGGTGCCACTGATTTTCCATATTATAATAACCACATGCAGCTCAGTTCTCAAATTAACTACTCTGGAAAGAAGAAAGGGTGAGTCAAACCTGTTGATCCAGGAAGTTTAGCTATTATAACCTGATGCTTACATTATTAAGCTATCCCATCCAGCAATAAGATTAGGGTAATTAATATGAGCGCGAACACGTGGAAAAATAACAGCAGCTTGTACACTGTTAATGTTAATATAGCCTAGGAAGTTCGTTTAGGATGTGTGATGGTTCAACAGGTGTTCTAATGGCAATCAGTTGACCAGTTTATGGGAATGACTACCACAGAAAATATCAATGCAAAGAGGGGAAAAAATTAGTGCAAGATGCTTGAAACATCAAGATGCAGTAGGCAGGACAGAGCTGCTGATGAGTGAGCTCAAGCATACAGTATGGAGATCTCGGGGCTGAGTGAAGTGTCATGGTCAGGAAAGGATAATAAAAAGACTGGAACATACGCCATCTGGTATAACAGAAGGGAGGATGGGAAGCATCAACAGGGAGTTAGAATTGCTAGGGAAAGCCAGACGGTGAAAGCATTGATTAAGATTATTTTCCTGATTAGGTGGTACTCTTTGATTTATCTGCTGGTGAAGGAAGAGCAACAAACATTACTGTGCAAGAACTGTGTCTACCAGGAAGCCGAAATTGAATCTGAACCTGGGAAGGGCAGAAATTCTGCACACAAAGTTGGTAGAAAGGGTTAAGCAGAAGCCGCAGTCCCTCATGGAGAAGGGAAGGCTTCACATACCAGGGCAGAAGAAACTGCTATAATTTGTGGCAATATAATGATTCACATCTCTCTAAAACAGGAAGCAGGATGTGTGGGGACACTGAGGAGCTGTGGGGAAAAACACAAAAGCAGCAACAGTATCCGAGACAGGAGGAGAAATTCTGGAAGTAAAGAGGAAGTATAAGTGATCACTTAGGCCAAAAAATATTTGACTCGGGGCCAAATCAGCAACTGGTGTAAACTTGTGTCACTTTCATGACTTCAATCTATGCCCATTTACACCAGCTGAGGATCTGATCCATTATTGAGGTGATAGGGGCTAGAAGGTGGACGAGTGAATGTAGTATTAGGGAATCAGATTAGAAGCAAAGAGACTGCTAAATAATACACCCGAAACCAATGAAGAATAAATGTGGGTTGGAGCAGTGCAAAGACCATCTGGCACTAAATTTATTAGAGTAACTTCAATACCTACCTAACTGAATGGTGCCACCTGTTGCAGATGAGAAACCAAGAAATAAAGTCAAGGAATTCAGGGAAAGGAATTGCAGAGAACGCTATCATTGGCATCAAACTATAAGTGGGTAACATGATATGCCGCTAAAAGAGGGAGCAAACCAGCCACGAAGGGAAAAGGCACCAAAAGAGTGGCAGGGAGATACAGAAAAGGGCAGCAAGGAAACCCATAAGGGCTGCCTAAAATAAAACACTGACAGTATATTTGTAAAGCTCAAGAGGCACATGCAGTACAATGGGACCTGTGGACTCTGATGACACAACGTTGCTCCTCTCCTGACACTAAAGTTGTGTGAAAAAATCTCACTACCCCAAACTCTGGAGAAACAAACAAACAAGCAAACAAGCCATGCCTTTAGTGGTTTAAAATAAACAAGCAAAATGTTCTAAGCTCAGCTTTTCCCCCAAAACCAAAGATGTTTTATATAACTAGAAAACTACAATTTAAAGAAAGTCCTGGTTTTCGCATGTGAATAGTCAGAAAATGAAAAATGGTAGATTTCCTCAGTTTTAGCCACCAATAAACACCCCTTCCCATTCTTCTCTGCTCACAAATCTCATCAGCAGATTTTGACCAACTTCCATTTTCACTAATTAAACTGAATACAGGTTAAATATGACATATATAGGTTAAGTACATTGCAAAATACAATATACAGTCAGATACACTGATGCAACAGAATAGACAGGTATAAATTCACATCCCTTTTCCTTTGAATTAGCTGAATGGGAATAGCACCAAATATTAAAAGTATTACATTCTTCTATTCAATAAAGTTGTGCCGAATAGAATTATCACCTTGAAATTACAGGGTAAAACTCCCTATACAAAAACAGATTAAAGACAAATTAGACTGTGGGCCAGGTCACTATGATTGTTAATTAGTGATAATGGAAATACAATTAGCATAATGAGTTCCAATTACTGTGTATGGAGAAATATGAGCATACTGCTTTCATAAATCTTGGTTCCAGGAAAAATAAAATGCATCTGGTTTAACAAAGCATGCCCTTCTCCTCTGCACAAAGCTTCCTGGTAAATATCTTTTTATGAAGCTAAACCTTTCTTCTGATGGGTTGTGCTTCAGAAAAAAATGCGACAGAATGGATTACCCTGTCTGATAGCTGAGCAGTTTTGTATTAGCTTGGCTTCTGTTTTAAGCTTCCTAGAAAATCTTACCATCTGTTTTCTCAATCCTGGGTTAAACAACAGAAGACAAAATCATAGACCATTACATCAAATTTACTTATTGTCTTTGAAATATCTAGGGTTTTCCCCCCATTTCCTCTTTTTCTGCTTCTGATAAACTGTGAAATTGGAAAGCCAATTATATTCACATATTTACGCAATTCTGAACAGCTTTTCAAAACTCAGTTCAAAAATGAGTTGATGAAAGACAACAGCTTTACAAATAGCAGCAGCATGTCTGATGGTTACTTAATGAAGATATTTTTTACAGAGTCACTCACCACAGTGCAGATATTTATTTCCATACCAACCTGACACCTTCGCAGGTTTGTAGGAACAAAGTTGCTAGATCTACTGTATAATCCACTTGCCTAACTTTTAAGAACATTATAGGATTATAAATACCTTCCAGGGCTGTGTGTGTTTGGACTTCAAGGGAACTCAAATAAAGCCCAAAAGAAGTGTGCTTGTAAACCTGAATACACAACACTACTCAAGTTCCTGTAGAACCCAAATTTTTGACTGCTAGCTGGCCTATTCTTGTCTTATGACTGAATGGAGGTGGGGATAGCGTTCTCCTTCAGTTCCGGCACAACCCATCTATGAGTCCAAGAGCAGAAAGATAAAGGCTAGCTATGTGAGGACTGTAGTTTTGGGTGTGCATAATTTTAAATGGGTTTCCAAGTCCTTGCCATTTGCACATGACCTTCAGCCTCATACCAGAGGGGAAAGCGGGCAGAGAGAGAGCGAGAGAGTTAGAACTCTTATGGATGAATTAAGAGAAGGGAAAGTAGGGATTGCTCAGCCAGTCATCCAGAACTGCTTGTGATATTGGGGTGCATTAGATTCATACTGGGGAGCTATAAGGGTGATAGTAGGAATTGTAAGTAGAAGAAAATAATGGATGGTTCAACGATAGATGGACTTTTTTTGACATCTGGTAAACTGCAGTTAATACAAGTAAGACTGTTTATCTGCACCATGTGGACTACATGTGTTTATCTGTCTAAATGTAAAGGGAATTCTCCTCTCTCATGATGATGATGATGATGATGATACTTAGCACTTAGACAGAACAATCAGGCCAGGCTATATTTGGGGGATTGGAAGGCCCAGAATATAGCCATGCTGTGATTCAGCCATGAAAAATACCATGGTAACAACCATTTGCACTGTATTTTCAGCCCCATAAAGACTACTGAAACACAGGGTAATGGTTATTTGGCAGGGAATTCAGGAAGGAGCATTGAGAATGGATAGCAGCCTGCTCTGGGACTTCAGCTTGTTGGGGTTGGTTGTGGCCTGTCTCTACCTACAGCTACTCAAGGTGACTGTGTGAATTCTGCTCTGTGATGGTGTGAAGAAGAATCCAATTGACGATGAGACCATTGCCTTCATAGCTGCTACCTGTTTCATAGTTTGAATAAAGTTACTTTCATAGACAGTTATCTACTCTGCAGATCCACTCTGCCTTGTGTCCATATTGGGTACTTTGGCAAAAAAAAGTGGGCAGAACTAGCATGGAATCTCTCTCTGCTCATGTGGAAAGTGTGAGCAAAACACCGGGAGAGAGTCTTACGAACGTGCACCACTACCATACCACCACATAAAGCCAGGTCTGGTCCTTTGGTCCAGCCTGTCCCCTGCATTACACCACAGCTTGCGGGGGAGAGGGAGGGGAAAGGTGAAATCAGAAATGCCTTTCTCACTGGGAGTAATGCTGCCACCATGGCTTTTTCCACCCTCCTGCCACCACCCTTTCTGCTTTTGACCGACTCCCACTGCCCCTATGACAAATATTGGGTGTGATCCTTCAACCCTTACTTATGTGAACAGCCCTTCCTCTTGTGAGTAGCTCCATCATCTTCATATAAATTCATTTGCATCAGTAAGAAATGCAGGACAGGGCTATAATTATTACCTCAATATTTATTCCTATTAGGAAACACTATTCCTATTAGGAAACATTCCTCCAGAACCTGGAATGGAACCCAAGAATCTTGAGTCTCACCATTCCTGGGCTGTCAGCAAATACCTGTGAAACCCACTAGGAAAGTGTTTGTCTCATCCCCATCCAGTCCACATAGTGAATGACAGCCTACTATTGCCATCAGTTACTCTATTAGCTCAAGAGGCAGAGGTCTGTAGGATGGATCTGAGGATTCCAACCCTGCTGATAAACCGTGTGGGTGTCAATATGATGCCACGTGATATTTCAGTTTGTTCTTTTGCAAACCTAGGAAATTACATACATACAACCAAAAGTACCCACTACACTAAAAGAACATTATTAAGGTAAGAGCCCTGTGGAAAAAATAATATCTGATTATGTAATTAAATACTGTATTACAATATATACACACAGAGAGGCTGAATAAATTTTGCCCAGACAACTTTAGTTGCATTTCCTAACATTTGCGTGCTTGTCTTTGCAATTTTAATAATTTTCTTTTAAAATAGTTTTGTGTGCATAATTATTTATATTTGTATTATGGTGGACTTAGAGGCTCCAATGAAGTTTGCTCTAGGCATTATGCCTACTCATAGCAGAAGACAGTCCGTACAACAACAAACTTACAATATAAATAGACAAGTGAGGCAAAGGGTGGGAAGGGAAATGGAGGCACAGAGCAGTGAAAAACTTCTGTAGCAATATACCGAGCATATCAGTCCTGAATCCCAGTCCTGAGCCCTACCCACCAGACTACAATGCAACTAAGTCAATAACATGTGGTTTGCGAAAGCAACCAAAAACTAGCAGTATTTGGTTGTGGTTGTGGATTGAATAGTTTTTCCTCATGTGGCATTTTCTTACTATGGCTGAACTGAAGAGTTTAGTGGGACAAAATGAAAATGAGTCCCTGAGTAAACCTAACACTAATACTGACAGCAGCACAGCTTCCAGTGGTCCAAATTCTGCTCTCAGTTACTCTGGTGTAAATCCAGAAACTCCATGTTACTCTGGATTTATAGCATTGTAACTGAGAGCGGAATTCAGTCAAATATTTCCATGACCCAAATGATCTCAATCTAAAAACCAATTCTATATGGCAAGGGATACATACAGTCATCACTTCCAAGAACAACTTTCAAATAATAGATCTGTCCATCTCTTTGTGGGGGAACTGAAGAAGAGCACTGTGTAAGCTCAAAAGCTTGTCTCCCACCAACAAAAGTTGGACCAATAAAAGATATTGCCTTGCATCTCCTTCTGTGCAATATTCATGGTTGCTTAGTATAGTAAATGATGTCATAAGCCGACATAGGTTCGATTAATATAAAATTATTAGACGAACTTGTTTTCCTTAAAACTAGTCCACCAGTAATAGAGATAGACATAATACATTTTGACATAAGTGATTCTAAATTGCATTCATTATAGTTCTTTTGGGTATAAACTACTCTGCTTTGTCACTATGTGGAAATTAAAGCCAACCATAAAATACTTTAAAAACCCTCCACAAACACAAGTGTTAGACCTCCACCCCTCATCTCCATCGCATGCTGTTCAATGAATACTTACCATTACCTGCATATCAGTTCTCTCTTACATGCTTAAGTATTGATAGATTGCATTGATCTATTCTAAGACTAGCTGGAACCTGTGACATTTGGCCAGTGATTGGTAAATGAACTTGGAATATTTCACCCACGCAGGTGAGATTACATTTTATTTAGACTGAATTTGTTGCACCCTGTAAACCTGATAGATACTGTTAATCTTTTCAGCTAGCTCCTATGGGTAATCACCATAGAATACTGACTCTCTATTGTAATCGCTGAGTTCATGTCACCCAACATAATTATGTACACTCTATTGGAATCTATGAAATAGGCAAGTTGGCTACAAAAGCACCTTTTCCCAAACTGCTTTCTGATTTATGTTGAGCTGTCAGGGAGCTTATGGTAGTACTGAACTCTGTTTAGAACTTAAAAGACATGAAACTTGGCAGATACTGAACATAACTCAGATTTAGCTATTTCTTGTTTATTTTTTCCTCTGCAGTATCTTCAAAAAGAGATTAGCTAACACATTCAGGGGAATGGTGTAAGGGATAAACTAAGTGCAGAGTTTGGACACGGCGTCCTATGAGGTGTCTTCTAGCCCTAACCGCTTTGATTCTGTGCTTCAATGGTACATTTTTCAACTGTGCCTTGATCTTTGATGACATATTTTTAACTTAGTAATGTTCTTTCAGACTGCCTCAATACCATAAAATTGCATTATTCAATAAAAGAAAGACTTGTCAGGCCCCATCATGCCTCAGCCATTTCAGATACTTTTTCTATGGGCAACTGTGGTGTTATTTGCCAAATATAAATGAAACCCAGATTATTAATGACTGCCCATCAGGCCACATATTTTAATGCAGGGAGTTCACTATTATTAGGGAGACACACACACACTCCCAAAATCTACCCTAGTTAGTGTAAAAAACTCCAAAATGGCTGACGCGTTCTACCATATAGAAATCACAAACTTCTAAATTATAGCTTTTGCATTCTTCGCCTTGGATGTTTATGGCATTTCATACTATTCTCTTGCAGGGAATATTGTCTTTAAAGGCCCTGAGCCTGCAAACATCTCTCACGTGCTTAATTTAATACACATGAGTAGTCTCACTGAACTCAAATACTCAGTGAGCTGGTTGTGGTTCCTTGAGGAAACATAGCCTAAAAACTATGCCAGGTGGTACTGGATCCCCAGCAACTGCCTGCCTCTTGAGAGGAGTCAGAGTGGAGTAGTGCTCTGGCCATGCCCTGTACTCAAGGATAGGGGCTGGTACAGGAACATCACAATATAATCTGAGTATTCTCCCACACAGGGGAATTCTCAGCTGGTGAGATCCAGCCACTTCCAGCCCATTTGTACCATCAGTCTGGTGCAAACCGGCCAGAGTAGGCAGATAATCTGGCCCAAGGTTTCTACCACAACATTAACTTGGCTGTACTGACCCTCTGCTATATTTTACATTCACAATGTCCTTGTTAAATATATGCACTAGGGAATGTGGCCGAGGTAATGTTGCATTAGAAAAACTTAAACTGTTATCATTTTCTGAAATTTAAGTCCTTGATTTTTCAATCCTAACACTGCATTCATTTTGCTTTTAGTAGTGAATAAATTATTGTGTTAACTGGATTGATTTAAATGACACAGGTATCAGTTTCAGTTCATGATCTATTGGCTGTACTGTGTATTAAGGCATTACAGACTAAATTCTGCCCTTATTGCTCTTGCTGCCACATGGAAGGCCTGGTCTATACTTATAGGTAAGGTCAACATAGATACAGTGCTCAGGAGTGTGAAAAATTCACGAACTGACCTAACCCGCAGTGTAGACACAGCTATGTCAATGGAGGAATTATTCCATTGACCTAGCTACCACCGCTTGGGGAGGTGTATTAACTATACTGACACGAAACAGCCTTCCATCGCCGTAGGAGGCGTCCACAATATGGCGCCATAGCAGCATACTACAGCAGCTGTGATGCTGTTGTGCCCATAGTGTAGACATGCCCTAAGTCAGTGAAGAATTTGATCTCACTACCCTAAGCAATTATTTCACTCCTTCCACTTATTTTGATCTTGTTCTTCCCTAAGAACTAGAATCCTGTTCACTGGAAGAAGTATCTTTGGGCATCTCCCAGAATAAGGATTAGGATTTACTAATCTACCTCCTCCCCTTTATCCTAGATTCCCTAAAACAGCCTTTTGGTAGGCTTGTTTAGTATTCGGTTTTAGCAAGACTCTAGTGTAATATCTCTGCACTGCAGCCTTTATCTATGCCTATATGGTATTTCTGATATAACTCTTGCCCTTGATACACTCTGGTGGATCTATGCTGGTTTAGAACCTTGTGCAAGTGGTCCCAGCAACAGAAAGGTCCCTGGGTAAAAAGTAGTTGAACTTTTTGTTGCTGCAAGTTGGGGATGTACAGGACCAGGGCATTCCCCAGAGTAGCCAGTATTTGCTAGGCAGGAGCCTGGCAGGAGCCCTTGGGGATGCACTAAATGGTATTCCCTGGGCAGCCTCATATTAAGCTACCCAGCTACAGTCCAAAGCTATCCACCTTCGCAAAAAACCAGAGGGAAGCAGCAGCAGTAACTGAACCTGCCATTCGCCAGAGTGAGTGTCCCTCTGCTAGAGCAGGGAGGTATAATTTACACCTCTACGTGCCAGCCCTAGTGAATCTTGCCCAGTGACTCCTAGCTCAGCTGAAATCTCTATATGTTTATCTGCATGCTTTTTATATCACACAATATTGTTTATCTCTGTGGAACAGCCCTTTTATGTCTTGCTTTCGTGATGTTATAGATGCACATCATAATATCATAATGAAAGAAGCACCGTGCTTAGATTATGTAAATATTTTAATGATCTAGCAGGCAAATAACAAATTTAAGAGAAATATAATTATCTTTAAATCCCTTACATTGTAAATGTTTGCTTTTAATCCTCCACATAACCTTATTAAAAATTTCAAGATGGATACATTCTCCCATTGAATCTGACAAACATCTGGTTTACAATAGAATCATGCGATGAAATTCCATCCAGAACACCATTTGCTCTTCAGTTTGTTTTCACCCACTATCATTCATATCACAGAACTTCTGTGCTTTGTCTGGGACATAAGACAGTACAACAATATTTTTTTATTAGAAATAATGCATGGTTCTCTCTTTTATAGAATTTAAATTTGCTATCTCAGGTTATGTGTAGTCAAATATATTGACAGCCTCCCTTGTGAGTTCTGCTGACACTTGGGTTTAATTGTAGTGAACTTTGAATTCCCATCTTAAGGTCAGTTATTAACTATTGATGGATTCTCCTTTCCTCCACTTAATGTTAACCAAGATAGATGGGAATGGCAAAGAAATTTTTCAGAGCCATAGCTTTTGTGAGATATCTTATACTCCTCTCATGTGACAAAGCAAAAGCACTTTTCTAAAGGTAGTGATCATTCATACTCAGAAAGAAAATGGAACAACACAACACACCACTGACTCTCTTCTTGTGTTTTTCACACTGTATTACTTTTCCAGAAACAAAGTCCCATATGGTACTCATTAGAAAAGAAACATTTCCTTGGGTAACAACCTTGGATACCAACCTTGAAAGCAAATGAAGTCAGTAGGCAAAAGAACGACCAGTGCGCAAACACACTAGCAAGTTACGCTGATAAACAACTCTGCTGTTTTGGGTTTCCCAGAAGGAAAAAAAGTACCCCTCAGAGATTTATAAACACATACATAATAAATGGGAGGCTGAAGTTTAAACTGTTATGAAGCATTCTCTACTCTGCTTCCGAGATCCTCTGTGATTTAAAGAGATGACATTTACTGTGTGCAGGCCTATTATTCAGAATGACTGTTTGTGTATAGACAATATTTTAAAATGGCTTTCTGTAGATGAAAAATTCTTAAGTCAGAAAAAAACAGTTTAAATAGGTAACACTCTCCCAGTTTCGATGGCTATAAGTCTCACTGCCTTGCCATATGAAAACTGCAGGGGAGGGGGAAGCCTGTATGCACCATTCTCCCTCTGCCATCTTAGCAAACAGGAGAACTGGGTTTGAACCCACACACTCATTGCAAATCTGAGAGTTAAATGAAAGAATGCTGTAATAGCTTTCCTATCTCAGAACAGAGTGGATGCAACAGTCCAGTCCAGCTGCTGACACTGACAATCGCTCAGAGTGAGGATTCCATTTTTATACATTTTAACTTCTTTCAACTCTGCAATGTAAAAATGTTATTAATGGTGGGTGAAATCTTGGCCACGCTCAAGTCAATGGCGAAACTCCCATTGACGCCAAAGCGACCAGGATTTCACTCATTGTCTTTAAATATAATTGTGCAACCATTGCCTAGATTGGCCCCTTTGAGATTGCTTTGACCAGTGAGACTACTTATTTATGCAAACATATCCATCTTTATTATCTTGTGTTCCCCCAAAACACACACATACACACACACACACTCCACTCCAGTGTCCACTTACCTGCTGTGCCTCATGTCATAATCTTAGACTGTGATCTCCCTGGAGATAGGAATTGTCATTTGTATGGCGCCTAGCACAAAGGGGCCCGGATTCCTGACTGAGGCCTCCACACGCCGCAGTATCACTAATTAATAGTAATATTAACCAGAATTAAATAAAACACTTAGGGCTTGCTTACAACACGAAGCAGCAAGCAGGGGTGTGACTCTGCCCCACACAAGCCTGCCATGCACTAAGTGTCTGTGTAGACCCTGCTGAAGTACCCTAACACTTTGATCTACTCCTGTTTCAAAGCAGGACAGATCAAAACACTGTGAGGAACTGCTAGTGCAGAGCAGCAGGGTCCACACAGACACTTAGGGTATGTCTACACTGCAATGCTCAAGCCTAACCACCCTTGTATCCACATTGCTATTGCACTAACACAGGGATGGGTCACAGGAGTCTTCAGGCCTGTAGGATCTGAGATCGAGTCAAGCCGGTACCCAGGGCCTGAGCCCTATTGCCTACAGCCAGAAGTATCCCACAATTCCATCAGACAACTGGCCTAGTCCTCTCTATCCTAACAATCTGCAGTTCACGTTATTGAAAATGGAACTCACGCCCTCTTCCCTCCCCACCCCCCAGGTGAATGGCAGCTGCTCAGGTCAGTGTTAACCCATTCTCTTCTGATCACCAATCTGCAAGAACAATATCAGAAAGCCTCCTGGGTTTGCAATGGAGAGAGAACTGATCAAGCCTTTTGCAAAGTGAGCTACTTCATGGACATGGGAGCACAGCCAGATTTTGGTGAATCTCTGGTGCAAGGCCAGTAAACAGTAGATTTCCGCAAAAGCACTAGGAATGACCACGCATATCAGCAGATAACTAAAAATCTGGCAGCTCTGCAGATTCTTCTGGACAGATGATCAGTGCAGGGAGCAAATTAAGAGGCTGAAGAGCAAGTACCAGAAGATCAGGGACAAGAACCGCAACTTGCCAACAGCATGCCCATTTTATTATGACTTTGACCAGGTTCTGGTCGTGATGACTTGATCAGCACGGATGGTGCCCTGCTGGCTCCTGCATGCAGCATGGGGACTAAGGGGAGCCAGCAGCAGGCTCCCAGTGAGGAGAATAAAGTGACTCTTTTAATGAAACCAGTCCCAGAGCAGGCTGTGGATCAGGATCAACAGCAAATTCTCAGTCCCTAATCTGAAGAGCTGTTTGATTGCCTCCCCCACAACGAACAGCCCACAGCTGAGCCTGCAGAGAACCCATTAGAGACAGAAGCCGCCCCAGAGCCCGGGTGTATGACTCAAATTTAAGGTTTATTATTACAGTAATGGGAGGGATTTCTGCTGTAAGAAGCAATGCAAAAATGATAAGCCCCAGGTACCAGCATTTGGCCACTAATGGCAGACCATATCACAGCACCTAGGCATTCCTTCCTCCCCGTCTCCCCTACCATGTGGACTTGGAATTTCAAACATTCATCAACAGCTATAAAGGTTATTTTAACTGTTACATCACATGTTTGCTAGGGTCAGTCTTATTTTCCTTTCAGTAAAAAGAAATTTGCCACTCTGCAGTCACTCCTCCTGTGTCTATGGAGCTGCCTGTAAATGGTGAACTGAGTGTTCATGTTTGGGAAATGGTATTCTATTTCCAAATCTAGTCCATGTCAGTTAGAAGTAATCCAGGCAGTCCGCAGGCCACAAAACCATTTCTCCAAAGTACGAGCGGGGTGTCAGTTTTTCCCCAGAGCTGTGCTGGGTACAGAATGGAATAAAGCTTTAATTTATTTATTTTAGCACATTTGTGTAGAGCAATAACAGGCGGTGAGCCATGTGTGAGCTAACAGCATCATGCTCATTCCCTCATGGATTTTGACCCAATCCTGGCTGCTGAGAGCTGCAAAATTTTCCTGAAGCAGGAACTTCAGATAGGTAGTCACACTGCAGGAAAGAGCATCTTTCCCAGGCCCCACAGATAGCTGACTAGCCCACTCCACTCACCAGTGTGCTGTTCGATCACTATACATTTGAATACTTCAGCTGCATACAGTGCAGGTTTCCCTCCAGCAGCTTGGAATAATATCTCCCTCTGTGACTAGGTCATCACAAGAATAGTTATGTCTTCCCAAGTAGGAAAGGCCTGAAATGACAGAAAAAGCCTTTTGCAGCAAGGGCGTTACACATACCTGCCCCCCACCAACATATGTCAGTTAGTTATGAAAAAAATTTTAAACAGAAAAAAGTGTACAATTTTAAACTTACCGTTATCTCGGCACTTCTGTCACTGCGATTAACAAGGCAGTGTCCAAAGACAGTCTGAGGACTGAAGCATCCCCTTCACAATATGTGTTGGTTCACTTTAGAAACGTTATATTTTATGTCCTTGAGATTCCACAGTAATTAATTCTATGCTTCTCCACTGAGCTTGTTCAGACAATAACTCTCTGTTTCTTGCCCCATTTCAGGATCCTCAACTATACTGCATGCTGTTCTTCAGGAACTTGATCCCTGGCCCATGTACCTTCACAGACCATTCCAAAAGGAAACATTTCCATGATGAAGTTATGATCGACGTTCTCAAAATGGCAGACCAGCGGGTCCAGTACCAGAAGAAGAGGGGCAAAAGACTGGAACAAAGTCATACTGACAGGCAGGAGGAAAGGTTGTGGCTCACCACCCAACTGGAGGACAGGGTTTCAGCAGGGGACCAGGCACTTACAAAGCAGTTCCTGGTACAGGAACAGAAGCTGAGGTGGGAGGATAGAGCCCAACAGAGAGAAAAGTTTCAGCAACTCCTGACCATTGCGGTTACAAGAGCTCCTGCTTCCTCCCCCACACCACAGCAAGATCACCCTGCAATGTACCTCAGCGCAGCAGTAGCTAGGATGTCTCCATGTTGGGGCAGCCCATGTATTCAGGACTCATGAGCGGCAGGAAAACTTCCTTCTTCCAGCCCTCCCCAGTGGAAATCTCCAACCCCCACATTCCTCCACTGCCCAGTGAGGGGAAAATGTGTGGATGGGAAAGGAGAACTTGGGCCAGGTGACAGGTAGTGGTATGGGGATTGTGTCAGGTATTAACTGTTTCCTGACCTTGTGTGTGTGTGTATGGTTTTGTAATGGCAGCTGGCCTGCCCAAGACCGAGTGTTTTACTATTTTAAGACCTGTTTACAAATAAAGCATGTTATGTTTTCAAGAAATGTTATTGCTATCACTGTATCACATCATACAACCAGGATTTGAGTTATTAAAGCTAAAACATCTTGAAGAGCAATGAAGCATTAGGACACAAATAGTAGTCCTCTATTTAGCTAGGTACAGCAATTAACATTTTAATAAATTCCATCTGTACACCCACCCATTCATCATGTCATTCAGACTCACATTGCATGGCAATCAAGGCCACACCTCTCCAATGCACTGCCTCCCCTCCAAAAAAATAATGAGCCACTTTCCCCCCACAGGTACATTTGTACAGGTACTATTCCCCCTCTTCCCTTGGGCCATGCGTGTCCATAATGTGAGAACACAAATAACCCCTGACTTCCGCTGCTCAGATGCAACCAGCTCCAGCAGTGGTGGCTGCACTATCCGGCTGAGGGAACCAATCCAGTCTCCCCTCACTGGCCTAGGTCCATTTGGGTGAAAATGGCTCACCTCTGGCTTCACAAAGGTTGTGAAGAGCACAGCAAGCCAAAGTCGTGCAGACAGCATTGATGACACTGGCAACCAAAAGGATTGTAGGCACCTCCAAAGTGATTTTAATCTGCCAAAAGCACATTCAACAACCGTTCTACACCTGCTTAGGGTGTAATTAAACCTTTCTTGCCAGGGCCTCTGAAATCAGGGCACAGTTTCATAAACCAAGGCAAAGGGGGTATGCAGAGTCCTCCGGAATAACAGTGGGGATAGTAACACATTTATGTCAGTGTCATTTGGTGGGAATAGTGTTCCAGCCTGGCCATGAATATAGATTCCCGAGCAGTGAAAAACTGGCATTGTGGACTTTTCCTGTGCCGCCCACAATGACATTCATAAATCTGCCTGTGTGGCCTACTAGTGCCTGCATAACTGTGGAGCAGTACCCTGTGCAGTTCATGTACACATGTGCTCCTTGAGTAGGGCAAGCAATGGGCCCATGAATCCCTTCCATACCCCGGCACAGTTAGGACACCCCATTCTCCCAAAGCCAGCAATTGCCACTGGGATATCTTTAATGCCTGCCACCTTCTCCTTATTCAGGACAGTACTTAAGCACATGCTTAATAGCTCATTGACTTAATGGGATGTAAGCATGTGCTTAAGTACTGACCAGAATAGAGGAGTATAACTGAATGCCTTTATGTTTTGGTGTCCAACTTTAAACACCTATGACCAGATTTTCAGAGATACTGAACATTAGCTGCTGCCACTGATTTCTGTTGGAGCAAGATTGCTAGCACTTCTGAAAATCAAATCACAGGTAACTTAAGTCAGAAAAGGTGAGACCTAATTTTGGTCAAACAATAGCTCAGTTTTGGACCTCTATCACAAATGCATCCAGACTCTGAGATACACTCTTTGAAGAGTATAGACATCCAGAAGGATCAACATTACAACATAGCCTGCTGGCAACCTTCCTAAAGCTTATATTATTCCAAACTTTACACCGTGGAGATATGAAGTCAAAATCAAAACCATGGGCTACAGTTTTGTAAAGAGCAATAGGGCAAAATTTAAAATAATGACCAGGATGACAATTTGGAGCAAATTGTTATTCTGAATATTTTTTTTCAGTTAATAGGTTAAAATGACTATTTAATAATCAATAGCTGATCAAGAAATATTTCAGCTAACACCTATGAAAATCAGCAAAAACCAAAAAAATTTATCTTCACATCTGAGAATTTCAAGTTAGAAATGAAAAAATATGTCTTTCTTTCCTCTATAAATCACACACATTCTGATACATAATATTTTAAAACACATCATATGAAATATTAGCAGTTCAAAACAGATTTAATAGGTTTTAGGGATTTCCATTGAACAGATAATTTATGAGAACTTCTGGTTTTCTTTGCTTTATTATAAGTGTAGAATGGAATATAATACCATTTGTGGATCATGAAACAGAGAATAACCCAAACTTTGGCAGCCATTGCCATAAAATGCACAGCCCTCAATCATCTGGTTTAAAAGACTTTCCTAATTGCAGAGTGTGCATCTTAGCTATTTTTCCAGTTATGCCAAATTTATTTAAAACATAATATTACACTCATAATTTATACTTTTTATTAATTTCTTCAAAGCCATCACTTTTTTAAAAGAAAAAACATGCAGTTATAGGTAGCTTTTCTATCAAATGCTGTTTTTTAAAAAATAGAAAAGTAAGTTTGACTTAAAAATGGAAAGCTGAAACTCAAAGAATCTAGGAACCTAATGCTGGAGTCTCTTTTCCCCAGTTATGCACAAGTAACTCTCTTAAATCACTTAACTTAAATGAGTTATACTCATATTATGAAAGGGAGACTATTCCTTGTGCCATACTACTATGGTTTTAATCAGCAGAAGTACTCAAGCTAGTTTACCGTCAATGTGAGAGAGAGGGATCTTCCAGCAGAATGATCTCCATCCGGGGCCCTCATCTTTGGAAACTACTTCCCACCACAGTCCTAAGTAGTTCAGGTGTGTTGACTTTTAGGGTGTGTTGTAAGGCTTATCTGTTCCTTAAGCTTTTTGGGGAAGATGTGGCGAGATGGAGATTGATTTTTGTGAGATAAGGGAGTTTTCTTGGGCTTGTCTTTGAGGGGGCTGCTGGTGTATTAGATGTTGGGTTTATTTGCTATTTGATTAACTGTTTCTTTTAATCTATCACAAAAGCACCTACAATGTGAGATAGGAACTTTTTTCTATGCATTACATATTGAAACTAATTAATAAAAAAATCATTCAATTGGTAGTTTATCATTGGGAGTTCAGGGCCAGATCAAAACACTCCTGTTCATTTCAGTGGGTATTTGATTATGCTCTAAATCTCTCTCACATTGAAGTCAATGTCAAAACTTCTAATTACGTCATTGGCACCAGGACTTAGCCTTGCAGTAAGCACAGATGTGTCATCAGAAGTTCAATAAAATGAAATTCAAGGAATGTATATTTGTTAGAAGTATGTGAAAATATGAAGTGGGCAGATAGAAAAAATCTGAAATCAACTGTCTGCAGCTGTTAAAAATGAGCTGGTGTCATGTTGGTAACCCTTTAAAATAATGGCCTAATCATTATTAATTCCTTCGATATTTAATGTAATAACATTAATCATGATGAACTCATTTGGTATTAATGTGAATGTCAGACATACTTCTTCACATACATGCACATCATTTTGGGATTAGAACTTCACTATATAATTTTTTTTCATCTCCTTCAAAAAGTGCTGAGAGCAGTTGTTTCGTGACATTGACAGAACTATACACAAGTTTGTTCATAAACTGATCACACTTACCACTTATACATGGCCATAGTGTACAGTTGCAAAGCCTTGTACAGTACATACATTAACTCATCAATCTTCAGATGTAGGTGATAACAGCACATTTCACAGATAGTGTGAATGGGGGAAAAGTAGTCTGGCACTGGCAAAGATGATTAAAGCTCAGGGGCTCGCTGCTCCCAACTCCCAAATTCACTGTGTTAGAGCTTGCTGGCAACTGTTATGGGCCAGATTCACAGCTGGAGTAAACTGGTGTCATTCCATTGAAGCTTATTTATATGAGCTGAGAATCAAGACTTCTACTCAGCTGCCGTAATTCAAGGATCACTAGCGAATGATAATTTGTGACTATCAGATAAAGAAGTAAGGCCTGAAGATGTCACATGAACACTAAAATCACCTCAAGCATAGACTAAGTATTTTCTACTGTATCTACTTAGCAAGACACAGTTATTAGTCCAATGTTCCCCCACTTCCTCTTAGCTCTCAGAGAAATACATTAAGAGAGGAGCATCAATTACCTGAATATGGAGGGGCTTTCCAATCAATGGAGGGTGATGATGTCTGAGAGTGGGGAGGCAAAGTTGACACCTAAGGGTGAACGGAGCATGAATTTACATTAGCAAATATATATGACAACATCTCTGAATCAAAGAAATGTAGGCAATATCTCCCTAGTTTCTGGTGATTATATGTGCCATTGGACTAATCACAGTATTTGTTACAGTATTTTAATTATTACAATATAATTCATAGGAATGTATTGTCACAGACAGACAGCACTTCCCATTCATATATGTACTATATTGGCTGACTTTCATTTCTGAATAGCTTGGCATCTTGTTAGTTAAGTCATTCTTTTAAAGCACAATATCCATTTAGCTCCTATGCTCTGAACTTTATTCATTCATTATTAACAGTGAAAGCCAAAGTGCATGAGAGAAGTTCAGTCCTATCGGTATTTCGGATGAAAGTAATGTCTCGGTATATTAGTGGTACACACAGCACTATCATACATAAAATGCTACCCAGTCCTTCAACAAAGCAGCCGTATCCCAGAGTCTAATAGGATCACTTACTTCAATGTGAAACCACCTTCTTTGAAATATTTGTTTAGATTTCATAAACATATGAAGGTTCTCAAACTCAGACAAAACCTCTAGCCTTCAGCCCAAGCTCTGACTCTAAAGAGCTTTCTGTTCAATAAATCAGTTCCTGAATCCAGGATTTTTTTTTCCAGTTTCCTTTTTTTTTGATAAAAATAAACGTCATCTGGTTTTGACTGTAGATAATGAATCATATTAAGCATTTTAAAAGCACTATTCTCTTTTTGAGACCTAATTTCAGACCTATTAACACTTTAATGTGAAACAGAAGCACATCATTTCATTAGAAAAAAATAAGGCCCTTCTTGAACCATATGTTGTTTCTTCCTTTACAAAAAATGCTTTTGAAATCCTAGATTGAGCAGCATCAGAGCAGAATGTACATTTGGCACAAAGACATTGCATAGGTGAACAAACCTTACATGAGGGGGATTAACTATTTATTTCATACAATATTAGTTTTTTGGCAAGCCCTCTTTCACGTTCCTTGCGATAATAAATGACCCGGCTTTAAAAATCAACTATTGCAAATCCTTTTGGTAAAAAATGTGAAAAGCTAATACACCATCTCTACAGAGTTGCCTTTGATTGCACCAAGAACAAACAGCCACTTCTTACAACTGATTCAGCAAATTATGTATTTATTAAATAGGTAAAACAAAATTATAGCTGTCCCTTTTCAATATTTAAATTTTAAAAAATGATAATGTCTTTAAAATACACAAAACATGAATGCAGGAGCTGGTGTGATAGGAGAGAACCTTATTGCACATAATTAACAGATACAGAATGTCTGGTTACTAGTAATTTCCTTCTAGCTGAGTAAGGAAATAATTTAATCATGTTGATCAAATTAATCCCATGAGCTCAGTGTAACATTATGCTTTTTTTAAAAAAATCTGCATTAACTGATAAGAAATCATGGTGAAATCATGGTTCCCAACCTTGTTTAGGTATCCCTAATAATATTCAAAAAACTGGTGTGACTATAGTAAATGGCTTTATCCGGCATTTCAGCAGCACTATTGCAAATTGCTGGTGTTCATTAAAAAAACATACTCCTTATTTAAAACAGAAACAAAAAAAAATCAAGGCAAACTCCATGTTTAACTTCACCACAACTAGGTAGGTATTTTTATAAAGCCACATAAGAAATGTAAGTCACATAATCCTTAAATAGTCTAATCTTAAAAAGCTAACTGCAAATTATCATGATTTGCCCCAAAATCCCCAAGTGCAACATCAGAAATATGCAGGTAAAGATTTTCTTTTTTTCTAAGTTATGATTTTATTTGGTAATATATCATTTGCCTTGTCAGTCTTGTCAGTAAAATCTTTTGTGGGATTTTTCTATTGTTCTCCTTGAACTACTTAGAAAAAGCACTGAACTACCTTCTGTGCTATCTCAGGTAGTTTCCTGGTAATGAGGTGATATAATTTAACACTTACCATAATACACTTTATCCATCTATTGTTTGCTAAATAATTCCTGCAATAACACTTTTATTCTTTCCATAATTCTTTAGGGTAATTCTGGGGGAATAATATTTTTACTGCAGTGATTGATGTCAGATTCTGCAGCATGAATGGGCCCCATGAACACAGGTTATTGATAAGCATAAAAAAAGCAGCATGAAAAGAATATCAGGGATCAAAGGGTTAATATCATTTTATGAGGTTGTAAAAATCTACCTCAAGATTCTTGTGTTAGCAATATTCCTTGTGTAAGATGTATGTTATTAAAACAAGTAGCAGCATCTGAATTAAAGTGACAGTATGATGGATGACTACTGAAGTGGAATCAGAGTCGTTTGCAGCATTTTGGGCTAGATGTGGGAATTCTGCCTCAGAGGGAGGGAGCTTGGCAGACGCATTGATTCTAGGCTGACGCATGTTCATAAATATGCCCCCAGAGAGGTGTGGCCTAGCAGAATTTACAAAATTATGTTCATGAATTATTTAACATTTATTTATGGATGCTATATTTAAACAGCATTTGCAAAGGTGAATGGGCCAGAGCATATATAGTGATCTTTAGATAATGCAAATTCTGCACAAGGCAGAGAGATTGTGCACACTGCATAGAGATGCTAAGTCTATCAGAACTAGATAAGTAATGTGTCAGTGCTGTGGCTTAATACACTACAGATCTGCTACACTTAAGGGAAATACCGGACAAGTTGGCAATTTTAGCCCCTGCAAAAGTAATCTTCTAAGCACTTGGCATCGGTTGTTATAGGTGGTGATGAAGATCCTCTCTTCAATATACCAACTCAAAACTTAAGGTTACTGAGCACATCATTACAATACATGCAAAAGACTATGGACCAGATCTTCTGCTGTTGTAAATCAGCATGGCTCCTTTGATAACAATGGAGCTATGCTGATTTACACACGCTGGGAATCTGGCCCTATGTTATTGCAACACCACGGGTGCACAATTAAGCACTCAAAAGGCAGGGAATGCAAACGTTAAGCTGTCAAGTGAAGCCCTAATCTTGTCCCTAGTGTTTGTGTATCTTATCACACATTATTTTATTGTGTCGTCACATTATTTCACATTCAATTAATTCAACAGACGACAGTACATTTTTCTCTACTAGATACACATAAATAGCAACCTACATTAATGTGTGCATGTACAGCAAACCAAGTATGTGAAAATCACCGAGCAGATGAACTGCACAAAGTGAATCATAGTAAAACCAAATGTTAAAGGCGAAGTACAGTATAACAAAATAGGGTATCACAGTAAAGCACTTTATCTCGATGAAGAAGGGTTTACAACTGAAGAACATGAAATCTTTCAATTACTACATTTCTATCTGTAGTGCTTCATTAATACAGTCCGCTGTGAGTAGAGTGCTCTGTAGGACCACTACATTTCTTGCTCTGGAAAAGACAGATTTTTTTTATTTCCGACTACAGAGCAATACTGATAATAATAATACCGCGTTCTTATACAGACAGCTTAGTTTCACTTTTGAAGTTGGAAACATCTTTTTGCTTTTCAGATCCCTACAGGCTAGCCTGAGACTAGCCACAGCCCTGAGCAAGGGAAGGAGCATAAGATTCACACCCCAGGAGCAGCCCCAGGCCGCAATGTGATCAAAGGTTTCAGAGGGGTAGCTGTGTTAGTCTGTATACTCTCCCCTGAGTTACAGCCTTTCCTGCTTTCTCCTTGCTCTGGAGAGGAAGTGGTTTTCGGCTGGTATATATCAAGAGAAAATGATGACACCCCCTCACATCAGTCAAGCTGTCCTGACCAGTGAGTGAGGGGTGAAGCCCAGGCTCTGTCGGCTCCCAAACCCTCCTTGCCTACCTGCTCCAGGGAGGGAGGAAGCAGATGAGAAGTCCCATTTATTCCTGTGTGCCCAGGCTCCAGGATTTATTAGCATAGGTAAGGGCATAAGGGAGGCTTCTTATTGTCATATATCAGGGTTGGCCAAACTGTGGCTTGCAAGCCACATGTGGCTCCTTTACCATTAGAGTGCGGTTCGCGGAGCCCCCCAAACCTCCCATTCTCCACCCACTGACTGGAGGCAGGGGGAGCTCAGAACCTCTGCCTTGCAGCGGGATGGTGCAGTAGGGACTTCTGCCCAGAGGGGAGGGGAGTCTCAGGGCTTCTGCCCAGTGAGGAGGGGAGTCTTGGGGCTTCTGCCTGCGGGGAGCACCTGCCAGGGCTTGGGGCTTCAGCAGGAGCAGGGCTGAAGGCCCAACCCCTGGCTCCCGGCAGGTGTGCCTTGGCTCTTGAACTTCTGAAGATTGTATGTGGCTCGGAGGGCCAGTAAGTTTGTCCACCCACTCCATATATTATTATTATCTGTATTATCCTAGTGCCTAGGAGCCCCCATTATGGGGTCAGGACCCCATTGTGTTAGGTACTGTACTAGGCACATTGTCCCCTTTGAGTTGATGGAATTATGTCTTTGGAATACATTTTCCATTGAATGTTGTCCATTTTCTTCAAATAAATTCTTTATGAATACATTATTTTAATTATTTGACAAGCTCTGTAGATCGAATCTGCCTCACGGACACCTCCCCCCCCATGCAGTACGGAAGTACTATTATCCCCATTTTGTAGATGGAGAACTGAGGCACAGAGAGATTAAACGACAGATTACATGCAGCTGGGGATCAGAAAGGACAGATGTTACCTCAGGGCTGAGGGCAGCCATCACTCAGTCCTTTTTCCCACATAATGCTCCCTATGCCAGGGGCTGTAAGTGGCGGGTTTTGTATCATCAGCTGAGCAGCTGTGCATCACCCAGGATTGGATCCAAGCATGTTTGCAGCTGCTTTGAACCATCAGAGCAGCACTAAGCAGCCAGAATGGGGCAAAGGAGCTGACCCATAAGGCACATATTAAGTTTCTGTTCTGTGCTTTCCTGAGCTCTTAGAATCAGATTTCTGGTGGGAATGCTCCTGATGCTGAATTCAAGATTCACTTTACATGAATATTCTCTAATATCCACTTAAAATTAGCAGAATGAAAGTAATATTAAATTTTATATGATTGAAAATTTCATTCACTGAGTTACTCTATAGTGTGGTGAAGAGGAAGAAAAGTTGCATTACGTCCAAAACAACTTACCATGAAAATGGAGGCCCATATGATCCCCTCTGCTTTTTGCCCCAGAGGGAATGAAATGTTTGCTCCTTTGGCCAAACCCCCACTAGAGGGAGGGGGTTTGAGCCTAAACAGTAGCACCTCCTTGCATCTTCAGTTCTGTAGGAGTCCATATGTTTCAGTTCTGTGGTTTCAGGTAATGTCTGGTAGCGGGGTAGATTTGACCCTCCAAAACTTTGGATTTGCTACTGACAGACATTTCATTCTCCTCATTCTAGAATTACCTCATACCAGCCCCAATGGAAGAAAGGGATGGGAAGCCAACACTGAGACTGACCATTCCCCTCCTCCATGTATTGAATCTCTCTTGTGTGTGGTCCCACCCAACCCTTGCAGGCTGTATGCATTTGGGTTAGGGAGGACACATCTCTTGTCCACTCCACACAGTTACAAAGCCCATGCTGCGATGATTCAGAACATCATCTTCCTGGTCTCAACAGAACGCTTTTTGCGGGATGGCATGATATGGTCCTTTCAATTTAGTGAATTCATAGACTGGCTTGGCAAACTACAGTCTGAATACACAGTGCTCTGTTCTAACTCCATCCAACAACCTTGCAAATCTGATATGAAAAAATTAAAAGTTTTCTCCTTGAAGGAATTTTTTAAAAAGCGTTTCCTCTACTTCATAAGAAACATATTGTTTCTATTGAGGATTACAGCACAATTTTCTCCAGTTACTGTATTTTGGGAATCAATTCATCAAATGTGAAAATGTTCCCACCAGAAATCTGGGAACTGGTACAGCTCTTCACTCTGTTCCACCAAGGTTTAATTTTAATAATGTAGAATTTTTCGGCTGCCAAAGGTGACTTTTGAAAATGTTTTTTGCTCTGGATTTGTATCTCCATCTGTGCCAACGTAGAGGATTGTCATCCAAAATCTTGGTACCAGTAGCAATTGTGTAGTATCAAGTAGCACTCTTGGCAGCAGACACAATTAAAGCTTTTTTATTTCACTTAAAACTACATATTTATGCATATATGTATTTATTTATTTTAACAAGGCAAAATGTCTGCTCTTCTCTCTTTGTTACTTTCTCTAATGAATTAATAATTCTATTCTGCAGTTGTATGACAAATATGATCTGGTAGTCAGGTCCAACTCTCAACTTTTCTAAAGTTTGGGGGTGTTTGGATATGTCTGACTTTGGCTTGGACCCTTGTCCTACCTAGAGGCAGTCTATTTTGATTTTTTCAGCATATTTTTCCTCTTCTGCATCTGCTGTTCATCTGGAACCAAGTCCTGTCTCTTGTCTAATTGAAGAGGTGAACTGGTAAGAGTTAGACTATGATTTCTGCTCTCTGCTTGAGTGGCAGAAAAGAAGTAAATTGCCTCCAAAAAATGTAAGAGAGATTTGGCTTTCAAGACAGTGAAATTACCCAGTGCTAAATGAATCTCTCTCAAAATATTGAATGCCAAGGAAATAAACCACAAATAAATGGGATAGTGGATTTCAGTGATCAGAAATCACCTTATTCAAAGACTGGTAAGTTTCCACCCTCAAAGTTTTTTCCATTTTCACTTTATTGACAATTAGACATGTGGCTGAGGGGAAAAATTCAGATCTGGATTCAGCTCTGCATTTCCAATACGTCTCTCCCTCTTTAAACTTTGGGACCAGTTATGCAAAGTTCTGAGTGCCTCATTCAAGGTATCTGAGAGCTCAGCACCACTCAAGATTGGGCCTTTTGGTGAATACAAGCTTCTGGCCTGTCTTTCTTTCGGTTAATTTTTCAATATTACCGGACGATACAGTACTGTTTTCCTTGTCCTAGAAGTATATATTATTTTTTGGCTTAGTCATTAATAACTAGTATAATTACAACTTCTTAGTGTGGATGTAAACTACAGAGGAATCTATTCTATGGATATTCATTAAATTCTATGCACATGTTGAAGCCAATCATGAAAGGTCTTCACACCAACCCTCAAATTGTTTACCATTCCTTTATGTTAACAATGAAAATCTGACAGTTTTTTTAAAAACGGATCAATATATTCCAGTTTCAAAGAATGGTGATAGCCATGGACTGAGTTCTAGAATGCTGACTGATTTCTAGTAAAATAAACAGTACAGAATTAAAGCTAGAACTTGTTCTATATAATTAGTACAGAAAAAGTTGCTCAAAATATATCATAGAGGCTAGTTCGTTGACCTAGTAGTAATGTTCGACACTGACATGTAGTGGGAGACCCACATCAGTTTGCTGAACTTGTACACTTGAGTCTCCACAAGCAATGGGCCTGTAGCCCTAGCAGCATGTTCAACCCCTGAAATAGATGGGTGTGGCATGAATTTTAGTCAGTGACTCTCTCTTTTGACCAGTTATGGATGGGAATATCACCGGGCTCTTGATGGAGCCTTGTCTGGTCCTACTCTGCTGGAAGGAAAGGCCTTGATGGTGGGTGGGTGAGTGAAAGGTAAAAATGGGGGATGTTAGGCTCTCAAGTGATTTTGCAGGAATGCATTTATAAAGGTGCATTTCATCCCAAAAGGTGGGTGTCAAAGTTCTTTGTAAACTATTGGACAGATCCTGAGTTAGTGTCCATCAGCATAGCTCCTTTGAAGTCAGTGGTGCTACATCCACTTACATCTGGTTCTGTGTAACTCCTGTACCAGTGAGATGCACCCACTGGTGCCTTAGATGGCAAAGATACTGAAGAAAGCTCCCTCCCTCTTGAAAAGCGCATGGGATTTTAATGTCCATACGCAGCAGACAGGACTTTGTTTTAAAGATTTCATCTGAAAGGCCCATGCACTGCACAGGAATCAAATTATTGACCACTTTGAGGTTCAGTCCTGGTGGTAATGCACAGAAACAGAGTTGCAGAAAAGAAGTATGATTTTGAGGGGGGGCAGATAGAAGAGGGAACTTGTGAAACTAGCTGGGAGTTTTCAAACTTTTTGTCCTGTAAATTCAACCCAGTTTTCACCCCAAGAGTGATGACATTTAAAACAAAACAGCCACAGGGATTCTTCTACCTAAAAGGAAGCTTGTACTACAGTCTGTGTGAAGGATATATGTCAGTGCTCTTCATAAACCTTGTCTAAGGCCCATTGAAGTCAATTGAAAAACTCTTGTTGAGCTCATGGGCTTTGGGTCAGATCCTGTGGATGAAATTCTGGCCCCGTTGACTTTAAAGGGGCCAAGATTTCACCCATTATGTAGTCTATGGTATTCTTTGCCCTCCCCTGCACTTTGGTCTCCTATTTTCAGTCTCCCTGTGCTTGTTTTTTTCCCACTCTACCTGCTCCATTTATCACCTTGTATTTTCCACAGTTGTATTGCCTTCTGAGTCATCTCTGATCCTTTAGTCAGCATCTTTCCTGAATGAAATCCAAACCCATTAACAATCAAGTGTGAGTCAAACTTTCACACTCCAAGGTTACAGATGGATGCAAAATTAGACAGAACAAGATTTTGCCTCACCAAAGAGACAATCCAATAACTGTAGTACGCCCAATAGCTCTCATTTACCCTATGGTCAATTAGACATACAAATGAAACCAACCAAACATTAAAATGTTCACAAGAATGGGACTAACGCAACAGTCTGTACACATGTGTAATCCCCATTGACATCAATTTGCATGCGAAGGCCTCGCACTATGAGCCACAAAAACCTTCAATTTCCAGAACTGATCATAAATTAAAACACGTTCATACCTTTGTTGTAAAGGAATTCAAATCTCTGAGCTATGTCATTTGTTAGCACAGCCATACTAGACAGGTGAACCAACACTGTACTCTTAGAACTTGATCCCTCAATAGGAATGTTGTGATTTGTTTCAATAGGTGTGGATTTGGGCCTACAGAAGCAAATCCAGCCCTCTATTCTACAGCTGTGAAAACCCCTGTGGTAGGAGAACCAGTATAGCTCAGGTATGCCAGAGGTGGGGCTGGGTAATGGAAGAGGCCCCTTGTGTGGCAGTGTACAGGGGGCAGAATGGGGTAGGGCATGGATAAGGTCGGGCAGAGCAACAGGATCCAATATTGTATGTATCTTCCTTTCATCCTCAAGGGAGATGGGGCACATAAGGGCTCCTGCTGGCTATTCCAGCAATAAGATGATGTTGCCTGTTTGAAGCAGCTCTGCAATTGCTCCATAGCTAAGGGAGGTAAGGAGAGTTAGGAGAGGGATTCTGCCTCATAACAGGATGCTGGCCCTTTAAGGGCAGCCATTCAGCGTGGTTGTAGGTGCAGTACTGCCAACCCCAAGAGTTAAAAAAAGCCTAAGACAGAAACCAAAAATTCATGAGCTTCTCTAAAAAGAATAAATCATGGGGTTTTGATCTGCCTTCCGGTTCCTGATCTCCCCCTGCCACTCCAGTGTGGGGGAGGCAATTAGGGATTGAAAATTAAACCATAAACACATACAAAATGTGCACACAAATATGCAGGCCCCAGCTCCCCCTTCCCCTGCCACCTCATTCCCCTGTATGCCTGCTCCTTTCCCACCACTGAGCAGAGCCCTCTCTCACCCTACAGTCCTTTCTTCACACAGACACCCCTAGCAGGCTATAGCAGGCTCCCATTTCCTCATCTCCCACCTGCCACCCTTACATCTCCTGTAGCTACCTCTAGCCTGCGGGGAAGGGGGAGACTTCAACTGGGCTCCAGCCTCCATTGATTCCCACCTCCTATGGTCTGGTGGGGTGAGGTCTCTGATGCCATGCTCAGAGGAGGGGCAGCTCCTCTGTGACCTGCCCTGCTGCAGGCCTCTGCTTAGAGCCCAGGGGGTTGCCAGCGGATGGCAGGGAGCTTTTGCTGCCAGCACAGGTGACACAGGCCTCTAGTGACAAAAGGGGAAAACTGAGGCTGCTTAGGCAAAATTCCTGAGGTGGCACCATATATCGTAAGAGCCCTCCCTGAAGAGAGCCCAATATCATGATACAATAACATCGAAACACTCGAAAGTTGCCAGAGGGAGCATACGATGGCGATGGACAAGGCCCACTGGGAGAAGCAGGATATAGAAGTTTCATGTGCTCAGTATGAGGGAGAAGCCATTTGCCAGTAGATTCCTAGGCATAAAGATATCCAGGGTCTGAGTAATCCCCACATGAGGTTCCTGGAGCTGAGAGAGAGTTTGGGAAAAGGGCCTGTGGCAGAGCCAGAGTAGGAAGCAGCATCAAAAAGTACCTTTCTACAAACCACTAGCAGAAGATAATGGGCTAAAAGCATTTCTGCATTTGATTTATACCCTGGGCCATATCTACAATACCTTTAATGGGATTGCCAGGGTGCAAGAGTGATGAATTTGGCCCTCTGTCTATAAAATCTTCTAAAAGGGCATGAACATTTAAGTTCATCTTGTTTGCCAATGATGGTATTGAGCCTCCTTCCACTGAAGTCAATGGCAAAGCTCCTACTGACTTCAATGGGAGAAGGATTGGGCCCATTGCTAATAAAAAATGTACAGTATGAAAATCATTTCCATTATTAATAAAAGAAATTGTGGACGTTTCATCAGTTTCAAAACCTCTGTGCAATCATTATCCACAAAACCATCACTAGGAAAGCTGAACAGATGAAAAGGTGAAGGAACAGTCGGACTGTACAGGCAAACAGGGGCATTGAGAAATGCAAACCTCAGGCTCCTCGTGTCCTTATCCAAAGTACAAACTTTCCTGTCAGCAATAAATCAAGCAGTTTATGGAGCTGCAATATTTACACTCTAATTAAAATATCATAAAGCCAGACCCCTTCAGTTTGTAAAAAGAAGAACTCAGGATCTGCTACTGAAATGTGGCGTTAATCAGTAACTCCTAATGATCTGCTTCATGGCCTTAGAGGTTATACGCTTATTCAGCTACATATAGCAAACAAGATAATGAGAGAAAGTGGGTGAAGTGCAAGGGAATACGCTACAGTTAACACATGGCTCTGCTAACATTGTGCACTGTCTCTAGCCCTTTCCATATACACTTCACATTTTATTTTCTCATTTTTACAAGGCAATAGATGTATAATGTAGAGAGCTTGGATAATACATTACATAGAGAATAATCCTGAGATGCTTTCCGCATGTGTAAGTCCCAAAGAAGCCAAACACAACCAAGGAGAAACACCTGCTTTTACCTTTATATGGTCAGAGCTTATGTGCTATCCACATTTATGGAAAATGAGCCTTGAGACTCAGCGTTTCCATGTGAGTCTCTTTGACTTCATTAGGGAAACAGCTGATCTCTGAATCTGCCCATTTCTGCTAATGCAGTCGAGACGGGCTCTCCACAGAACAATGGGGAAATTAAAGCATATACAGGACCAAACAGCATAGAATATAAAAATTAGGAAACAATATGTTTTATGTTTAAAACAGTACTCCAGCTGCAACAAAATCAGTCCGAGCTCTGAGCTCTCTCCTGCCGAGATGCTAAATCACCTCCTTCCCCTGCCACATACAAAGTAGCAAAAGTCCCAAAAGGCTCTGCTGGTTTCCATATTCACCCCACAGTGCCAATAGTCCAAGCTCTTTGTGAAACCTTCCATTTTGCCTCCTCAACACAGAGAAAAGAGCCACAAATCCTCTCCTCAGCTACTAAACCTTCAGGGTTTTCTTTTTTCCCCATCTCATTTATAGTACCAAGACCTTCAACCTTCCCTACAAATGGTGTGATCTGACACCTTCTCAGATATGAAACCATTCACTGGTGACACAAGCCCAAATCACTCTCCCAGGTGGCAAATTATCACTTTTGGGTATTATTTACTTCAATATGCAATTTAATAATATTCCTTCTGGACCAGATCCTCAGCTGGTGTAAAACAATTGGAACAATTTACTACAGGCCGTGGTGGATTCTCCATCACTGACAACTTTCTAAACGGATGTTTTTTCTAAAAGGAATTATTTTGGGGAAGTTCTATGGCCTGTGGGGTATAGGAAGTCAGACTATATGGTCACAAGGATCCCTTCTGGCCTTGAAATCTATGAATCTATGCAACCTACCACTTATCCCAACTGAGTATCTAATCCTCTGTTTTTAAATATCTGTTCATGCCCTTCACCAGGCTACAGAAATGACAGTATGTTGCAGATATCAATTATAATAGGTGATAGAAATCAAAGGGTCCTAATGCAGAATGTTTGGTCTAGCTCAACACACAAGATCCAGCTTATAGGAAAACCTCAGTATGTGTTGAATACTTTCAAAGAAGCCTCAGGCAGCTTCTAATCTTGTACCCATAAATTTGCATCTTCCATCAACTGTTGTTGAAACTAACAAAAATGTAGAATTGTGCTCACAGAAATAGTTAGATGTCTGCAGTCTATCATCTGCACCCACAATTTTTTAAGTGTTTAGTTGACCATGGGTGCAATACTGCAGGTGAAAAATTAGAGACATAAAAAAATCCCCACCCCCCAACCGTCAGTCTTTTATTTAAGTCTTTCAACCATTCAAAAAGAACCAAGAAGTCATTATTTTAAGTGGATATGAATTGTGTTATTTCTGTTACCAGTTATATGATGCTGTCCAGAATGTGTCATTAAAAGATCCAGCTAAATTATAGTTTTTGACTCATGTATTCCCAGTTCATATATTTCTGTAAGTATTTCAGATTCATAAGCATTAATGGGAGTCACAGGTGAGTATTTATATGAAAATAGACACTTGCAACAGCAATTATATGTCTTGGTTAATTATAACAATTACAAAAAATCTAGCCATTTCAGATAAGAGAATAAACAATTATTTTAAAAATTGACTCTGGAGAGAGAGCATGGTGTTATGCTAAGATATATAGCAGCATAAATAATGGAGACCTAACCGGTGGTGGGAGCAAATGTAACAGGTTCAGAGAGCCTTTAAAATTGTTGATGAGTGAATGTGTTTTACCTAATTTTAGAACTACTCAAACATGGTGGCTTGACCTCAACAGGCTATAAGGTCTGCATTCCATTTGCAGACATGATGCAAAAAGAGCTGAGGGGGAGAGAACAACTGTATGAAAAAATAAACAGTATTTAGCGCTCTGTCCTTCAGGTGCTGAACAGAGTTGGGTGAAATTTTCCCTCAAAACTTTTTTCAGTAAAAAAATGCTTTTTTTCACTAAACCAATTTTTTCACAGAAAATGTGGGCTTTCTGGGGCTGGGGTGTGGGGGAGGTTGTCAGAGAACTGAAAACCCGAAAAACAAAAGTTTTTAGCCACAACTGAACATTATTCATTTTTTCCCCAGTATTCAGCTGAAAATTCTTGGCCTGGTGTCTAAATTTTCAGTGGAAACCCCCTCCTCCATTTCTCACCCAGCTCTAGTGCAGGTACTCCCGGAAATACCCCATTTGTGCAACCATAGAACAAAATTGAGATGTATAGCTTTTGTGAACACACAAATACCACTGGAGAGGTTTGCAAAGCTTCCATTAGGCAAACCCATCTCTTAAAATAATGTGCTTTTATAACAGCCTTCTTCCCCTAAGAGAAGAATTGTGCTCTACTGCACTAGAAGTGTTTCTGCCAGATACTAAGACCATTTCTCCAGGTAACAATATACCAATGTACCGACCACACGTCATCTACATGCATCACTACAGTTTTTGGATTTGTCTCACACAGATATGCCCCACTCACTAGCCTTTCTGGATTTCACAAAGTAACCATGAGAGCTATTGTTCCAAACCATTTCCAAAGGGAGCAGTTGAATGACAGCCCATAAAATATAGGGGTTTCATTAATTTAAAATATGGCCTGGTTTGAACTGCCTGTTAGCAAATAACCATACTTACAATTTAATTCCATTTTGAGACTTGTGCTTTTACCATTTAAGCTACTGTTTATCTTAATGACAATCTCACAATAATCTGTACTTTGTTCTGATGGCCATGTTGCTTGTGCCAAAGACTAGTGACCTATTGAAGTAAGCATATTTTCCTATCACCTCCAGGTTTGGACAGGCTCAGGACAGCAACACTGGAAATAACCATGATCGATCTCTCTCTCTCTCTCTCTCTCTCCCTGTGTATGTGTGTGTGTCTGTGTGTGTTTAAAAGGACCAGTAATCAAAGCAACTTTCTTAAAAGTTCAGGCATTTTCTGTGATGCTGCTGTCTAATCAGCTACAAATGGTGCTTAAAACCCCCCACACATAACAAAAGTCTGTGTAAGTTTCTGCTGGAGTTTCTCAAAGCCAAAGCAGTCCTTTCTTGCTTTTAATGAAATTCCTTTCTATTTCTTCAGGTATGACTCCCCTTGGACATGCAGGGCATATTTTCTCCTTGAGTTAGGACAGCTTATGACAAATAATGATGAGGAATCAATAGACAGGAGGGAAATATTGGGTGAGAGGCTGAATGAATCTCAGAGATAAATTATTGACCACAGGCATGGCCCTCTCTCCTTTCTCTTATATGTTCGTATTCCATCTCACTAACAACCTGAAAGAAAATCAAATATTTTGTTTGGGGGCTTCACTAATATCAGCAACTTTTACTATCTTAATGGCATTTTTATTGATCTCAGCTTTAATGGGAGCTGTATATATTTGATGTTGGTCATTTAAAGTAGATGTGAGTAATAGACTTTCCCAGTGAGGATCATAAAGCAGCCCCTTGTCTGGCAACCGCGGGAAGCAAATAGAAGACAGCATTTAATCTACTGTTCTACTGCAGTTATCAGGGGCTGAGAGGGGAAAAAATAAAATGTAAAGGTTGGCTCCTTTTTTTTCCCGGTGCCGACTCTCAGGCACACTGGTCATCAGCAAACTAACAACAAAAGGCCATTGGCGCAATGACCTTGGCTGTGGCATCACGCACTAGAGGAAAGAAATGAAGCCATTAGACTGAGGCGGGAGAACAGGTTATAAATCAAGCCATTTCCAATAAGCTGCCGTAATGGTCATCCATCATTGCCAGCCACAGCGCACAGCAGACCATGGAGACATTGGAGCTGCTAAAGCTGAGACATAAACAATAATAATCCGGGCTTGATGTTTCAGCCCTTCAGGAAATTTAGGAACATTTGCTTTTCTTTTGTTTGTCAGAGGTGATATTTAAAGCGTAAGATGTAATAAATAGAGGATAGTTGACATATCAGTACAGTTTACAAGCACTGCATTCTGGGTGTGATTAAAGGAGGCAGAGAGAGAAGTTGAATACCAAAAATATCCAGAGCTTCTTTGATACAGAATCCTCTTCCCAGCATGATAAATTTAACCTTTCAGGTACATTACACCCAATTTATTTTATTTTATTTGAAAACAAAGGTGAATTTCTTCACACATTTTCAATACACTCACAGCACTAAGCAGTTCTTTTGGGCAGTGGAGGGAAAGTGATTAAAACCTGTAATTAGGTAACATGTGGGTAAGTGGCATTAGATATGCATGGACTGTACATTTTAATAACATTTTATTGATCATTTTTAGTGGCAGAATGTTACAGCAGATAAACTATTTATGACAAACATCTCAGGGATAAAAAAATATATACATGTGCAAACAATTTTTAAAAACCAAACAAATAGGCTTCCAAATTTACACAGGAACCAGGTCAAATAATTTGGGGAAAATAATTATATACTGGTCAATCTTTTGCTATAAACAGGAGTACCGCTTTTGAGCCTTAATGTACATTATAGACATCAACATTTTTCTCCTGCTAATTTTCACAATTTACTTTGGTGCTATGGAATAAGAAAATTGTACAGTGTGCAATTTGTTAATTTATATGTTCCCACCTTGTTACAAGGCACTGTATACTCTATTTTGCTTTATTAAACTGAAAGACACCCATGTTCAACATGTCCTACTTTCCATTCTAGCAAAGAGAAACATTATGCCCTTATGATTTGGGGTGGGGATTTGCAGGACAGGAGTGCACCTCTAGAGGCATACGAAGGAGCCAGTAATGGCATTCAGCAGTCCATTTCATGACAGGATGTAGGAAGACCCTATGTGGTGATACTGAGCAGCACATGATGGTTTTAATTAGTCTGCGAACTGGACAAACTACAGAGACCTACACGGTTTTATCTGTATCCAGTGTCTGCACTACAAGTTTCATAGACCCATAGGCTGAAATCCTAGCCTCATGGAAGTCAATGGAAGTTTTGCCGTTGACTTCAATGCGGACCCAGGTTTCACCCATAGACTCTAAGGCAGAAAAAAGTATTAGGATCTTCTAGTCCGACACAAGAGATGGAATTTCACCAAGCAATTCCTGCATCAAGCCCATAGTCTCTTTGTGCATGAGAGATACAGTGGGCTCCAGAGCCAGCTATCCTGACGGCAATGCATTCTGCAGCACTTCTTACATCTGTCCCAAAAAAGGAGGAGCATCTGCTCCAACACTGCTAGTTGCTGATAACAGGGGGGGGTAGAGTCTGGCTAAAAATGCTCCTTTGAGAGTGTTTAGCATCATCAGTGCCGTGAGCAGAGCCCATGCCAAGTACACAAAGGAGCTTTCTGTCCATATGCCTACCTTCTCCTGCCTAGCTGTGATGAGAAAGAGCCTCTCTGTGCCCTCTCCTTCCTGTAATGCAACTGCACAAGGCATCCCAGAATGTTATCCTTATACTGTAAACTATCATACCTGGTTTAAAAATATATTACAGGACATTAATACAAACGGAGGGCTTGGGAGAATTTTATAATCCACAAGAGATGACAGTCATAGGTTATGATGTCATTCAAAACCACTTGATAATATAGAGTATTAGCTTGCAATATTCCAAAAGCAGCTATTAAACTAAATGTAGATGAGGAACATGTTGCTAGAACACCACAAAATATTGTGAAGAGCAGTTCTCAGGAATATACTGCCTCAAACCCATTTAGTTAGTGACTGTGTATTATTCATTATGCTCAAATGCGGGGAGAAAAAAATCAAATATGTCAGTCCTTTGGAGGTGCTTATGCTGAGGATTTAATACAAAATCATGAAGATGAGAAAAATAAAAAAGAGAGAGAAGCCAATCAAACAGTGAGGTAATCCAGCAAAAAAAAAAAAATGATCTATGTAAACGACAACAATTCTAGACAGAAATAAATCAGTTGCAGCCATTTAAGGGAATTTGGTTGCATTAACTTTCTTTTTATACTAAACTTACAAGCAATAAAAAGAGAAAATGTAAACACCCATTCCTACACTTTTGTAAGTCACCATTCTCAAAACAGAGTGCTTTAATTACAATTCCAGATCAGGGTATGGCTGGGTGGCGTGATATACTGGAGATCGATATCAGCAAAAATAATTTTTCCCCCACTGAAAAAATGATACTATCAATGACATTTGTTAAGACCTATTAAAATTGCCAAATGTAAATGTTTTTGTAGGATGCTTAATCTGAGATATTTATTCATTTCGGTTCCAGGTAAAGGTATATCAGTTACCAGAACTGTGACGGTGATATTTTATTATTTTACATAGTGCTCTATTGCAATAGGGTGTTGTGCAGTGCTTGATCTGTGCCAAATATATACATGCCCTGAAGAGCTTCAAATCTAACAGAATAAAGAATATACAGTAGTACATTCCCACACAGCTCATATTCAGAGTGGGATTTGGCCTGTGTAATGGGAATGCTTCATTAATTTGGTGTGTTTGGGAAAAGGCCTGGATGAATCCTACCAAATGCAAGATGATTAATTTAAGAATCAGATTTCTGACATCAACCTCTTGGGTAAAGCAGGATACTGTCCATCCAGAGCGTGATACAAAGACCATTGAAATCAGTGGAAAGACTTCCATTATCATCAAAGGGCTTTGCAAGAAGACCCCCGTCACTAGTTTAGGGGCACAATCAATGCTCCTTGCTCAGGCAAAATTCCCACTGGGCCAAATCCTGCTCTGAGACACAGCTATGATCTCAACAGCCCAGTTTGTTGTTTAAGGTTTGGTATGGCACACCACTAAATCCTCATTCTCAGCACACCGTGGCAGCCTGACATGAGCTGGCCAAGAACTTTTGGCTGGCATGCATTTTTTACGGTTCGTCTAAATATTCTTTTATAGTTAAACATTTGAACATGTTTTAATACAGATGTAATAGATTGTTTTCTCATGAGCTGCTGTTTAAATACTCATTTATAATAAATATTTATAAATAAAATATTAATTGCTTAAAATGACATTTTAATGTGGTGCTAAGCGTCCAAGGAATGCTGTGCTACATGAAGTAATCTCTGCTTGGGATTTGTGAACTCGGAGGCAGTGATGCCATCAAGTTAGAGTGCTATGAATAATATCTGCCTCAGGAACCTTCAGAGAGAGTTCATGGGTACAGTAAAAGTAGTAAGTAACAAGGCTGCGCTGAGGGAGAGTATTCCCCTATCTTTAAGGCTGTAGAAATGAGTGATGATAGGGATCTGAAGAGCAAATTGCATTCAGAGATTGATAGGCTTATAGGACTATAGTTGGTTGGATTAGAAATCAGGATTCTGGTGGCAATGTCAAGATAAAGAGGAGAACTTGCCAAGATATTTACTAATACCATTTCTTTTTTGTATATGCTGTATGTCAACATCCATGGGGGGGGAGGCTTTTTTTTACGAATTTGAGTCTAAAGAAATTCACCCAGTAATTTATATTTTTATTCTTTACTTCCTCTCCTAGACTGTGCAGGGTTGCTGTATTTCAGCCCAGAGGCAGGTGCACTTTACTCTTGAGAGAAGTGATTACAGTGTATATAGTAAAGTAAGGGTATGTCTTCACTACCCGCCGGATCGTTGGACAGCGATCAATCCAGTGGGGATCGATTTATCGCGTCTAGTCTAGGTGCGATAAATCGATCCTTGAGCGCTCTCCTGTCGACTCCTGTACTCCAGCTCCGCGAGAGCTGCAGGCAGAGTCGATGGAGGAACGGCAGCAGTCGACTCCCCGTGGTGAAGACACCACGCTAAGTCAATCTAAGTACGTTGACTTCAGCTACGTTATTCACATAGCTGAAGTTGTGTAACTTCGATCGATCCCCCTCCCCACTCCCCACTGTAGACCAGGGCTAAAAGAAGCATTTTGGGATCCTTTGAGATAAAAAGTACCATATAAACACAATTCATTATTATTATTACTTTGATTATATTGGTATATTATGGATGGGATTTTTAAAAGCACTCATTGTTGGCCTAACTCCAAACGTCAGTGGGAGCAATGTCAGACGAAGCCTGAGTGCTTTTGAAAATCCATCTTATACATGTTGTGTGCCTATCAATGTATTTGGGTATACAGATGTACAATATTTTTGCAGGAGCTCTGCATACTTTTAGAATCCAGTGTTATTATTGAAAAAAAAGATACAAATAAAACCCTTCCATCACATCACGCCAGTTTTCATCAACGGTGTTCTGGAAACCTACACCCCAGAATTTCAGCTCTAGGCCACTGTTGGAAATTGACCTTGTGTACATCTGTCTACAAAATATATTTGTATTTCTTTGGTTCAGCCTTGGTGATAACTGAAAAGGTCATCTGTTGCAAGAAACTTGTATGACTGCATTATGAAAAAGTGTTAAGGCTGCACAATAATACTACTCCATGCTCATGACAGCCAGAGGAAAATGCTGCATTTAGATCCAAATGACAAGTGGGCTGAGGTCCACAATGCACCTTCAAAAGGTGCCAGTGTCAATTACCTTGGAGCATCTCTGACAGTTTCTGACAGGCCCGTGAGAAAGTACCATATTTAATCTATTTAAAACTAGACTGGACAAAGCACTTGAGAATATAGCGTAGGGAGAAAAAATCCTACATTGACAGGGGGACATATGAGATGACCTAATACAGAAGGACATTTCCATCTCTAATTTTCATCATTCTCTGATATGATTCCATAATTAATACGCTTGAGGAAAGTTCTGAATACTTATTCGGGTGCGATATGCACAATCAAGATAAACAATATAATTTGCAGATGGAGTTAGTTGTGTTGAAGGGAAAGCACATAAGAATGAATCATTTTTTTTTTAAATAGAGGATAAACATTTTGTTATTTCCTCCTTGAGGGGGCTCTCTTATGATCTTTGTCTCCAGGTGCTTCTTTATAGTATTTGTTAAGCTTGGAGGAGAGGGTTTATATATTAAAGAATATTAAATTCTTGGCTGAATACTGTAAGGTGACAGCTAAAGCAGGAAAGTTCCCAATATTTTGGACCAAACTTTCCAAGCTGGCCTCCAAAATTGAACCTATTTATCTGCGATGACCATCTGCACCTGTCGCCAAGCATTTTCATCCAGTAACTAAGCAGGTGAGGCCCAAATTGAAGAAGCTACTTAAGCATGTGGCCAACTTGAAGAATGTGAATTGTCCCATTGATTTCAACGGGATGACTCACATGTTTAAAGTTGGCCACATGCTTAAGTATCATGTCGAATTGCGGCCTGTATGCACTGGCAAAGAACTTACATGCTGAATTGCCAAAGCTTACAGCCCACTGTTGAAAGTATAGCCTTTCAGCCTACATTCATCCCTGGTGTAAGCCCCTTTGACCTCAATGGGGTTAATCCAGGGATTAATTTGGCCTTTTGGGTTTAAATTTCATTAAGGTCTATGGCATTTTAGATTGCTGGTAGGTTTGGTGATATATATAGACCAGCAAATTAGCATTTGGGTAACCAGGTCAGTTAAATTCCACTTACTAAGTAGTAACATCTTTCAGCACGTCTTGCTACTTGACAAACCTATTGCTAGTGACAAGAAACCACATCATTATATGTGGTCATCTGCAAACCTCAAGGAGGATCTCTGGGATGAGGAAATTGCTGCTTAAAGGAGTGTCATCGACTGCAGGCTGAGTAGTTTCTCTCCTTTTATACACTTCATGCATGCATTCTGCAGTCAGGAATTCTTTACTCCTCAATAGTATGTAAAAAGGAGTTTGCTTATTGGCATGTGTTTTTTAGAGGAATGTGATTAGAGACAAATAGCTGATATTCTGAAGCATTTATATTTAATCAAACCTATCAAAACACACCAGAATAACAAATACTTAATTCCCCATGGTAAGTGTCCTCTTCAGAGACCCCTTGCTTTAGGCCTTCTCACTACAAGGAGCTACAATTCCCACCTGCATGAATTTAGACTGGGAAACTGAACTATTGACCTCCCTACCCACTTCCATACTGTGCCAGACTTCTCTCTCCCTTCCTCCAATGGCTGGTCAGAAAACAACAATACATTTGCATGAAAAAAATTTAGACTCAGCATTTGTTTTTGTTCTGCATTGGCCTGAAAACTAGACCTTCTGATAAGAGATCAGATGAGAGCCACCCTAGAACAGCCAGTAGCCCAGTGGTTAGTGCACTCAGATGGGACATGCAAAACCCACGTTCAAGCCCCTACTCTGAAGCAACAACTTGAACCCAGGACTCCCACAGCCCTAGCCACCTGGTTACTCTAGGGGGGTTCTCTCTCTTGGTTTGACCAGGAATTCCATCCTGGACCTGAGAAAGTCTCATCAAAATAGCTACATTTCCACAAAAAAGTTTATATTTTGATCATTTCCAACAGAAAAAACATATTGTGAAAAAATTCCCAATTAGTTCTTCTTCCCACCCCTTTCCAGAGCCTGGCATTGAGTGCTAAGGATACTAATTGGAGTTGCCAAATATGTACATCCACTTCACAATAAACAAACTCACAACTGGCACCTCTTTTGGCCATCTCAACATATGACAACATATGGGCAGAGAAACTGAAATACCTCTATCCCCCTAAATAAAAAAAAAAAAAAGGTGGAGATCAACTGGCAGATTAATGTAGTCAGAATGTTAGGAGCTCCCACTCCCTCTGCTGCCAATGCCACACTTACTTGTGATTTAAAAGACTTGGGTTTTCAGAGGAGCGGGTGAAAAAAATTCAAAATTCAGAATTTCAATGAAAAATTTCAGCTATATTTTGAAGAAAAAAGGGAAAGGATCATTCCAATTTTGCAATTTTTTTTCCTTTTGATCTATTCTCATTTCTAGTAATTAGACTTTATTGTGTCATGGAAAGATCATCCAAAAATATAATTACTGGGTTTTTAAAAAAAATCTACTCAACTGTAGTTATCTTATTTTGCATCGTGCTATTTTTGCATGAAGAGAATACTGCTAAGAGAGTCTGTTTAGAGCTGTCGAGTTGTAGAGAATTTTCTTTGAGAACAGACATGAACATAGATTTAGCAGGTTTGCCTTTGCTACTTAGAGTTCTGACACATTGTCTTTGTGAAAGTTCTTTTGAAAACCAGACTACCTAAGCGAAACTCACTAAAAGGGAAGTATTTTTTAAGGTGTGATTTTAATCTTGAACTTGGGACATCCATAGCCTTTTCTGTAATCTAGCTGTAATTCACAGATTCTGTCTTTTTACTCTAGTTTGCACATAGCTCCAAAAGGCAAACTACCTCTGACTGTATAGTTTCACCTGCAGCTCCTTTCTATTTTTGCTTTCCATATGCCTTTTAATTTGTGTCTTTCTTCCTCTCTACTCCTTAAATCCAATTCGTGCTCTGAGTCCTTAAAGGAAAGAAGAAAGCCACCCAGATACCATGGTGAGGAGTGACCTTATAAAATCGTAGATAAATAGACAGGAACACTGTTATGTTTTCCCCACACTGTTAGAGTGCACTTTGAAAACTTTTGTTCAACAAATAAAAGAAAACCTTTCAAACATGACATTGGCCCAGTCTTGCTCCCACTAAAGTAGCCAGGAACAGGATTTGGCTCCTTATGTGCCTCCACCTAATGAGGAATTAGTTAATGAAAAAGTATCAATACAGTAGACATTTGCTCAGCAAGTTAAATGATACTATGAAAGCACAAGGCACTGTGGTTGATAAGAATTCTTTGGAAGCTCAGAATTGTATTCCTTACCAACAGATTCTCCTTTCCCCTGCATCACATGTGCACATTTGTTTGTTATTGGAGAGCTGTTTATGAATACAGCGCTCATTATATTGACTTTTAAATGACCCATGCTTACCTGACCAAAGGGTTACAATATTTTTTCCAGAAAGAGGGTAGTAAGGATTTGCTTTAAAAGAAAAACCTACACACAATCAGTTTAAGCACGTCTAACTTTACGTCTGTGAGTAATCACACATGCTTAAGAGCCTTGCTAAACTGTGGCTGTAATGGAGGATGTGGACAGTTCAAAAGGATATCAGAAAATATAAACATATGTGTTGACTATGTCTAAATCTGACAGTGTGCCTTTAAATCTCACCTACAGTGTGTGGTAGTAATTTTGTGTTCATGCAAATTAGGTCAACCACCAATGGGGGAGAAAAATCTATATGAACCATCTTCTGGGGATAAGAACAGGATATTGCAGCTCTCATTCTTTCTGAATCGGTGCAGCCACATCACCCATGCTGAGTGTTGAAGAGGAAGGCATCCAATCAACCAGGACACAACATCAAAGACACAGTGTGTTACAGCCCAGTGAGAGCAACAACAACCAAAAAAGAAAAGAAAAAGAAAGAAAGAATCCAACCTATTTTAATTTGGAAGGACACAGGCACCCTGGTGTAGAGGGAGTGTAGTGTGGCTATTCAGCAATGTTTGAGAGTGGAGAGGTGAGCCAAGAAACAGCCATTTGAAACACAACTAGGAATTTAGCCAGAGACAGCATTGATTTTTTTGGCACAGAAAAAGATGTATGTGTTTAGATCAACTCATGCCTTTATTGAGCCTTGAGCTTAGCAGTGTCTGACTCAAGCACTTTTCATGCAGTCAGTGGGATTCTGGGGTGCACTCCATGCAGATTACTGTAGGCATGAGATAAATTAAGATCCTGACTGTGCCCTTAACCTATAGTACGGTGGGAGAGAACTGTCTTGTTAAGTGGTAAAAGAGAATCTGGCAGACTTGTTACAAATCTTGCTAACCATTAGGTTAACATGGTGTGTAATGTCTCTAAGACAGATCAGGAAAGGAGATGACAGACTTTCAGACTTAGGCTGGGAAGGATTATCAGCTGGAGGAAGCTCATTTCTGTCACCTTGTATGCTTTACGTGGCCAAAGGAACAATGACCTGTGGACTCTTTGGGAGTTTTTAACCCATTAAGTGGTGGAAATATTTAGTGCTGCTTAAAAACGCTGATCTGAGACATATCAGTAGTCTTGATTTGCTGGAGGAGATAGATGGCTACAAAACACAAGACAATGGTTAGGCAGTTGGTGTACTGTGATACTGCTTATTACACTAATCACAATTGTCTCTGTTATCTTGCATTCTCCTTCCTGTTTCCTCTCATCTTATGTTTAATTACAAGCGCTTTGGGACAGGGGCTGTCTTTTGTCATATATGTGTACTGTATCTAGCACAATAGGGACTTGATACTTGGTTGGTGGCCTCCAAATGCTACCACAATACATAATAAAATAATAATAATAATAAAAATAATGAATTTTTTGGTCAGGGTTGGTGCTCCATCTCCATGACAGATGAGAAGACAAATTCAGTTATATGAATTCCAGTGGGCCTAATCTGAAGTCAATGGTAAAGTGGCTGAAGTGTTTATTTTCCAACTGCTGTTGATGAATAATTGTTTTTACAGTGACAGCTCTGATGACATTTAGATATCAAGTAACTGGGAGAGAAATTATCTCAGTTGTGGGACAAATTCAGCCCTGGCATGAGAAGGGCCAAATCTCATTGTAGTCAGTAAAGTTGACCATTCTCAGGCCAGCGCTGAATATGCCCCTTGGTGAATTGGTTATTTGCCTTTTTCACATTTGCAAAAGCAAATAAGCAGGAATGGGATGTTATTTACATTATATTGATACATACATTTATAAGACAGCCATCATGGGAGCATCTGGATGCACTCTCCATAGCACAAATTGTGTCATCTCTAAGACAGAGGCCGAAGACGGATCTGGTTAGTTGAGAGAGACTTTCAAAGGCACAAAGGGCAGTTTGATACTCAGTTCCCATAGAAAGAAATGAGAGTTGGCCACGTAACTCCGATTTGTGCCTTTCAAAATTTCTCCCTCCCTCACTAGCTAAGTTAAGTTTCCTGGACTTAACAGTTCAGCCAATGGCAAAGGCCTGGACAAAGAGGGGTATCTTTCATTTCTTTCTCAATATGTCAAGGTTTGCTCGTAAGCATATTTTTTGTGCTAGCAATTTTCAGGGACATGAACCTTGTACTGAAAATGCCCTGCCTCCATTTCTCACAACTTGGAATGTTGAATTAGAGTCTTCTTTAAATTGACCCAGGCTTAATCCTGATCCGCACTGTAAATAGTTCCCACCATTCTGAATTTCATTGACTGGAGGGTCACTTCAGAAGCACAAGTGTAATATATTATTGTCAGCCCACCCCACTTTGAAGATGGGCAGCTGTGTTTTGGACCAGCTGGATCTTTGAGATGGCTTTTATGCTTAACTCTGTGGTTAGCTACAAGTCAGTTCAAGTGGTCAAAAAAGCACGGGTGATTGAAATTAGCTCCATATTGAACAGGAAAATGTGCAGTCTCTTTGTGAGCTATAGAGGAAAGATTATCACTCTGGGTCATGGGACAATGATGAAGCTCATAAAGCACTGAGATTGTGGGCCACCTTGATGATGAATGATCTGACAATTCCAACTGCTTTACTGATTTCTCCAGGTGCTTCTCTTGCTCATCAGAACTGCCTCTCTCTGAGGCTGAGATATAGCCAGCTGGCTTTCATCCAGATACCAATTCCTACTAGACATTAGGTGACTCTGGAGGCTGCTGCGTTGGGTCAGATGAAAAGAAGACCACATGGGCAGCTGGGTGCCATCAGCATGCTGATGATACTGTAGTCCATATGGTCAGGGCTGTTCCTCACTGTGGGACTCTAAAGCTAAAAGACATGGAGCAAGAGCACCACCCCAAGAAACTGATCAGACAGAAAAGAGTGGGACCACTACGCTAACCCAAAAAACAGCCACATTTCCAGCAGCTGGGTTATCTGCTTTGATATGTGCTTTCTTTCTTTTTAATTCTCCTACTCTTCTCTTTCCTTTATCCAGTTCTCACTTTTCCTCCCCTTCAAGTGTATTTCTGCCATTTTGGTTGATTGTTGTGATCCCTTCCACACACTTAGCTCTACAGTTCCCTTAAATCCTGCAACCTATGGAAGGAGAAATACTGAAAGTCAGCTACAGAGATGGGCCGAATTCACAGACATCCTGATCGAAATCTGAACTTCCCCATTGTTTGTGTTTGTTAGCATCCAGAGGTCAGTTCAGGCACATTTCTCTAATGCTAAATCAACCTGTTTTAGGTTATGAATGATCTGGAATAAAAACGATTATTGAATATTGGACAGAACATTGATCTAGGGCCTGATTCTGAACTCACACGTTTTACACTTGTGTGATTATATTGGCTTCAGCAAAATTACTCCCGACTTTACACAGGCCCATTCTTCAATACATTTTTTAGCAGAACCCTTGTCGTGCTGCTATCAAACCTCCAAGCAACTTCGCCAGAGCCACAGCTTTTCATATTTAAGACTGTCACAGCCCTGCTTCTCCTGGAACACTTTCTGACTTCAACAAAAGCAATACAGATTTGTTGAAGGGAGGAAAGAAGTAACAAGGCTTGGCTAGCTAATGCTCATTATATGCAAAAGTTAGCTTGCTCCCACAAATTCAATATATAGCGAATGACTCATCCAGCAGGCTTGGGCTCAAGTGATGACACATAAAGACTAAACAGTATTAAGGTTAATGAACTTCAGAATGATGATTTATACTAAAGCAGCTAAGGCTATGTTCAGTCCTTTTCATTACTTTCTTGAGGACAACTTGTAATAAAAAAGAATCTGACACAAGGAGCTGTTGACAAGCATACAAAATAGAGCACAAATGCTACTTTCTATCCATAACTAAACCCAGGCGACTTTGACAAAATATTTGAATATCCACTGCTCCTTATTCACTGTATGTAAGTGAAATATGGGTTCTTTCCCCAAAGGTGCAAATGCATTTCTTTTCAAGACATCCTCTGCCTACATGCTGGTTGGAGTCAGTTTGGAGCTTATTTCATGTGTGACGCTACATAACTGATCCTACTGAACTACTCAGAAATATTTTTAGATCCTTAGAAAACATGAGGATTTAAAATATGCTTTGTACATGTGACACTTTCCACCAACCCCACAAATTAAAAAAAAAAGGCAAATATTAGCAATGCACTGGGTTGCTGCTAATTACGGAATTAGAGCACCAATCTGCCCTACGTTTGTGATCTAAACAAATTGGCTCTTTCCTTCTGAACATTTTCTTTTGTTATGTCTGTTTTTGAGGTTAAGAGAATAGGAATTATACATCAAGCAATTTTCAGTGTGGTTGTTCATCATGAACAGTGCAAGCTGTAGCACGGTGGAAATGATTCGGGTTCACAGCTATGCAAAGAAATATGGCTTCTAATTTGGATCCAGGCTTTGGCTAAAAAGGGCTTGGTTCTAACGTCAAGCTTAGTCCTGAGCAAGGGGTGGTTCATGAAACACTGCAATAGCTGCAGGAGGCATTGTACCTCAGAGACATCCCTCATAGTAATAGTTCATTCCTTGCTTCCACCTGATTCACAAAGGTTCAGCTACGCTGGCAAATGAGCAGAAGGGGTAGGGCGTTGGCCCTATCCATTCCCTGCCTCTTCCTGCTACCAGCTCTGGGAAGGAGTAGTCCTGTTTGTTCCTACTCACCTTGACCCTAGATCCAGGCAGCCCTGAAGGTGTAGGAGTAGGGTTCTTATTTCCCGTACGCTATGCACCCACACAAGAGAGGTAAGGCAGACTCAAGGCCAATGTTTGACAAAACCAGACTCACCCTGTGAATACTGTAACTGTTTTCTGCAAATATTCATCTGCATTTTAATGGCTGCTTTTTGACTGTGTCTTTCTACCGCATTTGTGTTTGCTTTCTGAGATCATTGTAGCAAATGTGTTTCCTGGGAGGAATGTTCATGGAAATGCTGAATGTTTTAACAAATATTGAACAATATTGACAGAAAGCAGATTAATAAATATGCCTACCAGAGACCTGATTGCCTCTGCTGTTGGCCTTTTCCGGTAATGTGCCCCCATGGGCAGAATCCCAAAACCCAGGGTCTCCTAAGCTGGTGCCACTATGTTTTAACATTACAATAGACTCTCTCAAGTTCCCTGTGGTAAAATGAAACTCAAAGATTTCAGTTCACCCAAATTCATCTCTGGTGTAACTCCAATGGCTATGTTGGAATTAATCCAGGAATGATGTTAGTCCTTTGTATATTTTTTTAACATTTGAATCCTAACAGCATCAGTCTTTCAAAGAGTTAGCCCAGACTTTAAGAAGATGAATAGCGATCTTCAGGCAGTGATGTTCCAACAGACGCGTTTTGACCTCTGGGCTCTCCATCCCCACATAATAACGGAGAGCCAAGGCCGGCACTGGGGGCAACAGCAGATGCTTCAGGATGTCCTCTGGCAATGATCTTACACTCTCTAAACAAGTGACATTATTAACATGCCTAGCAGAGGGTTGAATTTGGCACGTTCATTTTTTATTTGAATTAATTTCCAAATAGATTGTATTTATGACCTTTATTTGAAGTCACATTATGCAATGCAATGCTTGCTCAGGCCATTCTGTATTCTGGGCTAAGAACATACCAGGAGCTAAAGGAAGAAAGTGGGTTTCTGCTCTGAAACAAACCGAAACCAGGAAATGCCTTAAGACAGATAAATCTAGATTTTAAGTCAACTGGAATAAATGAACAGTGCATTTCCATGGCAGAGGAAAGGTCCTCCAAGAAGCCAAAAGAGCTGGAAATGTGGAGTCCCCAGCAAGTGGGCTCCTGTCCCGTTCTGTCTAGCAATGTTGGCACCAAGTAGGAAATGAAATGACAAAGCACAGACTGAAACATTATGAAGGACCATACTTCAAACAGTTAGTGATGGTCACATAAGTGAAAATGGGAATTAGACAAACTTGGCTAGTGCATGTTTCTTTAATTCCAGTTCACCCACATCTCACATTCAGAGGGTACGGTGAGAGAGAAGGGCAGACTTAACCAAACATGCAACTTTCATGAACCATTGACAAAAATTCACTGAAAAACAATCAAATGAACCAAAATGATTAGATCTATGTATGAATATTCTTGTTGAAATATTTCTCTTGGATAGGTCCCCCCCCCCCCATGGTGTCTTGCCTGTAAGCAACTCCTGAGGGGAGAAATGGGGAGCTACTGGAAAACTGGCTCCAGCACTCTGTGAAATCCTCACACTGCTGCATAATAAAGAGGAGGCTTCTATGTTCCTTTTCGCAATATTTCTTCCCACTTACTGAGGAAAATAATCTGCTCCCAAGACTTCTACTGTGAGAGTTGGGTTTTTTTGTTTTGTTTTGTTTTTGTTAGTTTTTTACAACTCTGTTACACACGGTCTGTTGTTTTAGGTCAAATATCCGTGTTATGGGCAAAAATTGAAATGCAGAGCCCACTTGACACAACTTAAAAGGGCCTGTTTTTCAGAGGGCCGGTCCTCAGCACTTTCTGAAAATCAAGTCACTTTAAGGTGTTTGAGAATCTGGGTCGACAAATTTATTTTAGATTGGGCTGGATTAGAGCATTGTGATTGACACACAAGTGCCTACAAAGAACATTTAAACTACACAGATACCATTTTCTAATTCATGAAACTTCCATTTTCTTCTGTACATAGATGATTACCTCCTTATGGTTAATTTACATACAGAGATATATGAACCCTGAAAGTTTGGGCATGAAATCCTGGCTCCATTAACATCAGTAGGAGCTTTGCCATTGACTTTAATGTGGCCAAAATTTCCTCCCATGCATTCAATCCAGGTGTACCTCTAATAGTTCAGACACTCACCTAAATCTTGGCCATACTAGTGAAATCTCCGTAGTGTATAAAGTTGTACTGAAAATTTCATGAGACTAGGATTTCTTGTGACTTTTCTGGTTTTATCCCTTTCTTGTTAGGCCAGAAGTACCACTCCAGAAAAGCTTACATTACCTAGCAATATTTCAGCATTTCCCTTTCTGGTCTCAGCTGGAACTGGGAAATACAAACATACATGAAAATGAACCAGAAAAGGGGGAGGGTAAATCAGGAAGGGGGAGTGAACCAAATGGCTTAAAATCTAAAAGAAAATGTGCCCAATATTTGACCGAAGACTCAGATAACGTCTTTTATTCAAATCGTTTCTCCCATCCTTCATTGTCATCTTAAAAGGGAATAGCAGCAAGATATACCCAGAAACCACAGTGATGGGCACCCTCTAAATGGCATTGTTAGTCAAAAAGTGCAGGAGTATTTGCTGTTAAGCATGTGCTTAAGTGTTTTGCTGGATCAGGACCAGAGTGCTCAGCACTTGCCAGTATCAAGACCTACAAAATAAAGAACGAGAAAACCCCAGAGAGGGGCACCATGCATGGTTAGAATCAAGGCAAAAATTCAAAGAAGATATTTGTTTAAAATGAGGATTATTAACTAACTAATGACATGATAGAGCGATGCTAAGCAATGCACGGAACAGACACAAGTCAATTGGACATTCTCCCTGTGTAGGAGGGCAGAAGCTCAGCTCATGTACATTATTCGTACATGGGGCTATGACAATTTACTCCAGCTGAGGATCTGCCCGAGGGTATTGTTCATAATACAAGAGCAAAGAAATGCCCCAGGTAATTAAAAGGCAATGAACTAAACTTGTAACAGGAAATACCCTTTTTTACCCTAGACATAAATTAACCTCTGGCACTCATTGCCACATGATGTTACTGAGGCAAAGAATCTAATCAGGTTCAAATAACGATTAGACATTCACACAGGAATAATCAAACACTAGACAGAATAAAATGTATAAGGAATATTAACCTTTATGGTGCAGGGCATAAGTCAAATGCAATCTGCCTAGGGTTAGGAAGGATCATCTCCATATGGAGGTTATTACAGAATTTCTTCTATGGAGCTTTAACCCTTCCTCCAAAGTATCTGGTACACCGCACATGCGACAGACAACATGACAGCAAACTGTTTCAAAAGTGGTACTGATTTTAAATACATCCATTTGTGGGTGCCCCACTTGAGATGCCGTATGCTGAATTTTCTAGAGGTGCTGAGCACCTGCAGCACCCACTGATCTCCACTGGAGTTATTGGTGCCCAAATCAGTCCTAGGGGAGCTCAAGTTGGGCACCCAAAATCAGGAAACTTTTTTGCAAACCAAAATAGGAGGGAAAAATGATTATTTTAACTAGAAGCCATCTCTGTACTTTTTCACTTAGAAACTTAAGTATACAGATGACTATTGCTGAGGGATATTTAATGTGAATCTTGCAAGTACATTTTTAGGAGATATAAAAATCTAATGTACTGTAAAATTTATAGCTTCCTCCTCCCCACCCAACCCCAAAAGAAAAAAAATCTAGTGGTAGAACGAATAAATTTTGCTGAGACTCTAAAAGGTATCATAAAACTTCATTGCTGCAGATACAGTAGGTGTTATAGAAATACACCCTGTAACAGACATTTGTCATAATTTGGGTTTTATTCAAAGCTAAGTATGGTACATTGGTTGTAATGCCAGAATGCTCTATGCGACAGGCTCATAATGCACAACACAACATGTCTGTTGCATCCCATTTCCTGCATATAAATTATATATAATTTGAACAAACATGAATGGCAAGACACATATATAAATAGTCTTAATATTTCAACACCTATGTTTTGTTATGTACCCAGGTTGTTAGAAAGGCAGTTGCAAATTATTATTTCTTTACCAAGTTCACATGGAGTTGTTTGTTCAGTTTAATAATAGTCTATCTTGTTCAGGCTGAACAAACTGGTCCCTGTGGGGGGGAAAAAAAGGCAGTAATAAATCAATAGCCCAGATGTAATCTTAGGTGTCTAGAATGCAGAGAGGGATTTTGGAGCATAATAGCACTGGTTGTCTATTGTCATTCAGACATGAGCTGCATCAGAAAAGGGCTTGTGGGAACCTGATAAGAGTTGGTCAAAAGTGGGCCATAAATCAAATACAGGCAGTATTCTGCTGATTTCACATACACGCTCACTGGGAAAAAAAGTGATAGATCTGCAATTTACTGCTTATCACATCTGCTAGAAGTTTCATAATACAAAAGCCTGACCTTCAATGAATAAACACCCTCGTTGACTACCTGTTTCTGTCTAGAAAATATGGCACTCCACTCACCTAGAACTGGGAAAGACTGCTATGAAAATGATGTGACACCTTCAGGTTTAACAAGCTTCCTTTTGTTCCTAGCAGTTGAGTAGCTGTCACTTTAGTTACTAGCAGCCACTTTACATTTGATGTTAAAGTGTTTATTGAAAGGAACTAGATATTTATTCAAAGGAACTAATGCCTGTATAGCTACTCAGTTTCCACAGCCACCGAGACCATACAAAGAGCAGTCTCCTTAGCTATTTTTGTTGTTCTTTTTCATGCAAATAACTTGCTCCTGTTTAAAAAGAAAATATAAACTGATAACAAAATCTATTAATTAAAGAGAGGCCCAAGCCACAACCTATGAATCTGGACTGGGATTCTGAACATGCCAGCGTTCAGGGGTTATATGAACCGCACGTTTGGTTTGGCTCTTTATAAAGATCATTTGACAATTTAAATCCGGATCAAAGTTCAGATTTCAAAGTTCAGGCTACTCAGATCTATCTCTATATTGATTAAAAAGAGTTGGTGAAGTAAAACATTTTTCTATTAAAACTAGAGATGGGGCCAAACTCAATCTATTTTTCTAACCCTCTTTGTCCTTCATCCTTTCAGCTATGGAATTTGGGGACGTGGCAAAAATGGGACCTGAATCCAAACAGAACCCTGGTTTTGAAAAAAACAAAAACGTAATGACAAAATTGTGTAAAACAAAAACTAGCTGCCAGCTTTTGTATGTATCCATGTGAAACTATTTGTTTTTTCTAGTGGAAAATGTGCTAATTCATGGATTTTGTGTTCATTGTCCTAAAACCAAACATACCAACTGTTACCATGTTTATTTTGTGGCTTTATGAACAGTATTTTTATATGGCATTTATGCAAAGGAAGAGTAGTTGTGTATGGAAGTGTATGGACTATACCTCATATTCTCAGTCACACCGTCCTGAGGCCTTGCTTGACATGAAGTCTAACACTCATTTAAGGCACTGCATTTTGATCAAGTTGGAGAAAACTGAATTTAGATGTTACCAAAAACATCCTAATAACCAGAGTTAGAATGCTTACCACTTCACAGCTCCTGCGAGGCTCACAAATACAAGCCCACATGGGACAAACCCATTCTCCACCACAACTTCATACAAGAAAATAGAGAGAAAGATTGAAAGGAAAAAATAAAAGCTAAGGTAACAGCATCCTGTGGGTCCCCCACTGCATCTTGTCTTGTCTGTATCTGTCTTTAGACTGTCAGTCGATTGGGGATAAGGATTGTCTTTATGTTTGTGTTTTCTGCAGCACTGAGCATATTGGTGTTTCGCAAATAACAGCCAGGGAATGGATGATGGCGTGGTACTGTGGTATAAAAGGTTTGTGATGATTTCATGACTTATGAGTAAATAGCCTCATCTGAATTACTGCAGATCGTGCTAAACTGTTCTTTGCTTGAAAGCGGGTTTGCATCTGCCCTGGTGGGGGTGGGGTGCAACCAGTAGATGTGAGGAGAGCAAAAGGGGAAGTGATCAGGCCAGACAGAACGAGCACTGACATAGGGCATGTTTACACTGCAACTGGTGGTGTGACTGCTGCACATGTAGACATACCTGAGACAGTGCAGCTACCAATAGCAGTGAAGCAACAGCAGCTCAAGCGATACAAACCCACCTGGAACCCTGGATACTTACTTGAGAAGCTAGGCCAGGCAGAAGTCTGTTCTGCTTCACCGCTATTCAAACTCAAGCTAACTCAGGTATGTCTATACATGCTGCAATCCATACATCCCCGACCGTAGTATAGACAGACCCACAGAGGCTCCTTGAGGCTGCAGTGTATTTAGTCTGGAGTCCTGGTGCAAGTTAACACTGTCCTCAGTGTATACCCCGGGCCTGGCTGGGAGCACCACATGCCCTCCACAGTAGTGGATCTCTCCTCTAGTACCAAGGACTTTGCTGGAACAGGATATACTACAGAGATGCATTTTATTCCTTTCTGCCCCCACTGTAGTGAATTTGGTGGATTATTTTAGCTACCAGCAGGCCTTACAACCAGAAAAATAAGGAACAATAAGTATGAATGACTGTTTAAAAATAATTTCTTATAACTTTAAAGTAAAGATGTTAATGATAATAATAGCCCAAGGTCTTAGTCACAGTTGAAGTTCTCCACACCTTTCCTGGACTACTTTTCACTACTGTAATTACTGCACTGTTGGAGAGGATAATGATTATCAGTCTATCTTGACCATTATAACAAAGCACACAAGCTACAAATGCCTTTCAGGATATATGTCACTGGGGAACAGCCATTAATTTGGATTTCCAGCTTCCTGCTCAACCAAAATTAAAAAACAAAATTTTGAATATGGATTCCTTTGATTTAGCACATGTAAATATAATAATAACTATATATCCACCTACTTTCCTTAACAGGGAAGGAATAAATATTCCAGTCTCATTTTTACAAATCAAACCAACTCTTGTTATATGACAAGTCATTCAAATCAAGTCATTTTATTATATGTACATCCTTAAAAGAACATCAGAAAAATGCTAGAATTTAAATGCAAACATGTCCCAAATGCAGAATTTATACTACCACGCCTGTCACACAAAAAACATACAACCATGTTGTCCTGCAGGTTTCCTCTCTCATGTTCCCTCTGTACTCCCACGTGACTGCCTTTCCTGCAATGGCAATTTTCTCCCACCCCTATGCAGCAGAATCTTTCTACAGCCTGCCAAAGACCGGGATATATTTTACGTCATAACTTTTTGAGTCAATATTGTAAGATCTTCCAATTTACTTAAAGTTACTTTAGCTGTTAAATGCTTTGAAATAGCCAACCCAATTTTATTGCATTTTAAATACTGCTAAGAGTCTCTTTCTCCGAGAACAAGAACTTGACTGGCTTTACCATTTGGCAGCTTGCCAAGAAAAAAAAAATCTATAAACCAGATTGAAGAAATACAGATTAACTTGTTTAGGAAATCTCAGGTTATATGTATTTGGGTCTTAGAAAAGGGATGATATAGAAACACTGCTTAACTGAAACAGTTGACATGTGTGGTTACTGACTGGTATCCAGTCACAAACACTTGGGAGCTGACAGGAATATGTTCTTCTCCCAATCCCACCCTATCTACCTATATCAAGAGTCTTCTTTTACTGGTTTTATTCTGTGTACTGAACAAGGCACAGATCCTGCAGAACAAATAATATTTTATCATAATTAGTACACAAGGGGGACAGAGTTAAGGTTACACAGTATCATCAACCCCAAGCATTCAAAAATCATGAGTCAGCTCCCCCTCCCCCTGCAATCATAAAAATTTAAGGAGTAATTTTATGGTTTTTTTTATTTTCCTTCTGTTTTTTGAGTCTTTGGGTCACATTTTCAAGCTTTGTTCCGCAGTCGTCACAGCTAGAATTGTCGCTTTTTTTCTAAAGGAATGGTGAGAATGTCAGCAAATAACGTGACTCCAGGAGATGAGTCTTTAAGAGAAGCACCAATTATCACAAGACTTAGAATAAAAATCATAGGAGTTGGCAACAAAGTAAGAGGAAATCTTAACTTTGGTATTGTTTGACCTTCCAACCTTAGTTAAATACTTTTAGTGGAAGGGTTTTTGTGCATAGTGATATGTAGAAAGTGCTCCTCCTGTGCCTGTTTTAAAAAATTAGCATAATGCAATAGGTCAACAGAGCACACAAGGATGTCACCACCGCACACCAGCTTGCTACAATTACAGGGGGAAAAAAATTGTACTTTATGACATCCCAACCCTCAACAACATTACTCATCCCAGCAAGCTGTAATTCTTCCGATCATCCCACCAGTCATTTCAGTTCATCAGATGAAAATATTAATATTGTGTTAGGGTAAAGAGCCTTAGCAGCAGCAAAGTATGCTGTGAAAGCTCTACTGGGAACTTTAAGGACTAAAAACCAGGCAGAAGGGCTTTCCTTCAGCAGCAGTCTGCGTTTTCCCCCTGTAAAACGTTTCACAGCTTGTCTCATTACAGCATTTGTAAAAACACTGTCTGAAAGCAGTGGTGCATAAATGAATTATTTAAGTTTTGCAGCAAATCGCCCTGATCTTGTGTGCAGTTTCTTAATGCACTCTAAGTGAGCCCTAGGAGGCAAATCATAGCAGACAAGGGGTGTAATGTAAACCAAGTTTTATTAGCCACGAAAAGCCACACTATAACATTTATTAAGTATCAAAGACAGTGCATTTAAATAAGTTTGATTTGGTGAATAATAGCCAACGTGACATCTATCTCCCCTAGTTCCAAGTGCTTTCTTTTCAAAAACATTTATTTTCTTGTCAGTTCTGTTCATATAATGGACTCTCATTTTTAGCAAATAGTGATTTTCAACAAATTACCATGTGTCACAAACAGTCTGCAGCTTGCCAGCTTTAATAGTTTACAGAAAAGTGAAAGTGCATTAGTGTTATCATTTGCCTGTTATCAGTGCTACCTCCTTGGTTTCTGCTGCCCTCGGCAAACTGGAAAACATACCCCTCCCAGAGCCCGTTTGCCATTCATCCAATAAACAGCCACTAAACATTTTGCTGCCCTTAATATTTTGCTACCTTGGGCAACTGCTTCTTGTGCTGATATGACAGAGCATACCCTTCGTAACAAAACAGCTTCTATTATAGCTACATTTTCAACATCAAGCAAAATTAAAATGCAGATAAGCAGGGCTCCTTCTCCACCCACACCCTTTTCTTACTCCATTAAGTGAATTTCAGAAAGGAGGCACTGCTGTCCTACATTCTGTACGTTCATGATACAAATCATCTTTTATCTTTGGCCAAGAAGATAATTCCAAGTCCAGACAGACAATAACACTAAAACAAAAAATTAAATATACTAAAGTACTCAATGGGCAGACGCTTGCTGATAAATATTTAATGGCTCTGATAGCACAAGTTGGATATTTGTAAAATATAGCCAGTTTGTTCTTTGTCTCCTCTCTCTTTTTCTCTCTCTAGCTTTAGTAAATTATCTGCCATAAAAATGATAATTTCGCTATGCACGTTTGAGTGGATAGTTGTTTAAAGATGACAACAAAACAAAGCAAACAAGCCCCCTCACTCCCCACGCCCAATCTAATCCTCTTGTCATAGAGAGTTTACCATTGCCTGCTGATCTCTGTGCGCAAGTAGGAGAGCAAGCCTTATTGGATCAGATGGTCATACAAAAGTTAAGACATTGTTTGTTCCTTCCTAAAAATTCATGCCAAAATAAAAAACAAACAAACAAACGGCCTCCAGTCTGTTTTAGATTATTTTACATTCCCAGAAAAACAATTTGCCAATAATTTTTGGGCAATGGCAATTGTTTTGCATCTGGCCCATACAAACCATCAGGCTAAAATATTGAGAACTGAAAGGGGGATATCAGCTCCGAGGAATTCAGGAAAGCTATTGTGAAGTTTACTGAAATCTGAGGATGATTACTGACTGTTTGGGGAGGGAGGTTTTCAATCCCTTGGTATGGAGTGAAGTACACATAAGAATAAGAGATGGAAGGTAAATTTTCATTATTTTTTTTATCACCAATCACACTTTTCTTATGAGCCATGGAGCTGTTCTCTTTTCCCCTCTAGTTAGGTTGAATAGCTCTTGCAAACTGTTGGGCTACAGAGCTGGAACCTCAGACAATTAAAGGTTCTTAGGACCAGATTCTGCTACCCTTACTCATGTCGAAGTCGGTGGAACTATTTATTCACTAAGATATTATTCATCATGAGGAAGGATAGCAGAATCCCATTCTTAATCTTCTGCAATATGGATTTTAAAAAAAAAAATTTTTACTTTATTTATTTTGTTCCTTCCCTTGGCAATGCCGAATAGGGAACACACATTCTTGTTCAATTCTATTCTATATAGGTTTGTGCACTGCAGTCATCACTGTAGTATCTGAGCTCCTTCCAGTTGTTCATTAAATGATGTGGCTAACGTCCGTCATGTGTTGCTTGTTCTCTCATCCTCTACCCGGGGGGGAAAGTGAGTGCAGGGGAGCGGTGGTAGATTTTTTAAAAAACTGTATATCCAGTTGCTTTCTGTTTGTTAGAGAAGGACAGGTAAAAGAAATGCACCTTGCACTTGGAGTGGAAAGTGGTGAGATTTGTGATGGCCCTTAGTTCCTGGGGGAGTTCATTCCAAAGTCTTAGGCCAGCCACTGAAAATAGGGCAAGGCAATCACCTTGGGCAGCAACTGCTGTGCCATTCTGCCACTTGGCTTTTTTTTTTTTTTTGCTCTACCCCTCAGGGTCAGGTGGATGGCCAGATGCAGTGGACACACCAAAAATGTTTTCTGCCCTAGCTGGCAAAATGGGGAGGGCTACTGCTGCCTGAGGCAGCTCTCTCTCCTGCACAGATGAGCTTTACCTTTACCCATTGTGCCAGAGGAGTGAAATGGTTGATATTGGTCTTCTCCTGGAGCTTTAGGCAATCTTTTAAATGACCTGGTATCATGGGGACTGCCCTTGAGCATGCCCCCAGAAGTCTGTTGCCCTCAGCACCTACTTGGGCTCTTTTAATCAATTACCTAGACCAGTGGTCTCCAAAGTGGGGTGCGCGCATCCCAGGGGGTGTGCCAGAGGATCCCAGGGGGTGTGCGGCAGGAGGCGTGCCACTGGATGGCACTCTGCCATATTTTTTCTTTGGCGGCAGCTCTGCATGCCTGTAGCAGGCCTTCCCCTCTGGCGGCATGCCTGCGGCAGGTCTTCCCCTCTCCCGTCTTTGGGGGCATGCCTGCAGTAAGTCTTCCCCTCTGCGGTTAGTTTTCCCCTCTCCTTTCTTCGGCGGCACCATGGGGGTGCACGATCCAAAAACTTTGGAGACCACTGACCTAGACCAGGTTAGTTCAAAACATATACCTTTGTGGGGGTCTGACTTATTAACATTTCTACAGAGTGTAAATCACTTCTTAGTTGCTCAAGTTCATGCCCATTCAGGATTCATATAAGAATATTAGTAGGTTTTCTCGCGCTTGTTCAGGAGGCCCCAGCCATCCTCCTGATGCTAGGTTGTATTTCCATCAGTCCCTCTCCTGGAGACAGGAGCCTCATGCTCTTCTTGGGGCTGGCTAGTTCTTTAAACTTTCTTTCAGCTTAAAAGAGGAGCTCCACAGTTCTCCTCCTGGAGTGGGGTTATAGTTTAGAACAACTGGAGGGCCTTGGTCAGCTTCTCCTTCAGCTTGGCCCCTTTCCCAAATTAGTCCTCAGGCTCAGAGTGTTCAGCAGGTTAGCCTTCTCCAACTGGTGTCTGTCATGCTTTGAGGGAGGAGGTAACATATATGCTAGTCCCCTTCTTCCAGATAATCCCTAATTGGTTGGGTGAGAGGGGAGCCTTGTCCCACCCACTCTGCAAGGATCCTGCTCTCAGGCCCTTAAAGAAACAGTTACCCAGGACCACTTCCTCTCTATCGATACTTCTTATTTTCTAGGTCTTTGCCTATAACAAAACCTCCCAAAATCTTAAAGGGTCGTGCCATGTGACTGGAGTGAACAGACTCCTAAGCACCCCTACCCTTAAGGGGCCAGATACCCCATGGCCCAAGCCACTGAGTACCTTGAAGATAAGGATGGAGACCTTGAACTTGATTTGATATTCTGTAGAAAGCAGTATAGAGAGTGGAGGATAGGCTTGATGTATTTGCAGTAGCCCATGTTGCTGAGGAGATGTACTTCAGCTTGCTGTACTACTTGGAGTTTCCTAAGTGCAGAAGGCTTCATGCTTAGATATACATTGCTGCAGTCCAGTCAAGATGTGACAAAGGCACAAATAACTGAGGGCACATTGTGCATCAGGATGGGTGAGTCTCCTAGCCAATGGGAGATGGCAGAAAACATTAATTGGGGATGTTGCTATGTGAGAGCTTAGAATCAGCAAAGACTGAACTGACCAGTTGTGGGTGTGACCCTTCAACAAAAGGAGATTGTACCAGGGCTGAAAACTCTCCAAAATACTTTCCTCAGGCCAAAAGCATAATCTTTATCTTGCTTGGATTCAGGTTCAACCAGCTGTTCTTCACCCATCAGTTAATCTCATCCAAACATTGAGCCACCTTGGTGGTAGCAGTATGGTCAAAGAAGAGCTATGTGTGGCCTGTATATTGCTGGCACTTGACTCCATGTTGTCTGACTAGTTCACCTAGTGGTTGAATGTAGGTATTCAATAGGATTGGAGACGGAAATGATCGGTTCAGGACTCTACAAGTACAGTATCTAGTGCAGTTTCCCATCACTATGAATTGGGTGCATTCCTCCAGGAAGGACTCAAACCCCACACACTCCACCAAGAGAACTGGGCCAACAATCACCTCAAGAGTGTGCACCTGATGTGCAGTGACAGCAGCAGCAAAGAAAGACCTAGGAAGAACTCTTTGCTGGCACCCTGTAAACATCTCTTTCCTCTGTTCTAATCTGTAGACAAAGGCATCACCGAATGTGACCTGCAGAGGCTGTTTGCTGCACAGACAGCACAGCTAGTCTGAAAATTTTCCATGAGGAAAAAAATGGCCTTTTTTCTAATTGACATTTTTTGTTTCTTTTGAAGTTTTTGGTGTTTGCAACAAAAACATGAACTATTTTGATTGTTCATTGAAAACCTAAAAAATTCTTCAAAAACATCCAGAAAAAATTGTTTTTCCCCCCAACACTTTGTTGCAGAAAATACCTAAAATTTTCTATTAAATGTAATAGATGGTGGTAGGACAGAAGGTTTGTAACTGAAAGTTTAATAAAATAACAATATTTGGTAGGAGCGGTAGATAAATTGTCCTTCTCTACAGCCGGGAGCAGCAGATGTTTGAGCGGAGTAAGCAAATTTCAGTTATAGACCAGATGTGTAATATACACAGTTAAAGCAATGGAAACCCAAAGGAAAAATTATGAGACTTACACTCACCCATGAGATCATTTTCCTATGTAAAAGAGCAATCAAACTACTGTCCAACTACTTCAAACTGGAGATATTTCATCTTTTAGCTATCCAGATTTAAGGAGCTGCTGCTGAGACTATTCATGGACTTCAATGAGGTTGCAAAGCATTTGGATTAGAGCAGTGGTTCTCAAACTGTGGGTCATGACCCCATTTTAATGGGGTTGCCAGGGCTGCCATTAGACTTCCTGGGGCCTGGGCCCAAAGCAGAAACTCGAGCCCCACCGCCCGGGGCCGAAGAGCCTGCGTAGTGGGGCTCAGGTTACAGGCCCCCTGCTTGGGGCTTACGCCCTTGAGCTTCTGCTTTGGCCTCCCGCCCTGGGCGGTGGGACTGGGGCTTTAACCTTGACCCCCCACGCAGGGAGGTGGGGCTCAGGCTTCAGGCAGGCTCAGGCTTCAGTCCCCCCCTCCTGGGATCATGTAGTTATTTTTCTTGTCAGAAGGGGGTCACAATGCAATGAAGTTTGAGAACCCCTGGATTAGAGCAGAATTTGCCACAAATACAAAACTATTCTGTTTTGCCTTTTTTCCTTAGTATATTATTGATGTGTAATAATAATTGATAGTTAAAGAAATTCGGACAGTATTTTCACTTTATGGCTGCTCTTCTAATTGATGCTCTGGATTTTATGATTGCACAACTTGCACTGAGAGGACTATTTCCTACATAACATGAGGGTATTTAGTACTCAGATATTCCAGTGTTCGTAGTGAAGTACATTACCAGGTAACAGTATGTAGAAGGAGATGTAATTTTAACTTTAAATATGGTAATGAGGTAACTACTTGAACTGTATGTCTCACTGCACTCATCAACTAGTAATAAATTCCTTCGGTATCTTATACAGTATTGAGGCACTAAAATAAATCTATTCAAAAGAATCAACATAAAACAATCTTCATTCCACTTCTTTCTCATCTAACATGATCAAGGTACAAATCTCCATGATGCTATATAAGAATGTTCAGTTTGTGCCCTATAAGTAATTATTGGGTACAACTGGAACACTCTCTCTGGAGAGTGTTAGGGCCAAGCAGACTTAAAGAAGGACTGTTTCAAAGATCAGCTGTTGTCCAGAAAACAGCCAATTCTTATCAGTACATATAAGCTTCTGTTAGCAGTTGCATCATTTTATTCTGTATGCTTCCTGCCTGATTTAGAACATAAACAGCCCATTGTTTTAAGAGTGATTTTTTTTTTAGTTTGATGGTCATGTCTGAAAAACACGCAGTAGGCAGCTACTAGATTACTCTGTAGATGTGTTTTGTAAGCAATTTTACAACCTCCAGCCCTTTCCCCATTCCCATCCTTTGAACAAATTCTGATAACTAGTATTGATTGATTTTAAAGTGGACACCGGAATGGAACCTGTGTAATCACATCACATCGAGATACAGATTCTAAATGTTTCTAAAAATAAATTATTCTATTATCCTTCATATTGATTATGGGACTATAGTTAGTTTAGAAGTTTATGCTCATGAGATGGGGATGACATGAGCAGGCCCAGCATCAGCAAGTAATCGAAAACCTTCCAAGGTCACCTTATCATATGAACTTCCTTTTCCCGGCCCCGCCGCCCTAGAAGAGAAAACATACAGCTTGAATTTTTAGGCAAAGGTCAACCCTTTACTGCAGTGCCTGGTCCCTATAAAAAAAATCAGTCAGCATGCTCAGAGAAAAGTTATGTTTGTAAGGCCTACATTTTTGTATGTGACTACTGATTTGGGGTGCCTTGATTTTTGAGTACTCACCTGGATGACCCCTTAACAGGCCTGATTTCCAGAGTGTGGGTACTCGGCTCTTTTTGAAAATCAATTCCTTGTCTCAAGTCAGGCTCCTAAAACTTGAGGCACTCAAATTCATTAGGGATTTTGAAAATTTAGGGTCTGATCCTGCACACACTTATGCATTTGCTTAACTTTACGCACATGAGCTCTTCCACTGAAGTAAATGGGATTACTTGGGTACTTAAAATTATGTACATGCATTAGTGTTTGCGGAATCGAGGACTTAGGCCATACTATCTGTGAAATTTCATGGTTGGAAACTGTCTACCAATGATGCCGAACAGAAATGATGGGAGGTGAGGGAAACAAACATTTAGGCTACTGTCCTGCACTGATATCTGCTAGTGAGGATCCTTATTCCCACACAACATCCTATTGAAATCAATTTGATTCCACACAGATGTAAAGATCCATGTGAGTGAGCCCTTTAACAGGGTTTAAAGGTCTGTTCAGTAGTATTTTTAGTTAACCTTTCTATTATAAGCAGTGCTCAAGTCCTAAAAAAAAAAAGAGCCAGAACACACTTCTGGTACCGTCATTCATAAATGACAGTACTGCCAGTGGTGTAACATCATTGCAGCGTCTCAAAAAAAATGCCAGAATTCTGGAGCCCTGATTCTAGGTAGTGCAGGGCTTGTTGCTAAGATTGCCCAACACTTTCCATTAATAAACCTGGTTTTTGGTTGCTTATAACTATTTAGGCTGAAATTTTCCATGCCAGGTTTCTGCATCAGGCTGAGTTTTTTGGAAAAATTCTGCAAAAACAGTTCAGCCATTTCTCAGAACACGATTAGGGAAAAATACACTGTTTTGCAAATGTTAAAAAAAAATTCTCACAACTATTTCCCTGAGAAGCTCATGCTTTGGAGCAGAGATTTGAAATCTGGCCAGGAGATACCCCGCAGTCAGGGATGTGCCTTTTTCCATACTCAGAAAATCTGCCCAAATTTGGCCGACACATAAACCTCTGAAAAAATGCAGTTTACACAAGTAGAGACTTATTGGAGTTTGATGGCTATATCCACTGAAGATTGCATCTGCACTGAATATGTTCCAGCCCAGGAATGCAGGGGTTGAGCAGAACTTGCCCTGCAATTGCTCCTCATGATTGCCACAGGTGATGTCAGAGAGACAAGGGGGGTGAGGTAATATCTTGTATTGGAGGTGATGTCAGACACAGGACCTGACAACAGGGAGACTGTCTTTTGTACACGCTCAGTGCCCTTCTCCCAATCACTACACAGCTCTCTATTTAGGCAATAAATAAAGCCAGTGGCCCTGAAGACAACAGCCTTCTTCACTACACATCTCTGATTTATTCCTTATGCACTGGATGAGGAAGGTGTCCTGTGGAAAAAGTAGTATATGATCATATAATTAAAGACTGTATCATAATGCATATACACAGGGGCTGAATTAAGGTTGCACTTAATTTGTTAATTTCCTAACATATTCCATGGCTTGACCTTGAAACCTTAACATTCTTTTAAGGTATGTTTTTTATGTATTTATAACAAAAATGTATACCAAAAATATTATGTGTTGAAAATTGGTCAGGTTGTATTTTTATTCCCTTTAGATGGGATTTTCAAATGTTCTCTTGACCTAACTCTCCTCCCATTTAAGTTAAAAACTCTCATTGACTTTAATGGGAACAAAGTTAGGTCAATGCTGAGCACTTTTGAAAACCACACCAGTAATATACAGCCAGTCCTCGGACTTACAACACAATTGGTTCTTGAAAATTGCATCAGGAGTCGAAACGTTGTAACTTGGAACCGCACTATACTCCATTGTGGGACCGAGCATCTGCCTGTAATAATAAAGGCCTGCAATGCTAGAAATATTAAAAATTAATTACATTTCAGTGCAATCATGTCACTAGAAATATCCTACCTAAACTATTATAAAATATCTATTTCAGATAATGGGACCAGATCATAAGCATATTTTAGGATAATGAAAAGTGTCCAGTATAGGATGATAATACTAAAAACAGTCTATTATTATTTATCACTGTCTCCCTGTTATTGCTTGAAATAAACAAAATGTGGTCACCTTGGCTTGATGAATCTCAAATTCCCATGTTAACTAAAAATAAATAAAAAATTGAAATTAAAAGCATCTCACAATAAATGTACAACTCCCCAAATTACTATTCTCTTTTAAAAGAGAGAAAAGCTGGTTGGACTAACTAACTATTTTATTGGACTAACTAACTGAGAGAGACAAGTTTTCAAACTTACAAAGCTCTTCTTCAGATCTGGGTCCAACATGGCTGTAACAACACTATATTGTGACAGGGTCAGGCCAGATGGCTACAGGAAAGTAACAGAAGGCAGATATATTAGCCCCAGGTTATGTAGGTCCCTTTTGCCTGGGTAAGGTAACAGGGAAGGTTCCAGAACAATCAGGAACCTTCTGGAAACAATTAAGACAGGCTGATTAGAACACCTGCAGCCAATCAAGAAGCTGCTAGAATCAATTCAGGAAGGCTAATCAGGGCACCTGGGTTTTAAAAAGGAGCTCACTTCAGTTTGTGGTGTGCATGTGAGGAGCTGGGAGCAAGAGGCGCTAGGAGCTGAGAGTGAGAACGCGGACTGTTGGAGGACTGAGGTGTACAAGCACTATCAGACACCAGGAGGAAGGACCTATCACCCAGGAAGGTGAGGATAAAGAAGGTGTTGGGAGGAGGCCATGGGGAAGTAGCCCAGGGAGTTGTAGCTGTCGCACAGCTGTTCCAAGGGGCACTCTAGACAGCTGCATTCCACAGGGCCCGGGGCTGGAACCCAGAGCAGAGGGTCGGGCCCGGGTTCCCCCCAAATCCTCCCAACTCCTGGTCAGACACAGGAGGAGTCGACCTGGACCGTGGATTCAGAAAAACGGCCAAGCTGAGGGCTGCTGTGAAGCTCCAAGGCAGCAAATCCACCGATAAGTGCAAGACCCACCAAGGTAGAGAAGGAACTTTGTCACAATATATATTCTATTTTATAATATTTATTAATATATAAAGAGAAAAATGCACTTGACATATGGATTTACAATGAAAAATATAATCTAGTAAGTGGCATACATCACCAATTTATATTTATCAACATCTGACAACACAAAAAATACACAAAAAATCCTTTTAAAGTAGAAATGATAGCATGGGCATATCAATACTGGTATGAACTATCCCAAATTAGACCTCGATCCTGCAAACACTTATGTACCACACAACTACTTCTGTTCACAAAAGTTGGCAAGATCAGTACCTTAAGTTTTAAAAAAACAGACAAAATGGATTTTTCCCCTAAAATATTGTCAATAAGTCAACCAAGCTTTAGTAAATCTCATTTGTTTCTAGATCCTTTCACAGAAGACCATATTTAAAGTTACTATTAAATATGCAAAGAATCTCATGAATGGACTTCATAAAACTAGGAGAGAGTTAATAACACACTTCCCCCAGATATTCTCCTCCTACCAAACTATTACCATCCTTACTCGGTGCCCTTTCTCAGTGTTCTTTCTAGAAGGACAGATCTTCAAAGAAGAATTAGGGTAAGCTCATAGATTGTGGTTTGTGACACCATATACTTTCAGTTATACAAAATGACCATTTTCTATATATGCAGCCAACCTAGTTCTGCATGAATTTACTCTTATAGGAAATGCATAGTGTGGCCTATATTAAACAAGTGCACCCCCCCAAAAATACTTGCTGTGCATTTCTTTGCCCTTGTGGACACATTTAAAAATATAAGGAACATTGTCATAAATGTTTGCACTATTATTTGATGTTTTTGAGCCTTCAGTGGGAGTATAGGGAGCTTTAAATGCCTGGGGTGGGTTATTGATTTTTTTCCCCAGTTCTATGAAATTAATTAAGTTCATTCATTCGATTCTTCTTATAAAAGTACCTCTTCTAAATCCAATGAAGTGAGCTGTAGCTCACGAAAGCTTATGCTCAAATAAATTGGTTAGTCTCTAAGGTGCCACAAGTACTCCTTTTCTTTTTGCGAATACAGACTAACACGGCTGTTACTCTGAAACTCCTCTACATGCTGTCTTGAGGGAAAAAAATAACTTGAAAGTTGAAACGTTACTGGAAAATATATGACATGAAAGCACTTTTAAACAAAAACTGAAAAAATATGGTCAAATATCCCTTTTTTAAACAATGATTCTTTCAGCCATATAGAGTTTTTGGGGGGGAGTGGTTGAGGGAGGAGAGAGATGCACCTTTTAAAATATATATTTCTAGTAACACTTTTTTAAAAAAAAATTAAAACACTAAAGGAAGAAGAATCAGACTTCTTTTTCAGGATATAATTTATTAACCTACTAGTACTGCTCTTTGAGAATTCTGCTGACTGGAATCTACCCTGTTCTCTGCGAGGCACTAGCAGATAAATTACAAACATGAAGTATGAAATGACAAGTTCCTTTTTTTTTTTTTTTGGTGCAAGTTCACATGGATTTTGGACCAATAAGATTGTATGCCCTCATGATTTCACAGTGCACATAACAATTGGCAAAAAGCCAGTCTTAGCCACACCCATGTCAAGACATGTAAATTAAATGTAGTTAATACACCATGGTAAATCTGGAATAACTGTAACTGAGATCTGAAAATGGCCTTATATAACCCCAAATGGCTATTACTTCTTTCACTGGAGCATGTATTCAGTTCATAGCTGTAGGAATCTAGTTTATCATGACTAATGCAATGTGAGAATAGAGGGTGTGTCTGTGACTTCATACTTCTATGTATACTTCAAGTATTTGTTCCCCCCCGCCCCCTTAACACCTCAGGGAGCCATTTATGCAGCCAGAAAAATACAAAGTGTGGGCCTCTCACAATACTTCAATTCCTTACTGGTAAAAGCATTGTGAAAAGTCCAGAACTTGCTTTATTTCAGCCCCCTAGAAGGGTCCAAGAAGCATAAAAAGGATGTGAGAAACATACGTACAAATGCACATACTAATTTCTTTGGGTTTATCTGTGTGCCTTAGGAATGCATAGCACAGTTGCAATGAATAATGAGATTTCTAAGAAACTGTTAATGAAATTTCATTCAGCAGATTAAGAAAGATCAGCCAAGTAATATTATTAGGGTAGTGTATGATGCCTCATTTTCTCTCTAAGAATTATAACCTTTAGATTTCCTTTAATATCCATATAAAAGTAGTGTTGTGTGAACCTCTAAAGGTCCAGGAGGTCGGTTTGAATGAGTCCTACTGCTGGATCCTCTTGTGAAGCAAATACAAACATTCTGAGCCCCATGAGACTACTCATGAATAAGAATGAGACTTCTCATAAGAACGGGCTTTCACACAAAAATTAAATTTCTGGTACTTCCTGCTTCCAGCTGGACTGGACCTGACATCCAGAAATGAAAAATAACAATAAAAAAGTGTATATCTCTTCACAGTCTCAGGAAAGATTAGTTTAAGATTAGGGTCAACATTTAAAGAAGGTTCAGGTTGGTTCTGAAATGATATTTTCAACCTTCATTTGCTTAATTTGCCTTTAGAGTGAGTAGGGTGAGCAAGATTCATCCTCAAAAGCAAAACTTGAGACAGGTCAAGTGTATAAATCACTTGCTGAGTACGAACTTTGTCTAATCCAGGGAACCTGCACAAGGGCCTTTACACCAGATGGATGTGAATTTTACCTCTAGTGAGTTTATACCCTGAATCAAGTACAATTAGCCTATGGAACTCATGAATACAAGAAATTGCTGAGGCCAAGAGCTTGGCAGGATTCACAAAACAAACAAGAGTCGCAAAATATGGACTCTGGATTTCAGAAAAGCAGACTTGGACTCCCTAAGGGAACTGATGGGCAGGATCCCCTGGGAGGCTAATATGAGGGGGAAAGGAGTCCAGGAAAGCTGGCTGTATTTTAAAGAAGCCTTATTGAGGGCTCAGGAATAAACCATCCCAATGTGCAGAAAGAATATCAAATACGGCAGGCGACCAGCTTGGCTTAACAGTGAAATCTTCGGTGACCGTAAACACAAAAAGGAAGCTTACAGGAAGTGGAAACTTGGACAGATGACTAGGAGGAGTATAAAAATATTGCTAGAGCATGCAGGGATGTAATCAGGAAGGCCAAAACGCAACTGGAGTTGCAGCTATCAAGGGATGTGAAGGGTAACAAGAAGGGTTTCTACAGGTAGGTTAGCAACAAGAAAAAGGTCAGGGAAAGTATGGGACCCTTAATGAATGGGGGAGGCAACCTAGTGACAGATGATGTGGAAAAAGCTGAAGTTCTCAATGCTTTTTTTGCCTCGGTCTTCACAGACAAGGTCAGCTCCCAGATTGCTGTCCTGGGCCACACAGTATGGGGAGGAGGTGAGCAGTCCTCAGTGGTGAAAGAACAGGTTGAGGACTATTTAGAAAAGCTGGACATGCACAAGTCCATGGGTCCAGATCTAACGCATCCGAGGGTGCTGAGGGAATTGGCTGATGTGATTGCAGAGCCATTGGCCATTATCTTTGAACGCTCGCAGTGATCGGGGGAGGTCCCGGACTATTTGAAAAAGGCAAATATAGTGCCCATCTTTAAAAAAGGGAAGAAGGAGAACGCAGAGAACTACAGACCAGTCAGCCTCACCTCAGTCCCTGGAAAAATCATGGAATAGGTCCTCAAGGAAACCATTTTGAAGCACTTGGAGGAGAGGAAGGTTATCAAGAACAGTCAACGTGGATTCACCAAAGGCAAATCATACCTGACCAACCTGATTGCCTTCTATGATGAAATAACTGGCTCTGTGGGTATAGAGAAAGCAGTGAACATGATATATCTTGAGTTTAGCAAAGCTTTTGATACAGTCTCCCACCGTATTCTTGCCAGCATATGGATTGTATGAATGGACTATAAGGTGGATAGAAAGCTGGCTAGATTGTCAGACTCAACGAGTCGTGATCAGCAGCTCAATGTCTAGCTGGCACCTGGTATCAAGTGGAGTGCCCCAGGAGTTGGTCCGGGGGCAGTTTTGTTCAACATCTTCGTTAATGATCTGGACGATGGGATAGATTCCATCCTCAGCAAGTTTGCAGATGACACTAAACTGGGGGAGAGGCAGATATGCTGGAGGGTAGGGATAGGGTCTAGAGCAACCTAGATAAATTGGAGGATTGGGCCAAAAGAAATCTGATGAGGTTCAACAAGGACAAGTGCAGAGTCCTGCACTTAGGACGGAAGAATCCCATGCACCGCTAAAGGCTGGGGACCGAATGGCTAAGCAGCAGTTCGGCAGAAAAGGACCTGGAGATTACAATGGATGAGAAGCTGGATGTGAGTCAGCACTGTGCTCTTGTTCCCAAAAAGGCTAACGGCATATTGGGCTGCATTAGTAGGAGCATTGCCAGCAGATAGAGGGAAGTGGTTATTCCCCTCTATTCGGCACTGGTGAGGCCACACCTGGAGTATTGCATCAAATTTTGGGCTCCCCACTACAGAAAGGATGTGGATAAATTGGAGAGTCCAGTAGAGGGCAACAAAAATGATTAGAGGGCTGGGGCACATGATTTACGAGGAGAGGCTGAGGGAACTGGGCTTGTTTAGTCTGCAGAAGAGAAGAGTGAGGGGGGATTTGAGGCAGCCTTCAGCTACCTGAAGGGGGGTTCCAAAGAGGGTGGAGCTAGGCTGTTCTCAGTGGTGGCAGATGACAGAACAAGAAGCAATGGTCTCAAGTTGCAGTGGGGGAGGTCTAGATTGGATATTAGGAAACACTATTTTACTAGGAGGGTAGTGAAGCACTGGAATGGGCTACCTAGGGAGGCGGTAAAATATCCATCCTTAGAGGTTTTAAGGCCCGGCCTGACAAAGCCCTGTCTGGGATGGTTTAGTTGGTGTTGGTCCTGCTTTGAGCAGGGGATTGGACTAGATGACCTCTTGAGATCTCTTCCAACCCTAATCTTCTATGATTCTATGATTCTTCTATGATTTATATGGAAATTGAGACAATCCATAGTTACCCTAGATAGAATTTAAAAACCCGTCAATGTTCTGGATAGGATATAAACCCCATACTTCAAGGCATAAGCCCACTTCTAACTGATTACATTAGGAAGAAAATTCCCTTCTGAGAAAGTTGTTATATAAATGGCCACTTTGTGACTTCTTGCACCTTCTTCTGAAGCATCTGATGGTGGCCACCATTGGAGACTGGCCTAGACAGATCAATGGGCTGAGCTGTTATGAGATTCCTATGTTATTCAAACCAAATCTGCAAACTTTTAGAGGTTCATACAACTCTGCTTTTACATAGGTATTAAAAGAAATAATATTATGAAAGCATGATATGGGTCTGCTGTACTCCTAGGAAATATAACTTACCTAACTGGGCTTGAAGTTGAAGCTAAACAAATTCAAACTGGAACTAAGGCACACATTTTAAACAGGTGGGGTAATTAACCATTGCAGCAGCTTAGGAAGAATGTAGTAGAAGATATTTTAGTCACTTAAAGTGTTTAAATCCACAGTGGATGTCTTTCTGAACGATACACTGTAGTTCAACCATAAATTATTGTGCTTGTGGAAGGAATTACTGGGTGAAATTCCATGGCTGTGTTATGCAGGAGGTCACAATAGATTATCATAAAGGTGCTTTCTGGCCTTAAAATCTGCAAAGGCATGAACCTTTACACTTAAGTTGTATCAATGTCCAGCCCTGTGTACACTCATGAGTTCTCCACATTTAAAAAAATGTAGAGTTGAGGTCCAAATTTCCCCCCAGTTACACCAGGAGACGCTCTACACTTGCATAGGGTTTCACCAGTGCAGCTGGCCTAGTTTTTTCTCATCCATGTGGGTGCAGGTGTGCTTCAGCTAGAGCTCTTTGCAGCAGGAGAGTGGTGACATAGCCAGAAAAAGTGTAGAGGAAAATCAATAATAGCTGGACGTTCATTTAAACAAATACATCATCCAGTAAACAGTGCAGCAGCTTTAAAATGTATACAAGTAAAGGTGAACTTTGTTCACATTATAGCTCCAGCTGTTTTGTGTTTTGAGCCTGGGCACCACAGCTGGCCTGATGAGCTCTGAATCATGGGAAAAGGGGAAATATTTAATCTAACTTAAACAGAAAGAAGTAACCCCACAGCAGTGAGAGATAACAGGTGGGAGCCTTGCCCTGCCACTCTGCCTTGAGGGTAAAATCTGGCATGCAGAGGTAGCTTCAGAACAAAAGTCACTGAGGCTGCTGTTTGCTGTACTTCTCAGGGCCTTCTCTATTTATTCAGCATTGCTGACAGCACCCTTGCTGCATCACCCAAAGTACCATTCATTGTTATAAAATTGGCTCAGAGGGCTGAAGCTGGGGTGAGAGGCAGGCAGGCAGTGTATGTGATGGGTTTCCCCCCACTCCGTGGTATCCCAGTATATCAGGTGGCACCCTGGAGTGAGGGGTAATCCGTCACAGTGTACTACAGAAAGCTCCTGTCAAAATTATATTTCCCCTACCTTAAGAAACAAAGGTTAGAGATGGGCCTTAGAACCCATTTCTAGTCCACCGTTGTACTGGCTGAAGTCAACAGAGCACTATATATTTTTTAAAGCTAAGCTTAAAAGCAGACGCAACTACGGCTCCTGTGGTAGCAGGAGCCATCTCTAGGAACCATCTTAGCTTGGGGGAAATGTAGTGTAGATGGGACACTAGTTAGTGTTGTTGCTGTTTTCTCTCAGCCTGATACATATTCTAAAACCGGGCTTTTGAGAGACTGCTTGTCCTGAGGGGCTTGATCTCCTTTCTCACACATGGAGGGTAAATCCAGTCAAGTCGAGGGAAGTATAATGGAGTAGCAATGGGGCAAGTGAGAACAGAATCAGCCCTGCAGTGTTTGAGTGTTTGCGTCCTTTTACATCAGCGCAGCAGATCCCAGTTCCCGTGTTGTCACCGTATTGCGTAAAAAGCGTGAAGTCTTAATCCATCCCAATCCCACAGCGAATTCCAGCGTGTGTCTGATCTGACAATTACCTGAGTGGTACAGAGAGTCAGAGAAAGAAACGGAGTACTTGTGGCACCTTAGAGACTAACAAATTTATTAGAGCAGAAGCTTTCGTGAGCTACAGCTCACTTCATCAGATGCATACAGTGGAAAATATAGTGGGGAGATTTTATATACACAGAGAACATGAAACAATGGGTGTTACCATACAGACTGTAACACGAGTGATCAGGAAAGGTGAGCTATTACCAGAAGAGGGGGGGGGATCTTTTGTAGTGATAATCAAGGTGGGCCATTTCCAGCAGAATAAACATGGGGCGGAATAAACATGGGGAAATAGTTTTACTTTGTGTAATGACCCATCCACTCCCAGTCTTTATTCAAGCCTAAATTAATTGTATCCAGTTTGCAAATTAACTCCAATTCAGCAGTCTCTCGTTGGAGTCTGTTTTTGAAGTTTTTTTGTTGAAGAATTGCCACTTTTAGGTCTGTAATCGAGTGACCAAAGAGATTGAAGTGTTCTCCGACTGGTTTTTGAAGAAAGGGATCTTCCCATAATCTCTCACAACCCGAAACAATCATTCAGCCAGTTGGTTTTATCTTGCATGCATGGAACTATCCTTGTATCCATTTAAAAAAGTATATTAAAAAGATCCAGAAAGCTCAATCCTGCTTCCATTGAAATCAGTGGTGAGAATCCCACTGATTTCAAAAGGAGAAGGACCGGGCCCCCAAATGGTAACTAGGAAACATTCCACTAATTTAAAAAACATTGTGGTATTATACATATGGAGGAGATGCCTCAGCAGAGCAGGCTTTTTTAGGCAGTGATGTTCAGCTGGACCCATTTTATACACTCTAGTGGCGCAAATATAGACAAAGATTCCAGTTACGTAGCATCAACAATGAACAGCTGCTGCTGCAGCAGGAAGTTGCATCTTGAGTGACATTTTTTGACTGTTTAGTATGTCATATCCCTGGATATGAGCGGAACTGTAACGGACACACAGACCTGTACTGATTCAAACACACTGACTAGCCAGGGAGAGACTGTGGCTTTCAAAGGCACAGCTGCAAATGGGTTGCCCCATGCTAGCTGCACCTCCGGGAGGCATTTGGTTTGGAGAGTGCACACTGGGGTGATCACCAGTACAGCCTGGATCAGGGCGGAGCACACAGTCACTGTAACCTTTGCACTTAAGTTGTAGCAATGTCCAGCCCTGTTTACACTCCCTGGGCAGAATGCCTCTGGTCTGCTAGCCAGTATCGAAGGGGTGGGGCCTTGCAGTGCTTTCTCACTCCCAATGTGCTTTGTAGTGAGACCACAAGCATCAAAAATCTGGCTGCCCCTTTTCTTCTGCTTGCCTGTAAGGGGCCAGAATCCAGGCAATGCCATTATTTCTGCCACCATATGGGAAAAGAATAAGGTCTGCTGAAGCAAGGCTCTCCTTAATGCTGCTTTACAAAGGTCTTCCCATCAGAAACGCTGCTCAAGCTGCTCCTGCTGCAAAGCCCAGCAGGGATCTCGGCTTTACTGGACAAGATATTCATTGCTCAATTTATGGCTTGACTGGGCCTTCTGGAAATGTATTTCACTGCAGCATCAGATGGGCTAGATGTGGGGGAGTGAGTGAGAGGCACACCGAGATTTTTTGGAATCTCTGGCCTAAAGATGCTTGTTCAGTTCAGTGCTGGGTAAATGTGTTTGCTTTTCTTTGTGTGTATCATTCACAGAGGAAGGGTTCACAAATGACAACAGTTGCACATGTTGGAGAAGACACAAAAATCAGTGACGGGGGAGAAGGAAGAAGCTTCCTACATGCCGAAGTCCGGGGCAACTGCACTAATATTAACTGTGACAGTCCAATGTAAAAGAAAGTAGAATTTGACACATATTTTGCTCAGAGAATTAAAACAAGGGAAATAGTTTGAAATCCCAGGGAGCAGAATAGAACCTATTGGCAATTACCATGCACGGGGATTGTAATGAAGGAATTGTTTTACAAGGATGGTGTATTACAGGCACCAAATAGATACTCAGGAAGAGGTAATGATTTGATCATTGTTGAATGCTGGAAGGATTATGTAACTAGGAGGGGAAATTCTGCCTAATAGCCATTTATAAAGGAACTTGGATACACATTCTATGTAAAAGTCAAGATTATAATAGGCAGAACCTCACCACATAAATGTCATTTTTTTACCACCCAGTGTACCGCAAGGCTATAACCTTCACAGTTGTGCTTGTGTGTTTCTTTTGAAATGTACACAGTGTCAACCCTATAGATGTGAGGAAATGACTAAAAAGCAGTTACTTCTAAGGCTTTCAAAACTATGTTCAAAGTAACCACTCCCCCACACAATGTGAAATCAAAGCTCTAAAAAACTGCCAGGAAGGATATTAAGACTGTCTTGATTGTGAAAGCTCATAAAATAAATGTGTTGGTTGTTATGGATTAAAGTGAGTACCACAAAGATGAAGGAATACCTAGCATCTGGAGTCTATATTGTAGTCCCTAAAATTCCTAATAGATCTCTGTAAAAAAAAAAGAAGATAAACTGAGATTAATAGGTTAAAATGAAAACATGTCCCACCAAGACACGAAAAATGTTTGGCCAGAAGTAACATAATCCCTAGGATTTCTGTCTTTCCAAAAATTCACAGGACTTGCATTCCTCTCTGAGTTTCACTAATTCCCAATTTTAAGATTTATCTAAATTTAGGAATGAAATTTTAACTTCCACTCAACTAATTAAATACCCAAATTCTGGATTGCATTCAATTGATAAGAGAAATTGTGCTGTGTGATCCCCTCAGCTCTCACTAACTATGTAGGAACAAGCTGTATCAGTGTCTGGAGGAGACACCTTCAAGAAACTCTTAGATAATGTAGGAAACGATGTCAGTAATTTAGTGGGTAACATTTTCCCCGAGTCAATACTGAGTCATTTAAGATCTCACTGAACCTTTCACAAGATTTAGGATGCTAGCCCCAATGTACTGTTCATATTTCAGTCTGAATAATCCTAATAACTGCAAAACCTAATTTTCCAGTGTATTTTAAATTGGACAAGATATTCTTCACTTCCTGTCCTAAACTGCTGTGTAGTTTGCTGTGCCCTGTTAAATAGCTGCTGTAACAAATGAAATGATCTCTCTGTATAGCTTTGTACTTCAATTTACTAAATACTTTGAGTCTGATTCTCATTCACACTAAGGTCCCTTTACATTATCCTGGCAACACAGAAGGGCCTTCCAGGTGAGCATAAGTGCAATTTAAGGCCCCTGTACACTGCCGGAGTAGGGTAAAGGGCCTTTAGTGTAAATGAGAATCAAGATCATTGTGATCCTTTGGAGTGAAAGTTACTATATAAATGCAACTTATTATTTTATTAATAATAAGAATTATTTTCATTTGCAGTGTCTAAGAATGTTATATAGAGATTATGTCACATGTAGAAATTAATGAAACATATGAACCTGCCCTGTGGTGTCCAGTCACAAAGGCTGGCACTGAGTCTGCACCTGGAGCTTTTCTGGGATGTTCAGGTCCTACAGATTATTCTCACCAGTCACTCACTCCAACCTTAAACTTGAAGTCTTGGAGGGCAAGTTGACAGATGGCTCCTTGGTCTAATGGTATGAGTCTTGTTTTGGGTGTGGAAGTCTTAAATCCAAATCCTGAACAAGCATTGGTCTTAGGTCAGACTAGATGATCATTCTGGTCAATGAATCTATATCTGCTACCAGATGGACCCTCACTAATCTTCTCTCTTGGAAGATGGCTGCCAGGTAGAGCCATTGTCCTTCCAGATTTTGATAAGGGCCTTCAGGGGGACAAGAAGTGCTTGCTGCCTCCTTCTCCTCATTGGGCAACAGGTCCTGGAAAACACTCCCTTATTATGGGTGAATCAGCTGATGGACTAAGTGACAAGGAAAATAATTTGAAAGTCAGTCTCAAGTGTAGTAGCATCCCAACACTTAATGTTATAACTTCCTGTCCTACTTGCTGCACTTTCAAATACAGAAATATAAAGGTGCTTAACTCCATGACAGAGTAGGTCAGCAGAAGAGAGGAAAGCAGAGTTAGAGGAGAGCTAGTTCTTGGGTTCAGGGAAGTTGGTCAGATGGGTGGCAAGTTAAGAGGGAGATTATCTGGGTGGAGCCAATGTGAATGGCAAGGGTATGCTAACAGAATGAGCAAAGGTCCAAGGTCTGGGTTTGATTAGGATCTGACGGTGGGTTGGATTACGATCTGAATCAAACCTGATTTCAGGTGGATCCTGGGTTCTAGCTCAAAATTTCATACAGCCGTTTTTACAGAGGATCTTTCTGTGTTACAGCTAAGGATTGTGGATTTCCTTTCCTCAAGACTGTCCCCTTAAGCCACTTTGTTTATAAATTGGGATTCAGATATTAGCAATATTCACTTTTCCTCATGAAGACTATCTGAGTTTCCAGACAAAAATGTTGGAGCAAATTTTTGCTGTTAATAAGAACTAACATTCTACTTAATTACCAGCTTGTAAATCCTTTTCTTCAATTTATTTATTATTTGCAAAATTCACTGGCAATCAGAGTGTGCTGTTGCTTCTGTATTTCTATTTATTATGGAGAATATAGTATGTATTAAATACAATGCTATTTAAACTATTTTCAGGAGCAAATGGCAGCTCTAATAGCCACCCATTGGTTCGCTACGATACTGTTATCTACACTACATTGCAAATTTTAGCTGGGATGGGTGAACACTATGAAATGTGAAGTTTTGTGAGCCCTTTTAATTATTTTCACAAAACTACTCTAAGTTTGCAAACATGTATTTTTCTCTGGAATAAAAATGCTGCTTTCCCCCAGATGTTCCTACTTTTTCCCCTATGTCTGAGGATGATTCTTCACTCTCACTTTGCCCATGTAACTCCACTGACTTTAATGACGTTACACTAGTGTAAAATCAGGGAATCACGTAGGTGAATAAAGCCCTATTTTTTTTTTTTTTTTTTTTTGCTAAAGGCAAGCCTGTTGTATGAATTAAGAATAGAGAAACACCCTTTGTAAATTAGGCTGGCACTAGTGTCTTGTATACCGCTTGTATGTGAGGGTTCATGTACACACACACACACACGATTTAATTTTTATTAGAATGTTTCTCTTCCCCCACACCATCTTTTCATGGTTTCCCTTTTCTTAAATCTGTTTCCTGATAGCTTCAGTTCACCTTATATGTTCATCTATTCTCCTCTCTCTGCCACTCTTCCTTAAGCACACTGCAAATCTACAAGCATATGAATTGGAGTCAAACTTTCAAACTCCAAAATGCCTAAGGGGATTTGAAACATCATAAAATTTGTTCACCCACCACCAGTTTTTATAGAAGAGTCAGTTAACTGATCCATGCACGAAAACAAAAACAAACAAACAAACAAAGGCAGCTGGGCGGGGGGAGTTTGTTGCTAATATAGTGCACCTGAACAGTGGTGAACACACATCGGTAAAATCATGAGAAATGATGTAGCTTTTTTTCTCTCTGCAAATATCCTAAGCAGGCTAAAGCCACTAAACCCAAAATAGCCTGCTGTGTTGTATGGCTGATGAACTCATTAACGCTAGTCTTAACTCACTAACTTCTCCCTTGAAATCTCTGAAACAGAGACATTGTTAGAGCTTTAACAATGATAACGTAAACAAGGCTGCCATTTTGTATGTAGACTGATCAAGAAGGGGCCTGCATTATACATACAGCTGCTTATACCAGCTATAAAGGATAATTTTGTTGTATTAACTCCATAAATTTGATAGAGTCAGTAAGACTTCCACTGCATAATAGCTTAATTTTTCATTCTAATAATAACTGGCTGCCAGTTGAAATGAATGGGAGCAAAAACAAACATTTCTGTTCCATGACATGATCCATGACAGATGTACAGTTTAGGAGGCCCTCGGGCAGGGTATTCCAAGCCTCCCCTCCCTTCACCCAATGGCAGTAAAAACATTAACACCAAGAAAAGAGACTGAACTGTAAAGGAACTCATAAGAAAATGACCCAGCTATACTCTTCTTAAATCCACAATTGGCAATATGCCTGATTTAAGACTACGCTAAGCATCCAGGATTTTCTAAAGTGCTTACAGACGGTGTGTACAGTACATCACGCACATAAGTGTGGAGGGGGAAAATTCCCTCTCTCAATAACACACAAAGGTTTCTTGCTTTGATTTTACTGGGTTTTTTTTTTTCAATCCTTCCCCCAAGAATATACGGAGAATGCTAATAATTTTATTATTACTGATTATTATTAGTATTGATTTGATGTAAAGCAGCATGAAAATATGTATCCCCTTTTAAAAATAAAAAAAGACCATAAACTTGAATCTTGACAAATTTAGATGAAAATAGGATAGCATAGGTTAGTGCCAACAAGTTACTCAGGCTTTATGTGAGTATTGATTTATCCACTAAATGAAAATGAATAGCTGCCATATCAACAGCATTGTTTTGCTGCCTCTGCAACAGAGATCACTTCCTTAAAGAAGCCCAAAGCTGTTATTTAAAAAAGTGATTGCTTGTAGAACAGAAAGGAAAAGTTCACTCTAGCAAACACACAGGTATTCACACTCCGACTTTTATAACAACGTTTGGGAGAGTCTATGCAAATTTTAACCTGTGTTTTGCTATAAAGTAGTAATACTTTTTTATTGTGAGAAAAGACACAGAACAATTTTGCCAAAGAGGTGCTATAGGAATACCTTTTATAAAGGCCAAGGAAGTGGCTGTTGTGTGTGCGGATATTATAGCTACAAGAGAGACAACAGAAGAAAAGGATATTCCCCTCATTAAATGTTTCATATTCGAGGCCTGCCAGTGGGTCATTCTTTTGTATTGCATTGGACTGCAAAATTCCCAAATGGCCTGAAGTAAAGTGGCCATTATAGAAGTCAATAATTATGGTAGTGTCTGAGAAGCTATCCTGTTACAATGTGATATAAATTGAAAAAAAAAAATATCACCAAAGCCCTACAAGCTCAAAAATGGCCTAGAGACCTAGAAATCACCCCCACAAAAGAGGAAAGATCAAAAAACTGCACCTTTGGTGAATGAAAATAGAATATACAACAGCACCATTGATTTCTGAAGCCATCTTCAAATGAATGTAAGTTGTCATTCAAACAAGTGAAAGATATTCATGACTGCCTATATGCATACTGCCCATTCTGCACTTATTTTATGGGTGCACTCAGATTTTACATGTGGGCACTGATTCCCCATATGTGAGCCACCCTTCCTGGGTTGCCCTGTTTGTGCCTAGACCCAGATAGTGGAAGAAAGAATATCTAGCTACTGGTGCTCCGATCTCTCAGCCTGAGGAGATGTGGCTAGGCCCAGTATGAAGCAGGTGGCAAGGAGAAGCTGTGGATCTCCATCCCACAAGGACAGAATGCACTGCTGCCCTGTTAATGGAAATAAAGCAATCTACAGAGGAGACTCGGGTTTGCCAATAGTGGTCGGGACAACAAATCTGATTAGTTCCTAATCAGGAATCAGGAATAGATAGGCACTCACATTGCTATGGCTGAGATGACCTGGAAAGAGCATAAAAAGGAACTGAGTCCCACAGACCTTGTACTCACAGGGTGACCAAGGAAAACAAAATGATCATGAATAGGCAAAAGAGATGCCTATCTGAGATTGCTGGGACTAGAGAACGTTGAGAAGGAGGGAAGGCTTTCTTCCATCCTTGACAGGCTGACTGCTGGACATTTTATACCTGAAAGTAAACCATGTATATAGAAAGAGTGTTACATATGACATGATAACATTCTGAATCTCTGACTTCCATGGCAAGGATACTAGATGCAAGATACAATATGGAGGATATTTTATACAAAGGGGCAATCCATCCCCCTCTTTTGTGGGTGAAAAAGAACCCATGGTAGCAGAAGGTTTTGCAAGGAAGGAGGCTGTGAAGGGGATTATTTGAGGTTGGTCAGGTGTATGACTAGAGGGAGGCAGAAATAGATCCAAAGGGTCCTCCTGGCCTTCCTCTCCTCTACGGAAGAGGGATGGATTGGGGAACTGCTTGGCAGCTGATGGGTAGGATGTTTCTCCATTAATGGAAGACAAACTAAAACTGAACACCTAATCTCAGTACTATCAAGCCCAGGTATATAGCCTCATCCTGTGGCTTTCTGCTGGGGAAAAAACATTGAGAAGAGGAAGCGAGGGGAAGAAATCCTCTCTCTCTGAGTGCTGCTGAAGCCCTGAGACTGCACTAGACCTCTTGCTGCTGTAACCCCACTCCACGAGCTCCATCATCATGATTTCTCTCTGGTTTGACTGTGCCCTTGCTTTCAAGCCCTGTAATGCTCTCATCATAGAGAGCACCTATGTAGACTTCAGAAATCTTGCTCCTTCATCGACAAGCCCACATTCCTACAGCAGCATGATAATGGTCACTTATCTTTTAGTACACAAGTAAACCTTTAAGGAATTTTTCAGTCTTCAATCTCAGCCAGTCCCCAGGTCCTACTTCTTAAATAAAGGATTCATGTCAAGTGTGCCAAATTTCACTAGCATGTGTGTGAGTACTATGCAGTTCCAGCATGCTCCTTCTGCACAACTGCACAACTAAATACTCTCCCTGTCTGCTAGGAACAAACACATCCTGATCAGAACCACCATCCTCAGCCATGAGAACTACTATGTCAGCTCTTGACTGTGCTGGAGCAAGGAGGTTTTTTGATCACAAACCTAGCTGAAGCTCACGGCCAGTGACCTGAGGCTACCTGCTGGGAGTCAATTAAGTGCCGTCAAACCCATTTAGACTCAACACTTTAAAGAAGAATGTTCCTCTTGGGTACTGGAACACAGCCTTGAGGAGTGGTGTCATCTAACACAATGTTAAACACAACTTTCCAGTTATTGTAGGGGGAAAAAAACAAGTCCTGTGTCACATCTTGGCAGCTGATCACGGTTAAACCAATGGTTCCAGTAAGGTTAATCCAAGACTAGCTGACACAGTGTTAAACACGATGGTGTCTGTCTACTCTGACTGCTAAGACATCTTTACTATTGCATTAGTTAACAGGACTACTCAAGGGCATATTCTAATGCAACCTAACACTCTAGTGAAAATAAGCCCGGAGAAGAAAGAAAAACTAAAGTTGTGCTGACTAGAAGCCAGGGGAGGAAGCTCTGTGGAAACAGAGGAGATACCTCGTATGGTTTGGGGTGTGATATTCAAAAGCAGTCAGCGTTGACCTGACTGCTCTCACTGAAGTCAACAGTGAAACTCTCTCATTGGGGGCAGAGTTGCATAATGTCAACGTGATTTTGAAAACCCTGCCCGTTTGTTGTTTTTGTGGTAGTGTTGAGTTCGCTGCCTGAACTACTGCATGGAAGGAATGCAGCTACAGATGGTTGCCAAACTGATGTCAGATTGGATTAAGCCAGAGTCCCTGCAATAAAACCCTACCCAGAGCGGGAGATTTTGTGTTCAAACCTGAGTCTCCAGTAAACATTTCTGCCTTGACATTTCCCTCTTGGTTCTGAAACAAGGCCATGTTTTTTTCTGTTCTCAGAGTCAAAAAAACCCATCCCCTTTTCAGACAAGTCATCCACTTTAGAGTATTATTTTTGTTGTCTATACACAAACTGACTATGTGGAGGATTTAGTTTGTCACTCATTTAAAAAATCCTGTTCTACTGAATGACTATCACCTATTCTCACTGGATATATTGTGCAGGAACATGGCAACTTCTCACCGAACTCTTTGATGGAAAAACTTCATCTCTTTTTGTCATTTCTGCATAAGGATATTTATATGTGGATTATATGTGGAGCGTTAGCAAGGTTGACTGCAGAAATGATCCGTATAGTTGTCTTGGGGGGAGGGGAAGCCTTTTTCCATATCCATATTTGAATTTTATGCATAAATGCATAGATGTTGAAATCATGCTCACCTGTTGCCAAAAGATCCATATGCCAGCTTTTTCTTCCATCATATACAGCATTCTCAGGTAGAATATGTTGTGCAGCCAAATTACATATTGCCTACATAAGCATGGGTGTGTGTGTGTGTGTCTGGCCGTTGTGTCGCCTTTGAAAAAAAAATCAACATAATCACAGTGCTTTGCCCTGACCCCACCAATTCTGGTGATCCTTTATCTTGATCACTGCTATGACATTAGGAGCACTGATTGCATTGGAGAACCTATCCACTGGTTTTCTTTCCAAATGGTAAAGGGCCTCCGCTTGACCAGTGAGGGTAAACATGTGGGTTCTCCAGCTCTCTATTAGCATCCTCACCACTTTTCTTTCTTTCTTTCTTTCTTAATTAAAAATGTTTAAATTAGTTCAATGTATCTTGAACATCTAAGATGTGATGCTGTCTCTCTGACTCACTTCCAAATTGAAGTGCATATATAAAAAAATTGAATCACTTCAATGATTTTAAATCACTCTTCAATGTGCAAAGTAATTTAAAATTACTGGAGTGCTTCCAATTTTTATTAGTCCTTGAATTTGGAAGTGATCGAGGTGCGTCTGGGCATGTGCAGTGCACTGTGAGTTAAAATTATTAAGCCCTTACATGATTTTTTTAAGCAGATTTCACTTTATAATGGAAACCATTGAGGGGACAATGGAACAATTTTGAAGAACCAGATGGGGTCATATAATTCCAGAAAGAATCAGTCTGGAAAAAATCTTGCAGTTTTAAAAATCCAGAAGAAATGCAGTGTTCAAACCATTCTACATGTGGCTCAGGCTTCCATTTTAATTGCTATAGCACTTTTGCATTTAATTACTTTCAATGTATCAAATTTCTCTAAATTTAGCAATTTACCAGAATCAATAGTAGGACAGACTAAAAAGAGCTGACTTTCTTGTTAAGCCTTGTGAATACTTACTGACATGGATAGTCTTTACTCATAAGGCTAGTCAAAGTTAATCTTCCTCCCTTACTCAGTTGAGTCACTCTACTAATCATCCTTCCTTACTCATGAGAGTAGTACCATTGAGGTTAATGGGACTAATTTCAGAAGTAATGATTACTCATTTGAGTAAAGGCTGCAGGATTGGGCGCTATGGTTTTCTATCAAACTTTTTAAAACCAATCACCATCAGCTCCTCTTCCCAACACTCTTAAAATACAACCCTTCATATGTACAATTTGTGTCATTTCTGTAGGTTCAACAATGTGAGAAAGGTTGAAGGTTCTTGCCTTTATCACAGGTGTGTAATTCAGAATCAATGGAGACAAACATGATAAACTAACATGAGCAAGTATATCACACTGACTGCCTTAAACGCAAATGATCATGGAGGGGTTATTTATTTACTCTGGGGGAGTCAGCCCTGTCTGCATGTTCCTACATCTGCCAGGCTGCACAGAAACTAAACGGTGGGTGCATAAGGTGGGACTTCTATTCTGTTCCTGTTTGCATATGGTACACACACGGCACTTATGCTTCCCAGACAGGTGCCACCAAATAGAAAAGCAAATGGGCTTTACCAAGGAACGCAGTGGGTGTGGCTCACCTCGTTGGTGCAAAACTCATGTGCAGAGCAGGCATTCAGTGCAAAGTCAGTTACCTGAGGATATGTCTACACAGCCGAAAACAACAAAAACAACAATTGTAGCGGTGAGTCTGAGAGCCTGAGTCAACTGACCTGGGCTCCCAGGACTTACACAATGGTGCTAAAAACAGCAGTGCGGATGGAGCCTGAGCTCTGAAGCCTGGTGAGGAGGGAGGCTCTTGGAGCCCAGGCTTGAGCCTGAAAGTATGTGCTGTTATTTTTAGCCCCACAGCACCAGCCCTGTGACTTGTTCCCAGACTTGTTCCCAGTCTTGTTCCGCCAATTGTGCAGGGAAAGCCCCTGGCGGGCCGGGCCGGTTTGTTTACCTGCCGCGTCCACAGGTTCGGCCGATTGCGGCTCCCACTGGCCGCGGTTCGCCGCTCCAGACCAATGGGGGGCTGCTGGAAATGGCGCGGGCCGAGGGCTAAACTACAAATAAAAGCTCTCAAGGGCAGTCCATAAAGGGAGGTGGGGTGAAGAACGTGGGAGTTCAATAGAGCGAGCTCAGCCTGAAAGGGTGAGCAGCTGCCCACTCTGGAATGCCTTAAACAACAACACTAAAAGAAGAAGCCTTGAAGCATCTAGCAAACATTCGCTCCTAACAAATGTATCTCAACTGAGCAAAGGAAACCTAGCCTCACAGGTTTACAGTGAGAATTACCTACACGCATAACTGCCTTCTCACCCTTAAAACAGAACTTAGGCTAAACTGTGCCTTGTAGGAAATGCTGTACATAATAGGCAGTAAGTACATACCGGTCCAAGACACCAGGTACGTGGTCAGGGAAGCTAGTCCCGCCTGCCACTCACTCTATTTTTAGCATGCTAGTTCAATGACAGCTAGTGCAGGTATGTATACTCAGACTGGAAATTACACCCCCAGCTTGTAATGTAGACACACCCTAAGTGGTGCAGTATTCTGCTCTATGTAGCTGGTCAGCTTGGGGATGGGGGAAATGCAGAGTCATGGCTCCAGCTACTCCCCATCTCTCCTTGCCCTCTTTGGGTCACTGTGTTCCTCTTTCTGCTATGCATCTGTATAAAGGCTGGCCAGAATCTAGCCCTAAAGTTGCTTTTAAGAGTGAACTACTCAGTGTCAAAGTTCTTTGCATCAGCACTCTGTGCAGGAAACAGAAGAATGTACTGTGTAGTACCAGTTTAATATTTGATACATCCAGACTTATATATGACTCTATCCTGCCCTTGTAATGGGGATGGACTCAGTCATCTAACGGGTCTTTGCTATCTCTAGCAAGGAAGATCCTATTATTAAAAGTTATGAGCCTCAAATTTAACAAGTAAGCTAATCAATAAGAAAATGAGTTTGTTTTTAAAAATTGCTTTAATTTTAAAAATACAGCACGTCTGCTCCGTTTCCTGCTTTTGACTATGATAATAAAACTTTTGGTATGGCTAATGTAGTTTAGCTAAACAAATTAGACAACTGGACCATTTAGACTGAAGAGGAAGTTTCCATTAGCCATTGTGATGTTCTTTGTCTGGTCTGCTAGCAGTTTTTGCAAACCAGACATCAGAACATATACGATTTTAAACTTACTTTAACGTAGGACTAGATCATTCTGATATGCAACTATAGTGTGAGTGTGAATATGTGTGTTTTTGTGTATATATATGTGCTATGCTGGTTCAGGTTAGAGTTAAAATATTTTTCCTTTCCACAAAATACAAAACCATATGAATAGATTGCACGACCCAGAGGAGATGAAATGCAATCTTGTGGTTAATGCAGTGACTTAGGTCTCAAGCAATGTGGGTTCAAATCCTGGCTTTACTACAGAGTTTCTGTGTGACCTTGGGTAAGTCATGTAATTTCCCTGTGACTGGTTTCCCCACTTGAAAAGATATTCCCTTACTCTCACTCTTTGTCTATATCAACTATTTAGATTGCCAGTTTTCTGGGGGCAAGGACTTTGCATATTAGTATGTGTATGTACAGTGCCAAGAACAATAGGAGGCCCTGATACTGGTGGGAGGATCTAAGGGCTACTGTAATACACATAATAAACAGTAATAATACCCTAACAATTTCATAGTTCCACACTGAAAATACTCCAGCAACTTGGTGTCTAGCTTTCTCATCTTTACTCAGTCTCCAACTAGTTTATCTAGCTTCCTGAGCCTGGCCGAGGAGGGGATTCCTGATACATTTCTACTGAGTGGGACACCGACCATTGAAAGTGGAGGCACGGAGGAACAGATAAAAGAAAAAGGAAGGCATTTAAGAAGAGATCCCAGAGCAGTCCTGCACAGAACTAATTCTCGTGAGGTGGGAACAAGGGCCACATACATCTTTTGTTTTCCCCTAGAGACAGATTTAGTAACATTAATAAATGTGTGCTTCTTGTGCAATGGATGGAAGCCATGTTAAGAATACTTGACCTCCCTGCCGCTTTCGACACAGTTGATTTTAAGATGCTGTTGTCCTACTCAGGTAATAGAGCTAAAGTATATGGCACAGAGTAAAAATGACTCCAGTCATTCCTCTGAAACAGGACTCAGAGGATGGCAAGGGACAACTGCTTCTCTTCTCCCAAAGCCCTTCTCAGTGGAGGCCTGCAGGGATCTGTCTTGTTCCCCTCCTCTTCAGCATCTATGTGAGTTCACTTGGAGAGATTATGAGACATCAAAAGTTATGCTGCCAGGAACACACTGATGTCACCCAGTTTTATATTCTGTTTTCAACGAATGCACCCAAAGCCACTGCAAAAACATCACAATGA